>NC_048893.1:36333952-36408491 GCF_011077185.1 Oxyura jamaicensis
AAAAAAAAAAAAAAAAAGAAATTTCCTATTTTAAATTAATTACTGCCTTGGCATTACTTTAGGATTTGGGAAATCAGTTACAAGAAGCATTTTACTCTGAAGAGGTTCCCTTGAGTAAGTAACAAAGGAATGGGTAATACTCAAAGAAATCCTTAAAAACTAAACAGATCTCAGATACAGAAAGAAGAAATTGAAACAGAATCATCAAGTCCTAAAGCTAAGAAAAAATCAAAATAACAACAAAAAAAACCAATCCCAAAACCAAAACCAACTGCTCTCTGTCAAATAGCCAACTTCAAGTAATAAAGCATGCAGTAATAAGTGATGTTATGTAGGCCGCACGGCACATAGCTCTAGTCTTTCCTAAGAAAAAATAATAATAATAATAATAATTCTGTTATTACTGAAAGGAAAAAAAATAAACATTCATAAAGTCAAAACCCCATGATTCTCTCACCTTTCTCCACTATTAGCCTTTAGTTTTTCTCGTAACTAGGAATACCAGTTAAAAACAAGAACAAAGTGAAGAACATATTAGAAGATGGAACACTAAGTAAAATTTAATTTTATCAAGGCATCTGTAAAACCATGTCTGAAGGGAAAATACATGCAACTCACTGGAGTATCAGGAGTGTGGCAGTGGATCCATCCCCAAAAATGAAGTTACCATTTTTCTATAATTGAAGAGTTTCCATCAAAAGTGTATAACTTCAGCCAAAAAAATAAAATAAAATGTCACAACAGAAGAATAAACTGTATGTGTAACTTCAGTGCATAAAGTGATGACTAACAATTCTCACTGGTAGCCCAAACTATTGCCTTGTAAAAAAGCTATCAATCTGAAATACAGCTACCTGAAAGATGTTCCAAAGAAAAACAGATGAAAAAGTATAACTGCTAAGGTTTGAAGATTGACAGTTTAAGAGTTTGGTCAGAAAGGCACTTGATTTGTGTAGAGTAAAAAGATAAATTCATATATATATTTATATGTATATATGTATATAAAAATATTTTACACCAGCTAGGCAGCAGAGGTATGAGTGGCATGCATTTTGTTTCACGTTATCTTTCACTCCTGAAAATACTGTACTAACACTGTACTATGATGACATGAGAAATAATTGAAACAAGCTATCATTTGCCAGAATATAAAACCAAAAATTAAATTATCATAGAATCATAGAATATCCTGTTGGAAGAGACACACAAAGGTCATCTAGTCTAAGTCCTGGCCCCACACTGGACCACCCAAAGTCAGACCACATGTCTGAGAGCATTGTCCAAATGCTTCTTAAACTCTGACAGGCTCAGTGCTGTGACCACTGCCCTGGGGAGCCTGTCCCAGTGCCCGACCCCCCTCTGGGTGCAGAACCTTTCCCTAACCCCCAGCCTGACCCTCCCCTGTCCCAGCTCCATGCCGTTCCCTGGGGTCCTGTCGCTGTCCCCAGAGAGCAGAGCTCAGCGCCTGCCCCTCTGCTCCCCTCGTGAGGGAGCTGCAGGCCGCCATGAGGCCTCCCCTCAGCCTGCTCTGCTCTGAACAAACCCAGGGACCTCAGCCTCATATATCTTCTCCTCTAGACCCTGCACCACCTTTGTTGCACCCCTTTGAGCACTCTCCAACAGCTTTATGCCCTCCTTACACTGTGGCACCCAAAGCGCTCACAGTGCTGGAGGTGCGGCCGCCCAGCGCAGAGCAGA
Organism: Oxyura jamaicensis; assembly: GCF_011077185.1. NCBI lineage: Eukaryota > Metazoa > Chordata > Aves > Anseriformes > Anatidae > Oxyura > Oxyura jamaicensis. The sequence goes on from NC_048893.1 coordinate 36,335,651, forward strand.
GCGGGACAATCCCTTCCCTTGCCGGCTGGCAGTGCTGGGCCTGATGCACCCCAGGGTGCGGTTGGCCCTCCTGGCTGCCAGGGCACGCTGCTGGCTCGTGTTCAGCTTGCTGTGACCAGAACCCCCAGACCCCTTTCTGTGGGGCTGCCCTTCAGCCTCTTGTCCTCCACAGTCTGTATAAAGCCAGGGTTGCTCCATCCCAGGTGCAAAATCTGGCACTTGCTCTTCTTAAATTTCATTTTGTTGGTGATTGTCCAGATCTCTAATTTTTGAAGATATCTTTGCAAGGCTTCTCTACCCTCTCTACCCTCAAGGGAGTCAAAAGCTGTTCCTAATTTAGTATCATCTGCAAACTCAGTATGCATTCCAGTCCTGCATCCAGGTCATTTATGAAAACAATGAAGAGAACTGGCCCTAAAATGGAACCCTGGGGAACCCCACTATTGACTGGCCACCAGCATGGTGTAACCTCATACGCTATAGACCTTCAAGCCCAACCTGTCACCCAATTGTTTACCTATTGTATCATGTATTTATCTAGCTGTATGTTGGATGTTTTGTCCAGAAAGATACTGTGAGAAACAATATCAAAACCTTTGCTGAAATCTACCCCCCACCCCCTCCAAAAAAATTAAGGCCAACATTTCTCAAGCAGGTAACATTTTAACTAAGTTTCTAAAACCAGCCAAGTAGTACAAGTTTCCAGTCAAAACTTGCAGAGTTCCACACAGAAAGGGTCTTACAAAACCAAAGCATCCAAAACAAAACACCCCAAAAAGTCAGGCAGCACCTCAAGCTATGGCACTGCTTATAGTTACTTTTCAGGAGTTACCTAGCTGACAGATACCTGTCACATCATTAAAAAGTGTTTTAAGGCATTATAAGCCATTGTCATAAATAAACTTGCTGACCGTTGATCAATGTAATCATGTATTAACAACTTGTTAGAATATCCACTTATAATTTATGAACATTAATAAATTACAGCCTGATATAGGAGTGACCTTTAATAACGTGACATGTTAGAAAACAGAAAGGCATTAAAAGACAAAGGACGGCAGAACACTTAAAGAATTAAAACTACTGAATAGTATATAAACCTCAACGCATTTCTCCAGCTAAGGCTGTATAAACTCCTATCATTTGGCTTCCAGTATCAAACTAGCTCCCCTGACGTAGCTTTCCTTCTGTTGATAGAGGATCTCTTTTACATTTATTTGTTGCAATTATATATTATGCTTGAGCATCTTCTGAAGAGGACATATACAAAGCGATTACAACAACATCCTTAGCTACCTCCTCAAAGGTGGTCTCACAAAGGTCTCGTCCTTTTTCTATATTTTTGCAATACTGCAAGAACTGTTTCTTTGATATATTTTCCAGCTGCACCTTGTGCACCCCCACAGTTTAAGAAGTATTTATTTTTCATCTTTCTGCACTTAGATTATCTTTTCCATTTGGTACTTCAGTCTCACAAATGTTTCACAGCTTGTCCTGTCACTCAGTCCTGTGTTCCCCATGACGGTTGTCAGCGTATATGTGCACTGGCATATATTCTTCCACATGGTCAGGTCATTATAGAAAAACTCTAGCTTCCTTTTAGGTATGAGCTTTCATCCCAGCAGGCTTTGTTTTCACCCACCTTCCTCCTTCCTCCCTCCCTGCTGCACTGGCACAGAGGGGGCTTGGATGCAGCAGGGGTTCAGGTACCCAGCATTTGCACTTATGACTTTGGTTATACAGACCTTGTTTGAGGAAACTACACAGAACGTTTTCAAAAATCAGTCTCTGAACTAGTAAGATCAGAATGAGAGAAACAAGAACTGGATGCGCTCATTGGCACCGATTCCATGAAAGAAGCAGTTGAAGAGGAGGCCAAGAACAAAACCTTAATGCAGTTCACAATTCAAGGAGGTGGCATTAGATGAGCAAATGCTCCAGTAATATGCTGAATCCATTAGTAACTCCAAATCAGACAGACAGTCTCTGTGGATTCGTGTCACAAAACCTACATTTACAGGAAGACTATTCCCCTTTGCAGGAGAGGCTTACCATGAATAAAATTCCTTGTAATGAAAACCAGCAGAGAGAATAAATTTGCATGAATTCTTTGTATTTCAGGTGCACAGATAATAATGTGGGCAGGAGTTTCACACTCTGCACAAGAACATTCCTGAATATCCTGATGACACCTTCATCATAAACGAGGATGAAGCAGCTTTAATCTAACCATGCTTTCTCTTTCACTCACACAAGCTATGTTATCCTTCCTATTTAAGACAAGATTGATTTTCAAATAGTAAGCCTGATTTTGTTCATCTTAACATCTGAACAACAACAAAAAAACATTGATTGTGCATATGCATTCCTCCCCTTCACCCTCCACACTTTTTCAGGAAAGGTTTTGAGACAGTTTATTATACATGACTGAACTTTATGGATATATTATTTAGATATCCACTTTATAAAATATGTAGCATGTATATTTTCTACAATATCTTCTTGAAGAAAGAACATTAACTATCATTGTTCAAGTCTTTAAGATGTTTATGGAGTGAATACAACTTTATTCATCTTTTGATATGTACTGTAAACTATTTTACCTATTTCATATTTATTATCCAAACTGGAATAACAGTGGTTACTTCTTTATTCTCTGATCTTCAAATCTCAAATAAAAGTCAGGAATTTGAGACTGACTATTTGATTGTCCCGACATACTCTATAACACAGTATTTTTGTTTTTAACCATGCATCTATCTATGTATTAAAAATGCATCCACACAGTCAGATCAAATACCGATCTTTTTGCATACAGGTATGCAACAATGCAAATGTGACAGGCTGCAGAGAATATTACTGTTCTAGATTGTAGATTTACCTCACTCTTTTAAGGAAATTAAAATTTAGAATTATTCCTGCTTATATTGTGCAAATCAAAAACTTTTTTTCTTTCATTATTACTACTTGGGATTTGAACTATTGTATTACCTTTTAAACTCTGGTTTTGGTAGTTTAATAGCCTTTGTATGTGTGTGTGTACATGTGTATGCTTATAGACACACACATATATACAACCTCAATTTTTTGTTTGTTTGTTTTCCTTTTTTTAGGATTTGCAGGTGTTTTAATATTTTAAGCTCAGCTACTTTAACTCAGTTCAACCATGAAGTTCTCTAGATCTAGAATTAGTTTCAGAAGTTACTGCTGCTTTGCAAAGCTGACCTTTTTCTCTTCATTCAGGTTATGCAAAGAACTTTTCCAATGTCACTATCCATTACATCACTGAGTTTCAATGAAATCATATAGAAATTTTCCATCTGAACAGTGAACAGTTTGCAAGTCAGTTGGTGTGATGTCCTCAGCTCTGTAGTCAACATGTAACTATATTTTTTCAATCCTAAAGTTGGCTTATGAACTATAATTGTTTTTAGTCTTAGTCTATCCTTTTGCTTTTCATCATCATTTTTGACATCATCAGATATTCTGTCTCCATCTGTTTAGGTATAAACTCCAGATATCAGAGCAGTAGAAGTCCCAAAAGACAAGTGGTGTGGATATACAACGCATCAGATGAGAAGATATTTTGCTTTCAGTCAAAGCAACACAATGAACTTTATTCAAATTGCTGTTTTAATTCTTTCTTCACAACCAGTCTGAGTGAACATCAAGTCCTCATATCCAAGCAGGAAAAGTAAATCATGTTCTGATTCTCAAACTAGGGCATATTGTTAAATCTCTATTGACAACTGGAAACATAATTATAAATCAGCTTGAAAAAATAAGTAGAAAACCATACTGATATATCAAAAGGTAATCTGAAAATTCTTCCAGCTAACTGTAAATCATCTAGCTGAAAATATGTTTCAAACTCTTTATCAAGCTTACCTTTCCTTTGGTATGTGTACACAAAAAATCACGGTGGGACAGGCTAGGGAAATAGAGTGTAGGCTTCTGCACCCATGTACTCAGGTTGTGGTAAACCCTGCTAGCAGCTCAATGATGATTATTGGCTTTGATCAAGTCCCACAGTGCAAAAGTCTTCATTGTGGGGAAAATAAAAAAGAAAAGCCCCCATAAAACTAGAATTTATATTTAAAGCCATTCAAACAAAATATGTTCCTGAAAATTCAAGAAAACTTCAAAATCTAACACATGATTATGAATATCACTGGCCTATGAAAACCTTTTCCATTTTACATGCCAGCACTCAAAGCTCTATTTCTCCTCTTTGCTGCCTACCTTGCCCTATTCTTTATTTCCAAACCAAAACAAAGGAGTATCTTTCCCAGTATCATCCCTCTGCTATTTCCTTTTTATGCTAACTTGGATAGTAGCACTCAATGGGAAAAGACCAGAGGAAATTGCACTTACTTCATTGCTTTATGACTAAAGATAATTAAATGGCTGTTGGGAGGGAGCTCATTACAGTAATTTTTGGCTCCAGAGAAATTCCTAAGAAATACTTGAAGCAGAGAAACTTGTCAAACAGTGAATGAACACGTGAGTGGAAGCATGGCAGCGCTGAGCGGTACCTTCTGTAGGACAGCACAGTGGGAATTAACTGGCCCATTTCTTCCTAGACAGCTATCCCTCATCTTTCAGCAGTATCAAGACCAATTTGGACCAAGGTCAGAATTGCAAAAAGTAAGAATTCACACACAAAAAAGACCAGATTATTTTATTCACAATGGGTATTTAGCTATTGGGCTCCAAACTTCCATTAAACATAAAATCACATGAAGTCCAAAGCACCAAGTGCTGGTGTATTTTTCCTCTTTACAAGCCTGATTTTTAAAGAAAAAATCAGGTTTCTTGACATAACCAACTATAAAATTCTCTGTCTTAAGAGTAAGCATAGCAGAAAGAAGAATCTGTCAAATTAACTTCAAAGTTACCCATACACACGTGGTGTCCTATGGGCGCACTTCAGTCACCTTTTTTGCTCCCCAGGGCAACACTTGAACTCCTGACAAATTGCACCATTGCTTCTGCACACTGACCTGGAGTTCTCAAATGTAAAACCGCACCACGCAAACCACTTCCAAATGCTATATAGCCCTTCTGGCTAATGCTAGAATCAAGAAGATCCATCCCCTCCTGATGTCCTATGACAGAAGTCAGAAAAAGTCTGGACATTGGTTTCCTAAACTGGGGGGCAACCATGAAAAAGAAATAGCCTGGATTAACTTCTTGCTACCTTTGTGACCTCTTCTGTCTACCAATTTATTTGCAAAAATAGAGGTGTTTCTTTTGACTTATGGCTACATTGAGAAACATCCATTTTCTTGAAGATGGCAGCAAAGCCCACTACTGAGTATACCACATCCCAGCCCAACCAGTCCAAGCTCTCAGTCTGTGTAAAATTCTGACGGTACAAATCCCACGAGGAATAAGGTCAGATAACCCACGTTTTTTGTAGGGACTAAGTGCAAAGAGGCTGTCAATTTGCTGTTACACTGGACAAGGGAGATCTCTGCACTGTGTTACTGCCAGAGATTAAATGAAGAGAAGTTAACCTTACTCCCTGAGGCTACAGTTACCATCTCCACACAGCTGTCAGCCAACACAGAGCAGCTGCTACACAATATTACATAGCATATGCACTTAAGAGGTGAATTTCAGATTTGCATTTGCAGGATCTCCTGCTGATGGTGGTTTGCTGGCCTTACATGAACCGCCCTGACATAGACCACGAGAGAAGTGCAGAAGATGGAACTGCGATCTTCTGCAAAGTCTTCTGAACTTCCATTTGCTGCTGCTAGCACTTTGAAGGGCCCCCTTCTGCCTTGGGAACTCCATAATGTCACATAGAAGTGGCAGCCAGGAACTTTTATCGCTGTGTTACACAGCTCTAGAATGATGATGGAGACAAGATGTAGCTAGACAATTTTCTGGACTGTCCCCAAGGACCTCTTCACCAAGTTCCATCTTCCTCCCTCACCAAAATCACACTTCTCTGCAATGCTTTGACTGATAAAATAAAACTTACCATGGAATTACTTCTTTCTCTATTCCTTCTCATTGTTTGAGACAATAGCAATGAATTTCAACATTTACATTTGTTTCTTTTTGAAGCATGCAATTTCTTGTTACTTCCAAGATTATTTTTTTTGTATCTGGTGGAAAAAAAACAATCATACTACATATCATAGAGCTTGTCATGTTTTCTCTCAGTTACTAACTGGATTTAGTTCAGTGGAACAAGAACTGGGATAAATTATGCACAGGTTCAAAAAAATGGACTCCCAACCCACAGGTGCTGCAACAACATCAAAATATCTTTGGTCTACAGAAACTTATGGATGTGTACACAAGCATAATACTGAAAAAAAATAAAAAAAAAAAATCACCCTCTTGGTGGAAAACTTAAAATACTCAAAAGCTGCCCTCCTTTTGACTTCTGGGGAGAAGACAGTGATGTATCAAATTAAATCTCACGGTGTGGTAGGAAATTTCATCTTTGTTATTAATATCTGGCTTATGATATAGAGAACAATGTGCCCACAATATCTGTGCAAAGCTGCACTGCTCTCTGACACATGCCTGATGTCCAAAAAAAGAAATGTAGATTTCAGGAATGGTTTCTGCCAGGATTTCAGGGCTATCGAATTCTAGTTCATTAAAAGTGTAAATGTTTCCTTGAGAAGTATCGGGGATTTAAACTGTATTTTATTGGTGACATTTACCAAGACACTATGGTAATTCAGTCACTTGAATAGCTGGTATTTCTTTGCTTAACAGCTTTCTCTATTCAACAGAGAAGCTAAGAAAGAGTAGGCTTGGTAAATGACACATTATTTCCAGGAACATTTTTCCCCACACAATTATGCCTAATTTTTTAATCAGTCCAATCTTGAGTAACTTTTCTGCCACAACATACTTGCAGGAAAGCTTCCTTTTCTACTAAAGACACCATTCCCAACAGTATTAATAAACCTGCAGATAAGCAGCCCAAGGGATGGGATACGGAGGTGGCAATGGAGATGCGTGTAACTGCCCCTCTCTCTGTGATCACAGCTTTCTGAAAGCCTTCCCTTGGGGTGAAGCTTTCATTTGGCCTTTGCCCAGGGATGTGTTTCCTTTGCCAAGGATATGTTGAAGATGGAGTCTTACTAGGATCCTAAATATCTGAGGAATGATATCCTACAGCAACCCTCCAAAAAGAAGAATGGCGACAGACAAGGCAAGCACCTTTAAAACAGCGCTACATACACTGGAATGAATAGGGGAATTACACGGTGCCTGTGGTAACACAAGATGAAGAAGGTCCCATCCATTTATATTCCTAATAATTCTGAAACATTTGAATATCAAACTTGTACTTTCTTCTGAAGTTAACAATCAGATTTTTAAATGAGGAAAAAAACAGTTTCTTTTCGCTCACAGCTTACATAAGCTTGACATTTCTGGAGTCTTCTGCTGGTGCAGCTCCCAGGGTGCAGGGCAGGAGAACCTCACCCCCACCAGTTCCACTGTGCTTTAGCTACTTGGAGAGGTGGTATAACCTACATCGACAGAAAAAAAACTCAATCTCTTATATGCTGTGCCTACTAAGCACATCAGTATTGCCACAGCAATGGAGGCTATAAAGTGCAGACTGGGCACAACTCCTTGGAGTCATGCTGGGAGACAGATTAAGCTGAAAAGAAATGCAGAAATCTGCCTAAAAATGCAGGTATACTCTTATTCCTATTCTACAGGCAATCTTGGATTTATCAAACCGCCACAAAGCGAAGGCCTGCAACAAGTACCACTTCTTTTCTCCTACCCTATGACATTTCTCCTCCTTCCCATGTTTTCCTGGACTTCACCTTTATGCAAATTAATGACTCCTGTAGGGACCAGACACATGCAGAGTTAGCTTGGTTGTGAAGGAAAGCCCCGTGCTCTCATGAGAATAAAGGATGGATATATAAATGTCTTTGCACCATGTTCAGCCCCCATCCTACTGCACCTGGGATGGGCTCCTGCTTCGCACTCTGCTCCAGTCCACCTCAGGCTTTCTGCATGATGCTGGGACACTCATCTGTATTTGATTCCTAACAGAAATGAGATGCTTGGGAATTTCTGAGTCTCTGCTCCCTGATATCTGCTGGAACTATTTGAAGCAATGATAGTACTGAAAATAAATTCACGAAACATTTGCGGTGCACTTCTATCCTCCAGCAGTGTCGATACCACCCAGAGCCAGAATGGGGTTCCACTATGTACAGCTCAAATGGGTTGCCCGATTCTATCACAACTGGATGCAATTTATCAATAAACTACTTCTTTGAGTAGCTTCAATTCATCTTTGGCATTTGGAGAACCTACAAACTACCACAAAATAATCTTTTATTTTTATTTTCATTTTCCTCTGAATATTTTCATGAGTAGAGAAGGTCTGCCATCCCCTTCATCTTGGTAGGGACAAGGCACAAAATCAAGGACACTTGTTGAACTCCTTCAGTCCAAAGTCAGTTCACCAAAAACAGCCAAGAATTTGTGTTAACTGACCCAGTTCCTGCAAATCATACCATGCTGGGAAAAAAATTCAAATGATCTCTACTTCTTATACATGCAACAGATATTACAGCTGTCAAATCAGATATCAGCTCCATATATCCGATAGATATCGGGTAGCCAATGGCCACTTATCTCTTTATATAATTGCTTGGGGTTTTCTTTTCACACCTCTTAGGCATCTACATGCAATTATGTCAGCATATCTAAAAGAGAGAAAATTTCTCCCCACAGCTCCTGGCACACATGTCCCCAGACCATCAGGCCTGCAGTGGTACTGCTACTGTAAGCAGAACATACTTGATTTGGGAAGTATTTTTGTTTGTCTCTTCTGTCAGAGTTTCACATAGATTAGTTAGTATGCTGCTGTACTTCAGATCATCCTGAATAATTAATAAGCAGCTTGGCATTTCTTGAATATATTAGCGGTGAAGAAATATTGCCTGAACTTGTGAACTGCCATCAGCTTGCTGAAGAAGAGGAAACCTTTTTTTCCTCCTTTCTTCTTATATGTTCAAAGAATTCTTTTGAACAAAAAGACAACATTGCAAACAACTAATACTCATTAAATGTAATAAATCTTCTTTTGTTCTACACATATCCTGCGCTAGAAATCCTAAACAGCAATTACAGAAGGAACATCTTAAAAATTAATCTCTTCCCCTTTCTGTCAGTGATCATAATGCCCTTTGAAAGCATCTTTAAAACAATCCTGGCTAAAGGCACTCTTAAGTGCAAATAAAAAAGATTGGATAAAAAGATAGGATAGATGAAAAATCTAGATGGGAAATTATCACACAGCCTGCCCTGCTCTGTCATAGCCTCCACCAGCTCCAGCAACCATTGCTCTACTGATGCAGAAAATGGAGCGAGGAGGCCTGGATTATACACTAGATTGCCACTGACAGCAGGGAGACATACAGCAGGGCACAGGGCCACTCTTTGCCTACTTTTTTTTTTTTAATCCAACTAGCAGTTTTTCAAAAGAAAAACTCCAAGGGATTTTGTTTGTTTGTTTTCAACTTTACTGCAAACACTAAGACATCAACTGCAAAACTTCCCTTATTGACAGACTTGTCTATGCGTGTCCCCTAGGGACCCCTGGTATCTTCTCACAAAGCACGTGCTGATGATGGCTATCGCTGAGGATGGGCTGTGCTGCTGGAGTTGGCCCTGAACTTCCCACACATGAATACAGAAGAGAATTTCCAAATTTTGCTTCCACTCTTTATTCTTACAACAGGGTTTGTTTACTAAGTCAGAAGAAATACAGAAGGTACGTTTAGGAATACAATTGAATGAAATCTGAAAAGGGGACAAATTGGATAAACTCATGTTGAACATGAAAAACCTCAAAGCACATTGCCAAAACCCCAGTTGAATGCACAAAGCTACCAAATCTACACTTGCTGCCAGTTTATAGAATTTGTCAGCACATTTAAGAGATTTCTGAATATTCAGAATTAACGTTAGAAAAACAGGGACCCAGCCTATGCTCAGAAGTCCTTACGGATATTGCTACTTGTGATTTTTACTTCATTCAGTGCAAGCTGTTGACTTATTTCTATTATTATAAACTAGCATTTTTATAAGCCACTTTATGACAACAGGAAACCATATAGTTCAGATTGCTATTAAAAATAACGTACAGGCTAGTAATTTGCTGTCATGACTAAGGTATCCCGATTCTTTGGAACACTAGAAAGTTTGTAAAAAGGTACCACATAGTCTCAAGTCCTTAACATCATTTTCATTTTATGCTGTTAAAGTGTTTCTGTGTTTATTCTCCTTGTAGTTGCTTGTGCACACAGCAAATTATGACTTAAATCTGGTTTGCTGCCTTCAGAGTTCATCCTTTGATGCTTTAGGCCCCTAGCCAATCTTTAGATAACTGATCATCTTGGAAATTGGAGTGCACCATCCTGCCTTTTAGCTTTGCTTTGCCTCACTGTATTGGAAACATATTGGGAGCATAAAAATCTATATCTGCACAAGTGATCTGAATGTGCAGTAGGTGATAAATTATCTTGAAGATACACTATAAAGCTCTGATGGGTGAAAGGCAGACCACTCAGCTCCTCACACTGTGTAACAGCAGCTGACGGCTTTACCAGAGAGCTCTCATTCTGTTTCCATTATAATAATATCCAGAATAACTTCACTGATCCGAGTACGCTTAAAAATGCATTCCTGCCTCTAACAAGAGACATTTTTCAGTAGATAGGCTAAGTAACACAGTTTCCTAAATGACCTGTTCTTGAGGCTAATAAAGGGAAAAACAAACTTGTCCACACATAAATAATGACAGCCAAGGCTTTGTAAATGCACTGCTTGAAAAGCAATTTTTAAACTATAAAGTGGCTAATTTAGCTGTGAATCTGACTGGCTTACATATTTCAGCAACTTTTCACCGTTGTATTACACTACTATGCTTAACATAATTACTATAAATTGTACAATTTCGATTTTACACTTATATTAAATGCAAGCGATCACCACAGACTCTTTGGTACGCACAGCACACTTCTCAGCGCCCAAGGTACTACAAAAATAAATCTAGGGAAGAATTATATTTCACTGCCCCAAATATAAGCTACCATCCTCTCTCAGGCCGATACTTCTCGTAGGGGGGTCTATAAAAACTGCTACTACCTCGGATTTTTAGTACAGTTTTTGGCTTACATTGCTTGTTTGGGAGGGGAAAGTGATAAAAAATTTAAAGAACATATAAAAATTAAAACAAAACTCTTTTCAGTGCAAACCTTAGTGGCTTGTATGGTAGAGAAGAAACCTTTTCTCTTCAGAACTGCTTAACCACTTTTACCTCAATATTTATTGCTTAAATATATATACAAATCTTATCTCCAAATACATATCAATAATCACAACTAAAAAGAAACCAAACCAGCAATAGTTTATATCAAAGGTAAAAATACAGGTTTACACATGAAGGAAAACAGGTTTATCATTCACCATAAACATTTTAACTATAAAAAACACTTGGACCCGAAACACACTGAGCAGAAAACAGGTGGGTTTTTTTTTTGGTTCATAACCAGACAGACTAAATCTGAATTCAGTCATGCCTCATAAAGGATGAGGCAACCGCCTCGCACAGCATCCTTCTGGAAAATTGCGTCATCAAAAAACTTAACACTTCTCGTCCACAGTTGCTTATGAATAGATACAAGTATGGAGCTTCACCTAAGCTTGGCAAAATGGTATTTCATTACTAAAAGCGTACTGAGCTCCAAAATGAAGACACAAAACTGAGATACTGAAAAGAGTAATACACATCAAAGGAACTAATCTGGTAGTGTTTCAAGTTTCCTGTATGAAGGATTATTGTGTATTTTTGCTGCATATTTTTCCCTAAGCATGGGATTTGATACAATGGCAATATGAAAAAGGACTTTATGCACAGCAACCTCAGCAGCTACAGCAGCCCTTGTACCCAAAGGGGCAACACAGCACTGAAGGGATGCACGGGACAGTGGTGGCAGGAAGGAAAGCAGTGTAATTTATTCAATAGCAAACAGTGAGGGAAAAAATTGGGCAGATTTTGGTATGTCTGCAGACTGGCTGACTTTAAATGGAAGGGATTGCATGCAGTGGGGAAATGGAGAGAAGGGGAGGGGTGCTTCCTAAGGGCAGCGCTGGGACAGGCACTGAAGCAGGACCTCCGCTGAGGGAAAGGGAGACGAAGACAGAAGACAGGGTATTTCGGCTTTGAAATTCACCCAGCAGACTTGGAGACTCTACTTTCTGAGATTTTTTTAAATAGAAATTGAGCATGTGGAGCAATCCAAGGAGACACAACTCTGCCTTTTGCTTTGAAAGGTTAAGATGAAGCACAGGAAGAGGGGAACGTAATTGTTGTAAAACACAATATTGCCTGAACGTCTCCCTGCTGGGAAGGGTTGCTTTTGGAGAACCTCCAGCTGCCCAGATGACACATTTCAGTTTACATCCTTATCTGAAAGAACAAGAAATGAAGTTGCAAGCTTACTTTGTCCAGACAGGCATGAAAAATGGCATGCGCAATAAATGAAAGCAAAGATTTCCGCTTTGTGATGTACAATTAACTGCATGTATAACATTTATTAAAAACACAAGGCACTAATCAAGTGTCTTACTTATTTCTTTCCTATTTCTTTTCACTGTGGCAGGTCTTGAAAGATAGTAAAGAATTGATTTGGGGCAGCTGCACTAAGGTAGAGGATTAACGTACAAGAAAAGACGTTAGCAGAGGCAGGCTGAGGGAAAGTACTGAGGGAAAGCAATAAAGCATGGAGTAAACCCGAGGACTAAGAGGGAAGGGACTCTCCCATTTGACACAGGCTACAGGCAATAAATTTTTCTCCATGCTAATAACATGAAAGTCCACCACTGTCCTCCGATATCCCAGTTACATTGAGCAGTCTGTAACTGGTGCCTGAGATGCAAAACCCAAGGCCCAGAGCACCGAGGAGTTCCCCAACAGAACAAAGATTTCACTGAAAACGGTGAACACTCAGGAGGCTGCCAATTAGGACAGCAACTCAAATCTGGCATCAATGAAGCCTACAGAAGAATATACACACATCTCTAGGTTGTTTGGGGGTTTTATGGGCAGTTAATAGCAAGACAAGCATAAGACAAGACTCTCTAATGCAAAATATATATTAAAAAAAAAAAATCAATAGCATCATGCCAGTTCCTACTGGGAGAAGCAGAAGGAGCAAGGAGTCTCAAAGGAAGTTAAGATCATTTCAAAGGGAAAAACCACCAGCCTGAGTTCTGCTGGATGATGGAAGTGTGAAATTAAGATGGCTATGATGTATAAGAATATTGATTATTCTAGGGGAAACCGTATCTAAGTGGAGCAACAACTCTCATCAGCAAGAGAGTAAATTAGTGTCCAAATCTGTCTTATGAAGACATCAGAACACAAAAGGTTCCACACAAACCACGAAAAGAAATAATGCTTACATCCAGCTTGATAAAGCTACCAAAACAGAAATATTCTTAACGAATGAGGAAAAAGAGACATTACCCAGCACAGATTTGAAAGAGAAGCAGATCTACAGAGGAAGGGATGCTTAATAAATATTTGATTTTGTATGTTTTCAATGTGTCCCTATACAGCAATCTAAAGAACAGGAAAATGCATTATACAAGTTTGATTACAGTATTTTTTTCTTTTCCCATGACTGACCTCATTGTATTAGCATCCTACTCCTTCATGCTTCTGCAAAATAAAATACTAATTGATTTTGAGCTGTATTGATTAATACTCACAGATTTCTGATTTTTCAAGCTAGGCTGATACAGTTTCCTTTACATATGGATGTGTTTACAGCTGCACAGGAATGCCCATTAACTGTTTCACAGCACCTAAGCTAAAAACCAGAAGCTTCTGGTTTGCACACACATAATGCTCCTGTAATGTTGGAAGTTTACATACACACACATGCAAAGCCCAAATCCCCAAATAAAACCTTTTTTACGTAGAGAAGGGAAAAGGAATCAAATATATCAGATTATTATTATTATTTTTTAATCTAAGTTATTTTAAAACCTAAAATACTTTCATTTCTGAAGAGTGAAGGTGTCTTATCCAGACAGGTTTTCACACAGCTGCTTTGATAATCATCCAGGACTCCCAGGAAGATTCAAGGAGTATTTTAAAGTTGTGAGTGCTAAAACCGGAGACTACAAAGATTTACAGTAACAGACAACACACACTACTCCACCAGGCAAATTAACTTCACAAGCGTGACCTGCTGGTGCAGCCCTGGAGACAAAAAAAAAAACAAAAAAACCACCACCACACACTGCTATCTGTACCTCATCTCATACAACATCTTTGGCTCTGGGATCTAAAGCATGCATAGAAATAGCTTGTGCAAGACATTCAATAACAGAAAGTCATCCTGTAGGTAGGTCTTGAATATCACTGCCAGTTGTTTGTAGTAAGACAGAGCAAGCACTAACCCATTAGAGACTCCTCTGAGAGGTTTGCAGAAATACAGGACAATTATATCCCATAATAACTTTAGCACTTTACTTCAGAAAAAAAAAAATATCCTTCTTTAGCAATTAAAAGAAAATGAGAAAAAAAAAAAAAAAAAAAGAGAGAAAACACGAACCTATTCGGCTAACAGGAGCACAGCATGGGACGTGAAAGGATTTTAGCTGCAAGAGCCCCTAACCCTCTCCGTATCCCGAGTTCTTTGTTATCTGACAGTAAATTGTACGGCTGGTCATATTTAAAAGTAAAAACATCAGGCTGTGCTTTGGGAAGGCTGCTCCAAGGATGCCAAATGAATAACAAGGAAAACACGTTACCTTTTGCAAGTCTCCTCAGAATTTGACAGCGGCATTTGAAAGAGACAGCTATCATTCTTGCTCGCTGCCTTCCCTGGCAAGGCGCACGCGGGGCTCTGCTCCGCCGAATGCAGCAGCAGCAGCATACGAATTCCTTGCGCACATGCCAGGAGAAAGGTAGCCCCAGCGGGGAGTGACAAAGCTTAATTCCTCCTGGCTGATGCAGAGATCAGCTCCGTGTCAGCCGGTGCGGCTGTGCCACTCGCTGCGACCGCTGCCACCACCTGCATGGCGAGCTCGGCGGCTCACAAAGCAGGATTTCTTTAAAAGCCACAAAGCATCCCGCCGCACTAAATGGCAGGGCCCTTGTGCAGTCCCTCGCGTCCCCCTGCCATGGACAGAGCCATGGTTTCTGTGCCACAGGAAGGGCCCCGTGTTTCAGCAGAGGTGGCAATTTTTCCCCTATTTCCTCCTATCTTTTATTTCCCTCATGGTTGCCTTGGAATAAATAGGGCACGAGCCCTAGAAATCCTAGTTCTGGGGGAGAAGGAGCCTATTTAATATGAAAATGTTATAATCAAAGCACAATGAAGATCTAATCTCACAGATATGTAAGGGAGAGGAAAAGAAAAAATCCTGATTTTATCAGCAGAAAAGCTTTTTGACAATCACAGACAAGTATATTAGAGCAGTTGAAGCAAAGACCACAGGGGGAGGGAGAGAGAAGAGGGAACGTGATAGATTGGTGTGTAGGGGCAGGACCGCCAAGCATTTGATCACACCGAAATAAATAAAACGATGCTACACGGAAAGCACACCGTGAATCAGGTCTTCCTTGCTCGCTAGAGAAGACACCGGCTTTTAGTGCAACTTAAAATTTACTTCATAATTAATTGCGCCAAACAGCGCACCATTTGTAATGCGTTGAAGAATTCCTTCAGCCCACCAGGAGTTTTACACCCTGACGTCTATCCAGACAGCAAATTAACCCGCCTTTAACAATTCATTCAGGAAATAATGAAGTGGAACGCACTGCTTAAGCGAGAGCTCCATCCCATCCTTATGGAGCCAAAAATCTCCTCCCAGACAAAACTCCTCACCGATTCTAAAACCAAGCAAACAAACAAAACCAAGCAAACAAACAAAACCAAGCTGTACAAAGCTCGTCAAGTCAGACTTATGCACAAAACCCATGTGCCATATCAGAAAATCTCCTTTAAAACAGCAGCCAATTATGTCTTTATCAGGACTTCGACTTCACGTGGGTGATATACCTAACATTGTGTTCATATATTCTCTGTCCCATTCACTTGCCTCCATTCCAAAATTGGTTAGCTTATCTTCTGACATCCTTTATCCACCACGCTGTTTTATATTATCACCCAGAGTTAAGGTGCACATTTTCTACAGACAGCTGCTGAAAGCCAGGAGAAGCTAGGACTGCCTTCTACATGGAGCAGCTTCTTTCTCCCTGCCCAGGCTGTGCTGCATCAGCAGCTCTGCTCTTAACATTCTCCAACGAACTATTACAGTAATTGTTTTCTTTTTGTTTTTGTTTTATTTTTGTTTTATTGGTTATAGCAGCAGCCGTATTTCAAAGGCAAAGGTGAAACACTCAATCAGCACCATTGCAATTGCCCAGACAGGCCCAGTGAAAATTGATTTTATTTCATTGTCATTAAAACCAGATAGAGGTAATCAAGTTATCTGCTCTCCAACCTCGTTATCACTCCTGGCGGTGCCCACTGTGGCAAACAGCTTCCACAGCTGTTTTACAGGCACACCTGCAGCTGGGGGCTGATCACTCTGGCTCACTACAGCCCCTCTGGGAATGGATGAATCAGGGTAGAAGGTGGATGATCATGCCAGTACAGTTCTGGGTCCAGGAATAATATAGCAGACCTTGGACTATCCCATAGGAAGGAGAAGAAGAGTTGGATATTCTTATCCTCCCCGTAAAGATGAAGTCAAGAGAAGAGCTCGCTGACTACCAATATGCCTTTTGGAGATAAATTTTGCCAACATTCCTTCTTGTCATAAATTTTGCCAATATTCCTTCTTGTCACCTCCTGCTCAGGTAACAAGACTTGAAATGAGTAACATCAATATCACCCAGTTTCCTTTCTTTTTTTTCCTGGGCTAAAAGTGATAGAACAAGGCTATGACCTTGGCATGCTGCCCCTCTCCCTGCTCTTTCAGAAACTGCTCTGAACTTGTTGCTCCCTTTCTGCAGGCCAGATTCCCCATTACTGAATTTTCATTCGCCTGTCCTTGATGCCATACATGTTGTCACGTGCAGATCAACCTCATTAAACAACTCCGTTTAGCTCTAGAGTAAGCAGAAGATGCTGCCAGATACTTGAGCTGCCCTAATGTTTGTTCTTTGACTTTTCCCAGTCAGCACAGCCAAGGAAGGCTGTGTGAAGTGTGGCAGCAGCACTGCCTGCACCAGGCAGGCAGATCTCCACTCCCATCTCTTTGGAGTAACCTCATGGTCACCTGGAGCCCGGGGAGCCTGCCGTGCTGCTCCTGCCCTTTGGAAGAAGGCGTTTGTGGTGAGCAGCTCTGGACTTGAACATCTGTGTCTTTTTTTTCCTTCAGAGAGTGATTTTGATATCCTCAAGGATTCCTGCTGTGCAGAGAGTGGCAAGAGGTTGTATCTACGCCTTGAGAAGGAAATTGCTCACTGCCTGCCTTTGCGACTCAGTGTCATGACCTACACTGGTTCAGCCCCCTTTTGCCTCCGAGGAGGTAAAACCAGGCACATTCATGGAGCTAGGAGGTTGCAACAGAGGAGAAAAATCAAGCCTTTGTGTAAAGACATGCTGAGCCCGAATCCCATCATGTAAAATTGTAAAAAAAAAAAAAAAAAAACTGTAAAAACAACAAAGAAATTGTGACACATATGGAGGGGAAAAAAAAAAAAACAAAAAAAAACTGCAGATCTGGTCAGGTAAGGCTTTACTAACAGAGAAAAGATGTGGTCCTTGATCCAAAAAGCTTATTATACCATTTACTACTACTTCTAGATTACTGATGCATGTTAAATGGCCTCTGAAGCATCGCAATAGCCATTTGCAACCAAGTCAATATGATTATTTTTGCTTATGCTTCTTTAGACAATTTTTCTGTCCTTACCAAAAGAGGTCATGTGCGGATGTGAGTTCCTCAAGATTTCATAAGACAAAGATTTTGTACTGCAAGTACACTGTAACGATATATTGTATTTGCTGCAGTTTTTGGCCTATTTTTGTTAGTTCAAGAAAAGCACTACAGTTATTGGAAAAAATATGTATTTACTCATGCTGCACATGGTTTTACCACCTTCTTGCAGGATGGGATCATCAGGATTACCCAGAAGTGTTCTTTCCCAAAATCCTGATTCTGAAGTTACTTTAAGTATGCCTCAGGTATTCTTAATTGTACATATTTTTTTTTTAACACATTAAGGATTTTGTTAAACTTTGCAAATGTCAGCCAGCATTTTCTGAGATATCTGCATTCAGTTCTGCAGATGGCCTCTGGTCTGGAGGTGGAAAAACAAGGAAGGAAGGAAAAAAAAACACTGGGGGGTGAAGAGTAGGTAATGTAACATAAGGAGATCAAAAACCTTTGGACATAGTGAAAATTTACATTCTATACAGCAGGGGTTAAATAAAGACTTTACTAATTATATTTCTTCCTTATTTATTAAAGAGCTACAAATTTTACTATTATTTTTCTCAGGGCTTACCTGCAAAAACCTCTTTTTTTTCTCTTCACTCCATTTGGACAGCAGCATGAATTTTTATCACTTTTATTGCTGCACTCATTCTTTTCTTTAGCAGACTGTAAGGTTATTTATAAACTCTTAGATATATATTATACACAAATGTTTTCTCAACTGAATTTATATTCCCAAGTACTCAGCAGAAGGTCAATAGATGAAAGAAGCTTATTTCTGTATGAGGCAGGCACTATAATATCTGTGTTCTATTTAACAACATCTTCTGGGTAAGGTATACCAGTTGCATCCCTCCCTGTCCTTTTACTTTCCAGGGAATTTGTCCCTGGGAGCTGCCATAATTGTTTTGGGGTGTTGCATGCTCGTATTTTTTTTTGTGGGTTAAGCTTGTACGTCACCCCTCTGAAGGAAATGCACAATGCTGATGGAGTACCACATGTGGTCAAAGACACATACACTGAAAACCTACTCCTTTAAGAAAGCCAGTGCAGGGGCTTCAATGAAGACAAGGATGTACTCAAGCTACAGCCTCAATAGAACATTAGGACATCCACAAAGGTGTACAGATATCAAATGTTTTATGTGCCAGGAAGGAACAATGATATCTAGCAGATCCATCTGGATAAGGAAATTGAAATGAAATATTTTGAACTGTGAATTCATGAAGGTTTTGTACAATGAAATATCTTGTTCCATCATTTTAAAAGATTCCACTGGCATCTATCACATTATTCAAATTAAAAGTCAGATTTTTATGCAAAAAGAGAATTAATTTAGTTCTGAAAATAACAAATGACCAGATGAATGCTTCTGTTTTGAAAACTCAAACGTTTCCACTAGTGTATTTTATACATCCTTATATCAATCATGAACTAACAATGAAACAAAGAATCTCAACCTTAGCAAAACAAAATTTGAACATTTTTCATCCCAAAGATGAGAGATGTATTCCCATGCAGCAGCAGACTCAGTCAATCAAGCATTTTGCTATGGATGCTGTTTTATTACAAAGACTCCTCTTCTTCACCACAGAGTGATGGAATAAAAAGGAAAGAACAATAAAGCATCCCGTGGTTCGCCAACGCTCAGATTATCAACACAGACAACTTGTCAGCTTCACAGAATTTGGAGGGTATTTCAAATTTACATGTTTATTAAATCAACTACAGCAGTTATTTTCTAGCTGTATTAACCACCTTTGCAACACCGTCGGACAATTTCCCACAGACGCTGCAGCAGAAGATCTTACAGATCATTAAAAGTAGTGGAAGGTGTGCAGGCTTCAGAGGATCATTGCTGGAGAACATTTCTTGCAAAAGGTGCAGCATGTTGGAAAGCCTGGAGATAAGTATGCTGAAAGCGGTAACAAACGATGCAAAAAGATCTATTAAAGATCTGAGTTAAGGCCAAAACACCATTGCTCTAGCACTGTATGAATTTGGTGGTTTGGTTGCCCATGAACAGATTCATAAATAATAATAATTCAGGGGGTTCTGGACAGAAAAGTCTTAGTTCATCTGCTCCAGGCAATGTTAACCTTTTTGGACCAGCAGGTCCAAAAACCTCTGATGGTAAAATCAGCGAGTATTGCCACGGTCTGGGATGGCTTTTTACTGAAGTGTTTTATTATGCAGTTAAATCATAGTGATTTAATTGATTTCTTAAGAAAAGTCTGATTTAATGATGTTTTATAAAATGCATAATGTAGTATATAGGAAACAGAACATGTATGTTTTCTATATGAAAATAACTCTCCAGTACACACTACCCTCTAGCGTAGCACAAGGAACAGCATTCCCTACGTTATCCTTCACAGCAATTCCATGCTAGAGCTTTACAAAAATGCTCTTTTTACCAGTCCATGTGAATCTCTGGCAAAAATTAAAGCTGTCCTTCTCAGTGAGGCTATGTTGATACACAAAGGTTGAGAGATGTCTTGGAATGGAGACATTGTCCTCAAAAGACCTCTGAGATACGTAGCACAGTTCTGACTTTTCATTCCTAGCTTCCTTTCTGCTGCAGGCGAAATAGGCTGTTCAGCTTTTCTCGGGCTCTCCTAGCTGAAAATCTTTGTTTAAAAATAATTAGGGACTTTAGAGAATCATAAAATATGAAGATACTGCGTGTACTAGAAAAATGGGAAACTTTTAATAGCACAAGTACGTCACCGTCTCTCAAAGGTAATTTCCAGCATACCCACAAACTAGTTGAGATTTAATTCAGAAAGAAGTCTTTTCAATAACCCATAGCTTGTGAACCATTTCAGATACAGCTCCTTTTCTAGTATGTACACACATCAATATACTCTTTGATTTGTTTTATGATGAGGGAAAAGAGTGCTTTCTTTGGAAGCATTACAATTTGTCCTTGTACCTTCTGAACTGATAATTAGTGAAGAACCCATAATTTTGCAAAATATAATGAAATAAACCACCACCTAATGATCTGTGCGCCCTCCAAGAAAAAGAATTATGGAAAGGAATCGGTGTCACAAGCTGCACTGCCCTTTCCAGGATGCTTACAGATCTCTCGGAGAGGAACAACAAATAAGGACCCTGTCCAATGAGCACAATCAACCCAGCGTGGGCTCCTGCCAGCACCATGCATATAATTACAGTCTCCAGGATTTAATGTAATCTCAAACCTAAAGGATGACTGTCTTACAAGCAGTTTCCCCATGCTGCAGTACATGGTTAAAGACTCTTGTAATTACAGTTTCTGTAAGGCTTTGTACTTTGTAGAGGCTTTTTCAATTAGTCAAAACGATGACCTTCCTATTGCTACATTGGTTTTTAACAAAGCGCAGTTAAGCATTTCCTCAAAATTACCATATTAGAAGCAGTGACACGCTCTTACATGTAGAAAAAAACAGCTGTTTTTATTCTAATTTAAAGACAAAAAAGATTGTGATTCCACTGAAAACACTTGAACAAAAGTGGAATAATTACACCCCTCTCTAGCTATACTGCTTTGTTTCCATATTTTTATCAACCTATTTAGCAGCTGTGAAATTGGAATATCACACTAGAAAATAAAACGTGTATTTGGAGGGATGAGACCAGAATATAACACAAGGTCATTTAATCTACTACAGGGGATTTTTAGGAATTAACTCAGAAAGTTATCACGGGCAAACCTTTATGTTCAAGATACCATCAGAAAGGGTGACAATGAAAGATTGCAGCTCTGGAGATGCAGCACAAAGAAGAGATGGCACTAGCAGAATTTCCACTGACAATGCCCTGTGGCCTCCAAGTCACAGCAGCCTTTGCAGGATGGAGGGAAGAGTTGATTCACTGGTACAACTGCATTCCTACCTGTGTGCAAGCTGCAAGAAGACATGGTAGCAGCTGCTTTTCCAGCTGAAAGTGGGTTTGCATACTGAAATTAGGCCACATACCCGATGTTTGCCTGTGGAATGAGCAGCAAAGAGCCAGCCAGCTGGCACTGACCACTGCACTTTCCCAAGCCACATCAAATGCCACCATATTTCATCTGAGCAGCAGTTTTGGTGTGCCTGAAAATCAAAGATAATGAAAAATATCGAAAAATTGATCCGATATAAAGGACAGGGGGAAAAAAAAAAAAAAAAAAACAACAAGGGAAAGTAGAAAAAAAGAAAAAAGATTTCAGTTAGAAAAATTGGTGCTGACTCTTCTGATTAGAACATGTTTGTTGGATTGAGCTGTTAACTCACTAGCACATTCACATTTTACTCATTTTGCAGGACATTCTCCTGAAAAGTGAGAAGAAAGCTCTTCTATGCCTCCCTGGGTCCCTCTGCAGCAAGAAAACCTGCTGCTGCCCTCGGGTGCTCCCTCAATTGGGAGCGCTACTGCCCCTTTTTAGTGCTGTGCTGTGCTGCTGGCATTTTGCAAGGTTGGTGCCACATTCAGTAATGTCGGTGACCTATAGGCTGCTCTGGACTCTGTTTCTATTTTATGGTGATCTGTGATTCACTGGCCAAGTGATCTCCTCCGGCTTTGTGTTCTGATGAAAAAATTGTTATGAAAACACGGCTTTAACTGGCCTTTAATGGGAAGACTAAAATGCACACCAGGTCTTCTTTGGCATCCTCCGAAACCATGGAGCGAATTGAGAAGGCTCATTCCTCACATTTCTATGCAAACCCATTTACGTTTGGAGTCTCGGGAAGAGTGCCATATTGTTGTACATCAGCATAACACTGAATATGGCCAGCATCACTGACACTTTTGTACAGTCTTTCAATCCCAAGTCTTTGATTTAGGTGACTTTTGATTTTTAAAATGGAACTAATGTGTAATTCAGGCATCTTGGATCACCAGCTGAACTATAGCAATTTTAAAGGATTTTAAACCTCTAGCAATTTTAAAGGATTTTAAACCTCTGACCTACAATCAGAAATCAAGAAATAAGAACTGAGATCTACACAGACTGGTGTTGTGTTTCACTGCAGACACCTACTACATGCCAGGGACTGCTGCACCACACAGCACAGCACACTTTGAATTCATTAGCCTAGCTCAAGGCTCAGAAATAAAGTGAGTTAGTCTAAACAAATTCTGTGTTGCTACTACCAGACTCTGTCTGGCAGCCAAATAAGAGCTGGCTTGATTGTCTCCCAATTCTGCACACTGTAAAAGGACCAGTGTGTGTTACTAAACGCTTTTATCATCATTGTTTAGTGAAAAGTCACACAGCTTAATCCGTATGTCTGCTGGGGCCTGGCTCATCCAAACCAACTTAAGCATCCAAATACAAGGCCTAAGAACAAGGAACACAGACCCCAGCTGCAGTACCAGGGAGCCTATCCTGGAATCTGATGACTCAAAATGACTGAGCAGACTGTTAAAGACAAGTAAATGAACAGCAACTGTGAAAGTGGGCTTAATGCAATCATTGCATGTTTAACTGCAGGAAGACCGAGTAGCATTATAGACCAGATTGCTACCTGCCTTGTGTAGGAAGACCTATACTGGAACTCAATATTCAACTCCAGCTCCTACAATGGGTTTTTAGTTGGTTTGGACGTTTTGTCTGCTTGCTTTTTAAGGGGCAAAAAACAGGCAGGGTACAGAGCAGAGTATCAAGAGTGGTCTGAGCAATAAAAATTCCTTGTGTAGTGAAAGACTTAGCAAGCATAACATCTTATCCAGAGTTTGGACTGTGACTTGATTACACAGCATCTAAGAGCTGTCACAGGAAGGACATGATGAGTGCTCAAGAGCTTCTCCATCAAATACAAGGGAGGGGAATAGAAGCTGCACTCAAAGCCAGTAAAATTCAAACTAATCACAAGCTTCTCACGGGGAGGTTGACTAACAGATAAAACTATCAAAACGGTTCCCCTCAGAGGCATTGCCTGCCTGCCTGCCTTTCTGGAATACCCATCTTAGCAAAACATTAATTATTGGACTTGATGAAACAGGATCAAATGACAGGATGGATGCTGCATCCTCCTAACATGGGGAGTAACCAAACATCCTACATGCCTTTTCTTGCCTTAGAAAGTATATGAAGCAAAATATGATATTGGGATGGCCTTCTGTCGTCCGTATCTGTTTTAAACCACTTGCTTTAAACAAAATTCATGGACACCATTGAAAAATGAACTGGAAGAGTCTTCAGGCTATTTTCATCCTTAAAATACTAATTAGTTTTGCACAACTGTGAAAACCATACAGATAAAATGTTATTAAAATATAAGACATGGTTTATCAAATATCTTATTACTATTCATATACATATATATTTCCAATTAAAATTCCTAACACATTAGAAAAACTGTCCTATTATGTTCCAAAACTGCCACATATTCTCAAAATGCAAACATTTCAAGGGCAGACAAACCATTTTGTGTACCTACCCCCAGCCCCACAAATCCCGTCCCTTTTGCTGTAAATCAAGATCTGGGATCCACTGCAGCAAAGGCCAAAAATGTATGTGCAGAGTAGCACAAAGCATCTTATTTATGTCAGGAAAAGAGAACATCTATAATGTGCATGACTAAAAATAAATTATCACCGTGTTTTGCTATCAGGAAACAGTTAACAAAACAAATGAAAGAAAGGTTCCTAGACAAGGGGTTGAAGTATTTGTAATGTAAGTCTCAAAAGTGAAAGGTTGATAACCTTGAGCTTGTTTTAGTGTCATTCCTCCATGGATCATCAGTGCTTTCGTGGTGCCCCACTGCAATTTATCACATTTTTAATAGCTCTTTCTAAAATACTCTTCAAAAAGTTTGAAGCCTGGCCAGATAACATTAACACTTAAAAGTCTGTATAAACACTTACCAGCTTTTGTCCTTTTTTGTCATGGTAGACCTACAATCTCCAAAGGTACACGTGACATTATATATAACAAGGATCATCAGCAAACTAGGAGCATCTAAATATCAATGCAAAAGAGAAAATAGAAAACTAAATTGTGCTGGTCACCAAAAAATATAAACAAACCTTCTGTCACTTTAAAAGGCAACTCAAAAAAACACCAAAGCACTGAATGTCTTCCTATAAAGAACATATCTTCCTGGATTACTGCAAGCTTATCACTCGTAAACTATCAATTAGTGGTAACAAATCCTCGTTACTTGCACGTATGTTTTCAAAGCACAAAGCCCACTGGAATTTGTGACAAGCCAAGGAAGGCCACGGCCTGTGCCGGCCTGGAGGCACCTTGAGCCATGGGCCTGTGACAGGGAGGCCACCCCACATGCTGCCCCTCTGCCACCACAGCACTGCTCTGAAGGCCGCAGCTCCTGTCCCCCTGGTCAAACACATGGCATTCTTCACTTTGAGGATATTTCCATACATCTCTGTGAAAATTTTGTAGTAACTGATTCTATTCTCCCCTTATTTTCCACACGGTTCTGCAATAAGTTTGGCCTTTCAAAATTTTCCTTAAAATTCACCGCCTCCCTCCACAGAGCTGGGAGTGGAAGAGCGGGGAGTGGAAGAGCGGGGCTGTTCTCCTAATTATCAATTGGATACAAATTTGCAGCACACACAAATTTTTATCTTTTCTCATAGCCCAGGCCTGAAATCCATCTTCTGCCTTTTACTGAACCCTTTCTGTTTGCTCTTGTATTTCAAGAAGGGAGGCAGCCATGATTTACTTTAACAGCTTCAGTGCAGTCCAAAAGGTTTGCAAGTTACTTTATTGTGCCTGTGACACACCATTTCTTGGTACAGCATCAGTAAGTCCTTTGCAAGTGTCACTGCTATTACTGCAGAGCAAGTTTTACTGCTGTTTGCCCACACTTGTCAGTCCCTCTATGCAACACTGCTTTCCCAGCCTACCATTCATAGTATATCATCATATTTTTGATTATTTCCCCATAAATGCATTAATTTGCCAAGTCACATTATATTCTTCCGCATACTATATATTTCTGGCTGTTTTAAAGACTGAACACATCTCCGCTCTACGTAAGTCTCCTTATCTAATTTCATCTGTTAATTTTATTAGCAGTTAGCGAGATGGTTAAATCACTACTGCATTTATTATTCTTGAGCTGATGCCTGAGGGTGTTCTCAACCAACTCATTTTGAGGTATTCTTCTTTGTTATATCACGAGTGTTTTAAATTCACCGAAGACCCACAAACATACCAAAGTATTGCATCAACTACTAGTATTTCTTCTATTAACTCGGTATTATTTTCCAAACTGTGGCAGAATTTATTATTTACAAATCTATACTGCTTATTAACTATGGCTTCACTATCTACAAAAACTTAAATCCCTCCCCTTCTGTATTATTTATTCAACAGTTACTTCATTACTGAATTTGTATAGAACCCAGCACTAAATTAAAGACAAAACAGCAGCCAAATGTATCTCTCTCTTTTTTTATCCCCTCTTCTTAAGTGAACATACTGACATATTGCATGGCATGAACTTAGCTTTTAGTTCAAAGTTAAGGTGAAACCCTACCTGGACGAGCACAACTAGGCTGCACCTAGAGATACCCGAGAACAGCATGGTCACAGTCAAAGACAGAAAGTTGGCAATAGGCAATACCTTAAGCTTGAATTTCTTTGTGTTTGTTCATGTGTCACAGACTTTATGAAAAGCAGCTTGTACAGAAATCCCTGTAAAGTATTTGCTGTTTTTCTTTTTTTTTTTTTTTTTTTTTTTTTTTTTCCCACCGTACATTTAAGCCTGCATCACACCAGCTGCTGCACTTCAGCATGGAAATAAACTTGGTGCCACAAAGAGAAGGCTGTGTACAGATTCTCTCTGTGAACTTAGTTGGAAAGAGCTACATAAACTTAATTGATCAAAAGGGAGTCACAAAAGGATGAAATATTTTGCAGAGGCATATGCTAATGGTACTGCACCAACGTCCAAGACCTGCTGCCTTACAGGAAGGGTCCATAAAACTGCTGAGGTGATGTAAACGCTCCCGAGCCGCTGCTTGGAATTCAGAGAGGGGACGGTAACGGTGCCATTTATTTATTTATTTTAAAAATAAGGCATGGAGAGAGGGGCCTCAGCATTTTTTAACAGGAAATTAGAAAGCTAGCCGATATAAATTCACCACCTATCATAGCTTTAACAGCCCAAGCTCCCTCCCCGCCTCTCCCCAGTCCAGACCTCTCAGCTGCATCTGAATGCTCACAGTGCTTCTAATGGATAAAAATGGAAACAAATGTATGCAACAAATCACAGAGTGTGCCTCTGCCAGCTCTCCCCTTCTGATTCATCGTACCCAGATCTCCATACTGCTGCTACACATTAAAATCAATGTTCTGCCTCTTCATTATTGTCATTATTTCTCTTTCACTTCAGAAGTTTCGTTTCCTTGAGACTGCTGCCTGACCAGCTTGTCAGGACGTATTTAAATCAATATTTTGTGCGTATGCGCGTGTGTGCCGTGCATCTGGATGCCATCTCATTACCATCTGAATCCCTATTATTTCTGTTGGGGCACAAAAACACAGGGGTACAAATCATGTCAAATGACAGAAGATTACAGCCATCTATCTCTATCATTTAAAAATCTGAAGGAACTGCAGATTTCGCCATCAGCTCATTTCACACCTGATAAGAAGACCTAAATAAAGATTGAATGCAGCACTTTCCATGATGCAGGAAAACACAATGCAGCTCAAGCAGAAGGCATAAAAGATTCATCCTATCCTTGGCCAGAATCGAGGCTCAAGCTGCTCAACATCGTGTCAGCATCATCTACCACACCTGCGGCTCGCCTCCCAGGTCAAGGAGGAAAACCCCTAAAGGCGTAGACTTTTAATAGGTAATTCAGACATTTAGAGGCAGTTGAGCAGCAGAGTTGCTCTTTGGGAGGGAGAAGACCCACTGCCAGCAAATGCAACCGAGGCAGCCAATGCTTACTGAGTGGCTGCTGTCACTGGCCCAGCATCGTGACATACATAAAGTTCAGACACACATTGCTAACGTAGTTCAAAGAACTACCATGTAAAAACGTTTAAATAGCAGCTCTCTGCTTGCTTTTATTTGGATATGAAGAGCCTCCACTGAAAGGAAACACCTTCCTCAAGTTATGTCCTAATGCAGATCCTAACCCACTACACACCTTTCCATAGCAAGATGCCACAGCCTTGATTTTTTCTTTTAATTAGAACCACAGCACTCTCCTGAAAGAGGTGTTTCATTTATGTCAATTCACGTCTCACAGAAATTAAATTGAGCCTACAGCTTAGTGACATCATTTTCACACGAGCCTTCAATGAAGATTCTAAATTTCCTCCAAAATAAGTGTAAAAAGTAAAAATAATATTAATCTACATATACGTACTTACCCACACACAGAGGCAGCACATTTTCCACAGGCATGCTCACTTCAGGCTGTGCATTTTAAATGTGTGAGTTTACAAAAAGCTGATGACCCAAAGACACTTTGCTACTTTTTTGGGGTCTCCAAGCGGGGCACATGTACAGCCTTGAGCCAGGCAAGCAGTGCTGCTTTTCCCACCGACTCCTCTCCCTGGCCTCTTCCTGCATCTATTTTAAGGCGACAAATTTGGGATGTGTCTGCATGTGAGGTGCAGGCTAATCTTTTCCTTGCCTTTTGCAGAAAGATGAGGAAGACGTCAAAAGAACTGCTTGGAACGCTGAAATGTTGAATTTGCTACCACGAGATGCTACAGCCAAAAGCAGAGAGGAAAACTGGAGAACTAAGCAATGTTAATAAAGTTTGTAGTACTTTGTTTATATTCATTTTACCTGTTTTTTCCTAGTTCCTATCAGTTACTCTGATAAACACGTTTTTAAGCCTCAACTGTAAAAAAAAAATAAAAATAAAAATAATAATAATAATAAAAAAAATAAAGCATCTGGACCCTCTATCAACATTGAACATTTAATTACTTATTGTTTGTTTGTTTTAAAAATAAAGCCTAGGAACAAACCTCACACTGACTGTACCCCTTTAAGATCTGAGCAGAGGTAAACTCAAGTTCCTTTTCCCACTTACTTTTATAGGAACTACTGGCCCTGCTCTTTGACACAACATCTGGAAGCCTGTATGAATAAACATATTCACTGACATTTTCCCTTAAAGGGCTGAGTTTACAAACTAAAGCTGTAATGTAATAGGCTTCAGCATGGAGATGATCAGAAGCACAACAGATGTCTCACAAAGAACTTGTACTTAAGACTTGGGATATTCCCAAATTTAAAATGACGAGAAAGACCTGGGGGGCAACTAGAGAGGTGCCTTTAAAACAGAGAGAAGCCCCTTCCCACATAACTCCCAGACTACAGAGCAGAAAAGGATTCAAAAGGCTTTAAAGCGATTCCATGTGCTTCTGTTCTGACAAAGAGGTATTTAGGGCTGGGCAGCACCCATTGGCACCCGGCAGGCTGCCCTAGGAAGCCCATCCCCAGTGAGCTACCTGAGCAGGACCTTGGTACCTCTCTAAGACTGCCTCGGTGGTCCACACTGTACCCTGACACCTCCAAAAGCCGTTCAGATGCATCCATCATCCCTTCCACGACCTTGAGATCTCCTCAACCGGATCCAGGACTCAAGGCCCCTGTTTTCTGTTGTAGCTCCGTTAGATGAAGAGGAGCTGGAAGAGGAGTAAGACCACACTGAAATGCCTGGAGCTCTACCCTGCAGAGAGCTGCTGACCAGAAGAGTATCCAGTCACTCTGAGCAGAAGCAGAGACAGAAGAGGAAAAGGTACAGATAATTATAAAGGCCAGTTTCTTGCCAGCACCATTAATATTCAGTTTATTCCACATGAAACATTTGTTTCAAGGGACTGAATTGCTCAGAAGATTGACTTTGATTCTGGGAGGCTTTCATTCGTAAGCTGTCAGTTTGGATCCAGCTGAGGGAGGTACTGATGGATGGTTTCTAATATCTAGGAGTTGCTTAGTGGTGTATGACAAATGACACAGCAGGCGCACAAGTGAGTTACACAGTGAGTCAGCAGTCCTTTCCCAGAAGGTTCAATACTAATTAAGAGGCAACTCTACTCCTTTATATAAGGCCACTTGAAAACTTATGCCCAAGCACCAGAAACAAATCACAGCTGAACTAAACACCTTCAGCTTCAGCGTGGAAATAAATAACAGCCGTACAGTTATAACACGGCGCATCCTTCGGGACACCTGTTACATGTTTTTACTGGAGCGGTACATTCAGTAGAGTTATATGACGCCTCGCTAACAAAGAGCCACTTTTTGTTAGCTCAAAAATACTGTCAGCGTGGAAATCTTTGCCTTTCATTTCAAACACCATTTTGGTGGACAGGCTCCTTCTTGAGTCCATCAATCCAAGCCTGCTAAGTGCAGCCGGGCGCTATGCAGGACCAAGGACGAGCACGGGGCTGTGTGGGTGCTCTTTGCACCTTCTCCTGTCCCCCGGACCAGATCCTTCAGGCTGCCAGCAGGCCCCGTCTTTGGCCCTAGAAGACAGCTCTGCCATTAGCGATGGATTTGAATGATGGTTTGCATCACATCCTTTCCTCTCCATTTACTGTCATGCTGAGACAAACAAGCCCATTTTGGCTACATTCAACAGACAGAGATTGCCAAACAGAAAAGGGATTTTTCTCTCCCTTCACTTTCTGACTGGCACTGGTAGCATGGTGAGGGATGAACAGGAACAACAGATCCTCACAATTCACCCTCTGCCTCTCAGGGAGAGCGTTCACCTCTTTTTAGTCCACGCCACCTCTGTCCCAGCCCCAGGCATTAAGTGCTTACAGCACTGCAAAATCCTGCCTTGGGGCCACCAGTTTCTGATCCTTGTTTTTTACTGAATGCAAAAGGACTCGTGTAACTTGTGCTGTGCATTCACCAGCACAAAGAAAATTGCATTTCAGAGATGGGACAGATACCTAATTACCAGGAAATGAGTTACAGCAAAATGGCAGTAAGAACTCATGTAGTAAAAGACAGCCTCAATTAAAAGTTACAATAATAGTGCAAGGAAAGATACAATATGATGCACATTAATAGCCTGCTCAGAACTCAACCCAGCCGCATTAGACATAGGAAGTCATTTTCTGGAAAAGCTAATGAATCATTTTGTTAACAAGAAAAGGTCTTGCTGTTGATCAATGGGATCCAACTGTTAGAATTAAGCAGACAACCCATATTATATACACTCCACAAAAGGCTACAGTGTTTTATGTTTGTTCTGTTTTTTAAATCGTTTTGAAATACTATGAAAAGGTTAGTTGTTTCTTTTGTTTTGATTTTTTTTTGTTTGCTTTTTGTTTTTGTTTTAATGTTAACAGTGTTATTTTTCTTCCATTCTTAGAATCATAGAGTCATTAAGGTTGGAAAAGACCTCCATGATCACCTGGTCGAACCAAACCCCTGCCACCAATGTCACCCACTGAACCATGTCCCTAAGCACCACGTCCAACCTTTTTGTAAACACGCCCAGCATGGTGACTCCACCACCTCCCTGGGCAACCCATTCTTTGCATAATATTGCACTGATACTAGCGACAAAATGTACAATTTCCTTCCTTCCTTCCTTCCTTCCTTCCTTCCTTCCTTCCTTCCTTCTCTTTCCTTCCTTCCTTCTTTCCTTCTTTCCTTCCTTCCTTCCCCTCCTCCCTCCCTCCCTGCTTCACTGCTTGTGAACCATGTGGTGTTTAATTCAGGAGTGGGGAGAACATGTCAGTTAAGTCAGTAATGAACCAGCTTCAAAAAAAAAAAAAAAAAAGTCTCCCACTACTTTTAAAACTTGGCCAAAAAGAAATATTTTTTCTAATAATTAGTAATGAAAGCATACATTTTTCAGTCATTTATGCCATGTCTCCATCGGAGAGATCTAATAGTTCATCTCCCAGGAGAAAAAGCAAATTCAGTGGATTGTTAAATCTGTCACCATATAAATCCTTTTCACGGCATTTTTTCCAAGTTGGCTTTCAAGGCTAAGAGCTGTTTCCCATACTTCTCTGCTAGACTAGATTATTAAACAAGCGCCATAAAAGAAGGCAACAGTGAGCCTACTGCAAATGAGCCTACTGCAAAACGCCTGGCAATGCACATGCTTCCCTCACTCCATGTGGGGTGCAAGAGGCAAGCTTTCAGAGAAGTCAGCTCCATTTTACTTCATTCAACACAAAACATTTTGGTTCTACTTATTAATAAGCATCTATTTATTTTAGGTCTAGTCAGGTTCTTAAAGTGGTCCTTTCTGAGCGTCTTTCAGGCACTGCTTAAACCACGCTCTCCAGCTCCATGGTCAGTTTCAGGTTGTTGAGCACACCTGGATGTTTCTGCACTGAGAGTTCACTGGAAAGCCAATAGTGAAACCCCAAGATTAGTCCATGTTTGAAAAATGAAATGGAGAAGTCTGGAAACGTTTCAAATCTCTGAGTGTGAACCAGCTTTTGAAAACACCTCAGTGTTGGCTCTGTCATCACCGACACAGGCACCCTTCTCTTCCCGCAGACTCGTTCCACCCCCCCAGAATGATTTCTTGCATTCACTTGACAGGCTGCAACAAGGTCAAGCCTTAGCTCCCCTGACCCAGGACACTAGGTGCCCTGAGATAATACCACCAGATTCAAAGGGATATGTTCAGAGCCAGAGCAGTGACTGGAAGACAAACCGAGTGATGAACACGTTTCTTAGTGATGAACAGTTACTTAAAGACAAACAGGATTTTTTTGTGTGTGTGTGATAAAACACAATGAAGATTGTTTTATTTATTCCAAAAAAGCACTTGGGGGTTCTTTTTTTTAAAAAAAGACAGTTTGTTCCCAAATATCTCAGGAAAACAAAACAAAAATAAGAGACTAACTGTAAAAAGTCACAAATGTGTGACAACTGCAACTTTTCAGCCCTAAAAAGAGGGTGGTTCTCTCTTGATTCGAAGGTGGAGGGGAAGTGATCCCACCTGGTAGCTTACAGCCAGATTTGCCCAGCAGGTGGGAAACACCAATCTTCCGGCACAGTTCAATCTGAGGATAACCTTCCATTTTTGCAGAGCAAGAGGTGTTAGGAATAAATGAAAAACCAGACATGTCAGAACCTTCTGGATCCCAGGATCTTATCTTCTGCTACCTGGGCACCTCCTAATGTACTGAGTGACCTCTGTCTTAAACATGCCTATCCCTTACCACCAGCTCACAGCCTGGGAGGCACAGACTGTGCTGCCCTCTGTTCCTCCAGTGGCAACACCAGATCATCCCTTGGCTTGGGCACACGCGCTTCTCAGCGCTTCACAGGCACAAGCAGACTGCCAAATACAGCAGCAATAGCAAGGACATACTTCTGCCCTAAATACCATAACCCGTTGTTCTGCCTTACCTATTGCAGTACCCAGACAGGTCATTGTAAGAACTACAAGCCTTTGAGATTTGTAAAACAGTTACTGAAAATGGTTGCCCAGTAAGATCACATATATTAGCAGGGAAAAGAAAATCAGTGTGAATGTTGATGCCTAGGAGTTTGGCATCAGGGCTTGCTCTTTCAAAGACCAGGACCTGCATGGTTATTATTATCATTATTATTATTATTTTTAAATAGAGATCTTTCAAAGCTTTAAAAAAATATTTTCTGTGAATGGAAATGAATAAGAAAGAAAACAGACTTTATTTTGCTATATCCCTATATATTTATAGAATTACAGCAAAACAGTGAGAAGTCTTCTAGCCTGCTGTATCTGCAACAGTGATAATTATTCAACCCCTGCTCCCCCTTCTTAATAAAAGGGAGAGTAAGATGATAACAGTGATATATTTTTTCATCTTTTTTCATCCACGACCATAAAACCATATCATATATTTTAGGAACAGAAAATACATTTCTTCAGACTACGAAAAAGATGAGAACATCTGTACAGGTAATAGAGGACGTCCATCAGTGAACACACAGGTAAGTCCAAATGCTGCACACTGCAGGATGTTCTCCTTGCATCACATTCTCCTTGCATCGCTATGAAGCCCCGATCAGTGTTCATCCACTCCCTCTACTGGCAAGAGCTGGTGCTTTTCTATTCAAAAAACTTTTTCGCTGTCATTATGTAACTTTTGACCAAACCTACAAAACAGCCTCAGTCTTTTTAGGCCACTTCAAAGACCGAGGGGAGAAAAAAAAAAAAAAAAGAGAAAAAAAAAAAAAAAAAAAAAGACGTAAAAGCAGTAAATTCAGTGAGGCCACCTGACAAAACCTTCCCCACTAACTGTGAATGGCTGCTTAGCACTGTGCGTTTGCCACCGAGGTACATTAGAAACTAAGAAGTTTCCTAACAAATTCCAGATAAGCCTAGAATATGTATCCGTTATTCATTTTAATTGTACTTTGCACATTAATGTTCACAGAAGTGAAACTGAGCTCTGTTTGCTTTTTTTGCTCCATATGAACTTTCAGATTTCATTATTAAAGCCAGCCTTAAAATAAATAATGTAAGATTCATGAAATAGTACATTGAGTTTCATTTAAAATATTTATGGAGCTCTCTCAAAAGAAAATCATTACTTGCATTTTCCTCTGAAATTTGAGAGAGGAGAATTACACATGAGCAAGCCAGGGCTGCTGCAGCGCCGGTAGCATCTGCATGCCCTTCCTCACCCTGCCTGACCAAGGAAGGGGTGGAAGGGCTAGGAGATGTGACCTACCTGCCCCATTTCAGGCTATTAGTGTTACAGAGACAGGCCCATCACTTACTCCATCTTCAATGTTTAACAAAAAAATCCTTACAGCCTGCCTCTGAGATCAAACCTTTCAGCTCTTCAAGAGACTGCAATCTCTCTATGCTACAAACAAGGTGAGAGTGGGCCAGAGAAGATGTTGGGACACGTGGGAAGGCAATTCTGGGCAATGCCTTCTCACAGAGAAGTGTTCCCATAAGCACAACCATTAAGCCAGATTTCCAAAAACACTTCATCTTGGAGGTCAAGACTTGAGCTCACCAACTGAAGGCATTGCAAAGGACATTAAATACATCGACCTCTTGCTTCTTCCTGACAGGCTGCATGTGTTGGCTTCACTGTAGGATGGCCAACAACCACATCTGGAAATGCACAGGATAGCTGAGACCTTGTGACCCCAAACGCTTTGGCTGTCTGGTGTCACCACCAGACCACCATGTCTAGAAGCAGACCCCACCGGGGCACAAACCCCTGCCAGACAGGTGTTGACTTGGGAGCCTGACTACAACTACAAAGCTATGGGTGCACTCCAATGCTGCGGGAGCAAACCCACAATAAACTCTTCCAAAAGTTAAGATGAAACTACAGAGCTCCTTTTCCCTTCTTCAGAGCAACTCTGGACTTCCAAAAAGTACTAAGTGGCATGCCTAGGCCTCTGTAGACTTCTGGTTCTTGAGCACGTAGTGATATATTTTATTTTTGGAGAGAGAATGGAAAATTACTTTTTCAAATAAAAACTGACCCTTACTTAATTATAGGAGTCCGGGAGCTGGACCCTTTCACAGAGTTTTACAAGCCTCTTCCTATTAGAAGATAACTGTGAAGTACCAACAGAGGTACACAGGAATACTGTCATTAAGTTGATAAAGGAATAGAAACATTGTATGGCTATTTTCAGTAAGTTGTTTTACAACTGTTTTCAGTGTTTCACTAAATATCTTCCTAAAGAATTTATTTTATATGCTGAGGCACAAATACGGTAGACACAACCACACATCCCTCTAGTATGATGATAATCACACAACAAATAACCAGCTTCGCATTAGCTATAAGGGACATGATATAAATAAACGCCCAAACATTCATCTGTATGCTTGGTGATCTGCAGACACAGATCTGCACACACAGTAAAAACTGTATTCAGCTGTAAATATTGCCAACTTCTTCAAATTATGAGCCTGATGCTACAAACCCTATTTTAATAATCATAAACTGGCTGATACTGTTATCCAACTAAAACTTTTGCTATGATTCTTGCAAATCATTCATAGTCTTATGTAAAATACGAAATTATAATAAAAATCATTGCCATTTTACCAAATATGGTACACCTGGTCCCTTGATTTTGGTAAAATGGGAATCTGAGTTTAGGCTTTAAAAAAAGTAAAAAGAGAAAGAGGATAAAAAGTATTTTTTTCTTGAAATTGTCACAGAAAAAATACACAACATTAGATCCCAACACAAAGAAGCAGAAAGGATGCACAAAAGCAGAGTAAAGAATCATTTCTTGTCTTTCCAAACAATTGGAGGGAAAAACATAAAACATAAAATGTCTTGCTTTTTTTTTTTTTTTTTTTTTTCCTGGTTTATTACTTTAGTTTCAGAAATATATACTTATTTTTTACTGAAATGCTCTGAACACTGTTTCTTCAAGAAGGCATTTATCAGAAACAAACAAACAAAAAACACAGAAAAGGACTGGATGTTATATGTCTATTACCCCAGGAGGCATTAAAGCATTATACAGAAAATAAAAAGAGGAAGTGCTAGCATGCTGATTGTTCAGACAAACATGCCACATGCCCGATCAATAGCAGCTTCTACTGGCCCAGACCTGCTTTATTGAGAGAAAGGGAATATTGGCTACAATGCTGAGGACATTTTCATATTTTTTTTTTTTCAGAAAGTACAAAGGGCTTTTTAATTTCTATACAGAGAGATGCTACAGGTGGGTAAGGAGAACTCTCATTTATCATAGCAAAAAGGTGGTACTCTTCCCAGAAAATTGTAATATTTCATTACAGCCTTAGCAAAAGTGTAAAAACACAGTTCATCTTAAAAGCAGGGTTTTTTAAACATATTGCAAAGAAGATTGTATAACAGGACATAATTCCAAAGCTGCACCAAGGCAACAACAGCAAGCTTTGCATTGGTTTATCTTCAGTGCTGAAGATACAGAGGAGCAAAGCACATTTCTTAGATTCTGTAGACAGAGGGCAGCATGCTCCAGTCATCAGCACTGTCTCGATGCTGTGTGCAGTTTTAATTAAAATCTCACTCTCACTAAGAGAACATCTTTGTGTAATGGTGACTTTTAAACCTGAAAAATACTTAGTCATTTAAAAAGGAAGCTGACTACTTCTATGTTTATGATTTCAAAAGCTTGTTTTATTACAGATGGCATCACTGTGTAGCATAAAAGAAATTAGGATGTGGTCCTAGGAAATGTTAATCTTCTCAAGTCAAT
Organism: Oxyura jamaicensis; assembly: GCF_011077185.1. Taxonomy (NCBI): domain Eukaryota; kingdom Metazoa; phylum Chordata; class Aves; order Anseriformes; family Anatidae; genus Oxyura; species Oxyura jamaicensis. Next base: position 36,372,748 of record NC_048893.1, read on the forward strand.
AAAAACTCTGCACCAAAATGTCACTGCAGCTTTACAGAAGGAACACATAGGAATGATGAAAAACAGAGTGTGAGGAAAACAGAACATGCATTATAAATGACAACTTGTCTTGTCTAGCTCAGTCATCTTTTAAATCCAAGAAATATATTGCCAAAATGATTCATATTTGTGGAACTGAAAAAGTCTGAAGAATTTAATCTTGAGCATATCTTTTTTTTAAAAAATTGACTCTATACGGCTGTCTGCAAGAATTCAACATTTACACAGAATGATAATGCATATTAGGCAGTAATTACCATGGACTTTTCTTTAATTATAACTGATAATGCATATAAATCTTATGTTCCTAATTGAAGAATGTAATTAAGCCTGAATAGTTTGGGGGGAAAGAGAATAGACGCAAACATTGATTTTAAAATCAGGAGAATGGTGCCCTACACCAAAATTCCCTTCTCCTTTCTGCTTGTGTCAAAAAGTGGAATAAATCCATCCTCTCTAATGGAAATGAAATTATTAACCCTGCTTTGCCCTTTGACTAACAATATGAAGTGATTTCTCACATAGCTTTATCCAGGATTTGAAAAGTCTACTTGCTCACAAAGAACAGAAACCATTCTTGTTTTGACACGTCAGCACTGCGAAACCTCCAAAGACTTTGTGAGCATCATCAAGCTAATGGAAGGCTATTAATCACTAGAGAAACGCAAATGGCAGTTGGGAACAGGGGAAGGAGACTGAAGGTAGTGGTGAGATAATTTAAAACCCAAGAAACCTCAAAAATTCAATTTTAATTCAAGGAGGTAACTTACTAACTAGAAACTATTCTAGGTTATGTTATTAAATGTCAATAATTCACACAGAGTGAAAGCTGTCACCTTTCACAGACAGGCAAGGACTAGCCCTGAAAAGAAAATACTTGGACTACATGAGAGAGTCAAAGCCCAAGTGTAAATTTAAGAGAGTGACACAAAGTGTTGATTAAAAGCAAACCCCACAAACACTTCAAGGCAATCCAGGGGATGCAGCCAACTTGGACGCAAGGTCTTGAAAGTGGTTGGCTCATATTTTCAACTAGTTATACGCAGCTGTACTGGGTCTGGCTGGGATGTTAACTTTCCCTGCAGCAGCCCAGACAGTGCTGCGCTCTGCACTTGTAGCTAGAACAGCAGTGGTATCACACCGGTGTTGTGTCTGCTGCTGAGAAGTGCTGGCACAGCATCAGGACTCTCTCTAACCCTCCTAGGGGGTGGGCAAAAAGTGAGAAAGAAACATCACCAGGGCAGCTGACCTAAACCAACCAAAGGGATATTCCATACCATATGATGTCACACTCAGCAATAAAAGGTGGAAAAAGGAAGAAGAGGGGAGAGGTGGGCTCTCGTTGTGAGAACGTCTGTCCTCCTCCCGAACACCGGCTACGTGCGTTGAGGCCCTGCTTCAAGGACGTGGTCAAGCATTGCTCATCTGTGGGAAGTAGAGAGTAATTTCTTTCCTCTGCACTTCCACATAGCCTTTACTTGTTTTGTTTAGTTACTCCCTTTTCCCCCTCCCTCTTCCCCTTTCCCTTTTTTCCCTTTAGTTGACTTGTTTAATTAATAATAATATTTCCTTAATAACATGTATATATATATATATATATTTTCTCTTTAATTAAATTATCCTTATCTCAACCCGTGAGTTGTTCTTTCCTTTACTTCTTCCCCTCCTCATCTGAGGAGGGGGAGTGAGAGAGCGGTTGTGGTGTTCAACTGCCTAGCACAGTAAAACCACCACAGCAGCAGGAAGCTCTGGCACTAAAAAATAAATAAATACTAATTCTGCAAAGGCAGCATGGAGTGCACTTTCAACATTTCAGCCATGCCATTCCCAGTGGGCCTTACTAAAGCCAGAGGTCCATCAACTTGTCATTCCCTGCACAAGTACTCCATAGCAACTGAGTTTGAAGGTTCAACCTTTACCTTTAGTCCTGGTTGGTACTGGAAAGCCCCAGCAGGAAAAGTTCAGCATCTCTGCCAAGAGGCTGCTTGGCTGGGCTGGCAACCTCGGCCTCTCACGGGGATGATGCCGAGAAAGCCAAAGGTGATCCCACCAAAGTCACTTACCTTCAAAGTATGCTAACGTGTGTGTCCTCTGGAGAAACAGACAGAAGCAGAGCAGCTGCCTGGTAGCAGACAGAAGAAGGGGATTTCTAAGGGAAGAATTTTCACAGAAGCCTCAACTCTGAGATTAAAAGCCTGCAGTCCTTCCTCAGTGAGGCCTCTGCCTGACCTCCGCAGCTCTTTCTGCATCAAAGGACCTGGAGAAGGCCTGCAACGCAGAGCAATCATCGTGCTGCACCACAGACAGCTCTCCTTTACTGCATCTGTGGTTCAGCACTGCCTGTGCTGTGATGCCGAGGGGCAGACCCCTCTGAGTTAAATATTTGGCATAAAGACTGAAGCACTTAAGCACAGACAGGACAAATCTAAGAAAACAGGACTGCATGTAGTAATCTGAAGAAATCTGATGAGTGAAAGGAAAATTCTGTGCAATGCTACAATTTTATTAGAAAAGCACCTGCATTGCCATTAGCTATAATAAACTACATTGGTAAACACTGAGCATCCCAAGGGCAGCGTAAGCAGCAGAACATGTTTGTCAAATGATGTTTAATATTAGCGTGTATTCTGAAATGGACTATAAAATAGCATCACAGGGAATCTCTTATGATTGTTTCTCAATTTCTGTGTCAAATATGATCATTTTCTGTTGTTTCTAGGTGTGGGCACGAGGCTTCCCCCCTTCTCTCATGTCCTATGCAGTCAGCAGTGAGATCCTCCAGGCCCCACAAAATGGCACCTGGCCGCTCCGCAGCCACTGGGCTTGTGCAGCTGTACCTGGCTGCAAAGGAGTGAACACCACCACTGATAACTCTGAAAAGGACTGATTCGTATAACATGGGCCTACCAATACTGTTTGCAGAAAGTTCCCTTCAGAAGAAAGTACCCTCTTTTCTAGGTGAAGACAACGCGACGTATACAGATGTACAGGCAGCCCTGTGACTCACTTGCCACTTTGATCGCGGGTGGCCAAATGCCACCTGCATGGAAAGGCCCAGAGAGCACCTGCTGGAAATCTGAGCCCGTCCCCACCTCTGCTAGCTGTGGTGAGCTCCTGCAAGGAGCCAGCATCCACGGCCAAGGAAGTGGCACTGAGCAAATTCCCCCCGGACCACACAGTGCTGCCGTGGGAGCCTGCTCTCATCGCTACCCGCTGCAGCAATGTGCCACACTGCAGCCATTGCCACCTGCCCAGGGGTGGGAGAACAGAAAAAAAAAAAAAACAACAAGCTGCATGCCATTAGAGAAATGGGGTTGGCCAGAGTGAATACAAAAATCCTCCCTTGTGCTCTTTGCTCACCTCCCTTGTGCATTTAGCACTCGATAAGAGACCTCTTCGCCTCCACACCTCCCAGCACTGGGAGAAGTCCGACTTGTGTGCGATTCCCTGTGGGTCAGTGGCAGTCTTCAAGAGGTTCTGTACTAAACCCTAATAAACTGGCAGGTGAGAGGGGTACTATTTTTGGAGGAAAGCATAGCTACAGTGATTCAGTCACATGTAGTTCAGAAGCACTACTTTTGAGTGCAACAAACATGTCTGAAATATTCACACCTGTGCTCTGTTGCAGAATATAACTGTTACTATAGTTTGTAATCAGTCTGTAGTCATATCAGGATTATAAAATGTGCCACAAGAACTTCATATGCAGCAAGGTATTGTTTGAAATAGAACTAAAAGTAAATACTGAATACTAGAAAATAAATACTGAAGGAGTAGATTTTATATGGAACTCTAGGAAAAAAACTGCTTTGATCTTAAATTGTGCATCAATTTTCATTTTGCCTTTTCAAAGTCGTTCTATTTTTTTTCTTGCTAGATGCACTTAGAGCTTTCTTTTTTTCCCATACATCTTTCACTTTATTTATTAATAATTACTGTAATGCATTAGAATGCCATACAGAGGTTTCAACATACAATACTATCATTCCAGTCTCAGAACAAAAAACAAAATTAAAAACCCCAGGAAGCTGAACACAGGCTTCCTACATAATCCATAGCCAATTAACACCGCCAAAGACTCAGCTACAACCAGAGGAGAGTTTTCCACACATCTCATGGCAGAATGGTGCAAAAGCTGCTGTGCATGCCATGCTGGGAATCAATCGCACATAACCTCAAAATCATGCATGTCAGATGGAAGGTTTCCACCAGGCACCATCAGTCCAAACAGCAGGAGATCTGATGGGCTGACCAGCAATAAAGCTGGCTGTTTGCTGACCTTACATCCACAGCCTTGGTCCTTGGCTCTGGTAGACGATGTCCAAGTCTTGCAGAGCAAAGCAGATAATGGAAAAGAAGCAGCACAGACGTCCAAGAAGGATTGTCAGGAAGTTACTTTAAGAGCTTTCCTGGTGGAAAACTGCTCACTGACCAACTGATACGGGGTCTTGACTGCAAACAAGCAGAAGCAAAGCATGGCATAGAAAGAAATGGGCGCATTAACAAAGCAGCAGCAGCAGCTGCTGAGCTCACATGCTGGATGGGATGTGAGCTGCCTGATGAAAGGAACTTCTCATGCAAAGTCTGTTCTGTTAATGGGCTTGGCTCACCTGTGCCTACTCACAGAACCATGACTCACAATGTATGAACTCTAAAAAACATAAACAAGATGGCAACTTTGGGGAATCTGAGTTGGATTTTTTACTACAAGGAGGGAAAATACCAAGAGAGGAGCTGGAAAGAAGTAGGTGTTTGAAGGGAGTAACTGGCAAAGGAAAGGCTGAGACTGGCTCCTCTGCAAGAGGAAGTGAAGGCAGCACAGCATCAACTTCTGGGAGAGCCTTGAAGGCAAACTAACTCTGACATCGTAATTAGGGGTTGTTTAAATAGCAAGGTTATGTGCAGTGCCATTAATTCCAGTGGGGGAGAAGTAGTAGGAGTAGCAGTGTTGGATTAAGAATTTAAATTCCCCTGCTAAGAAAACAATCAAACCCCAAAGCTCTTCAAAGTTTTTCCATGAACTGTACAGCTCTTTGAAGTACTTTTTGTTTTCCGCAGCTTCATAGCCTGTAATTTCAGATGGTGCTAATTCTGCCCCTCCTTGGATCTAGTCCAGTAGCTCTGGAAACACTGTATTATTTGATTTGAGCAGTGTAATGTTAGGTGAATTGATGAGTCCAGGAAAAAAAAAAAAAAAAAAAAGAGAGAGAGAGAATTCCTACATTCAAGTACAAAAATATAATTCCTTCAGACCTGTCTTGCATCATGTCCTCTAAGACAATCCTCCTTCCTGCTCCAGCATTCAGTTTGCCTACCTCTTTCTTAGTGTGGCACCCAAATACTGGAGACAGCATCCACAGTGGCTTCACCTTGATCATACAGTTCCTATAAAGCACAACAAGACTTGTGTTCTTTGCAATGGCATCACACCACTAAGCTGCTTAATTTGTCATCCACTATAAATGAACGCTGATTCTGTTCTGCAGCGCAGCTGCTTAGCTTATTATTTCCTGTCTTGCATTTGTACATTTCATTTTTCCTTCCCAGCTGTGGCTTCCACACTTAACTACTTCTATCTTACTCATTTCAGACCCTTATCCTAATTTATCCAGAATATTTTATATTCCCATCCTGTCCTGTCTCCAAAACATTCAGAACCCCTTTCAGTTGAATTTCATCCACAATTTTTTAAAGTCTACTCAAATTCGTCATGTGAACCATTAAAAGAAATATCAAAGAAATCAAAGCACATGACAGAGCCCTTCAGAAAACTGACCCCTACCACTCGGACTATCATTGATAACTAAACCTCAACTGCAGCCTTTCAAGTACTTCAGAAGTTGCTTTAGGGACATCATTTAGACTACTTCCCTGGTTTGCATAGTACCATGTCAAGTGAAATAGTGTCAAAAGCCTTACTGAAGTCAGAGTGGATCACATCTAGTACTTCTTTCTTAGCATTTCTGCTTCTTATGCTGTCAAAGTTGGACATTAGAATAGTTTGACACAATTTGTTCTTGACAAATCCATTTGGGTATTCCCCAGCTACCCTCTAGGTACTTGCAAATTATTTAATAATTTATGCTGTCTTTTTCACGTTTGGTCTGTAACTCTCAACACCCTCTCCTCTTTCCCTGGTGGAGACAGCATTCATCTTTGCCCTTTCCTAGTCCTTTCTCTCCCTCTTAAAAAACAAAACACGAATGATTCAAGGATTGCTTCAGCTAATTCCTTAAATATTAAGAGATAAATTTCAACAGACACTCCTGACTTGAAACCATTTACACCTCTGACCTGTTCTTTTTCACTCTTGTCCACACGTTTAGTTTCCTTCCTAATCCTTGGAAGTAGGTTGATTGGGATAACAAAGGTTCATCGAGTCTAACTATCTTAGGGGAAGATGCACAACAGAAAATGCTCCCACCAAAAAGTCCTGAACACTGACCATGTGGGCTCCCTATTTTCTATTCTGTCTTTCCTACTCCCCATGTCTCTTTTCCTCAATAAAAAGCTTTACAGCGGTGATAGATCATGTCATAAGCTCTGGTTTTGTTTAATAAAAGCACTGCAGCCAGGCACAGCTGCTGTGTCTACCTTGCTAAATTAGAAAGACTTTTTGTGGCAATGCCACAAAATGGGGAGAAAGGCTGCAAATGGCTCCTTTTCCCAGCAGTTGGATGGAGACATTTATTCCAGAGGGGGAGGAATCCCTCCCTGGGGAAGGGCAGCAGTGGGAACCCTCCTGTGGGGATCGGGTGGGTGGCCATAAACTCCAAATCAGCACATCATCCCTGTCCCCAGCCGGGCACTGCTGCAGGTGTTTGTGCTCTTCTGAAAGGGCCCCAAGGGGCACAGCCAGCCCCTGGCAGCGCAAAGCCGGCACTAGGATGGTAACAGGAACAACACTCACCTTCAGAAGCAATGTTACAAGTTGAGCACAGTATTGCCTCACTATTAAATCAGTACCAAGATGATGTGATAACCAACATGCATAACCTTCCCATGGATGCTAACAAGAATCAGGAAAAGCAGAGTCAGTGGAGCTATGGCTGTGTGCAGTTGGTATAAATGACTGAATGTCTGAACCTGCAGCCTCGAAGACACAGCCCCTGTGCTGCCCAGGTTGCAAAACAGAAGTGAAGAACACCTAATTCTACAAGTATGTCTTAGTGGTAAGAAAGAAAATGTCAGTCTAAGATACAGTGGCCAGTGATTTTCATAAAAGGCAGTTAAAACAGGAAATTTTATATTGCTTCAGTTCATTCATTCAAGTGCATGATGGGCCATATGGACACTCAGACTGATGAATGAGAGAGAGTAGATTCAGTTTTTCTCTCAAGTTAGAGAGAATGAGGTTGAAATGAGAGAAAATACGTATATTCATACATGCCCTGATTCAGCGGAGTTCTAGTTCCCAACATGTACAAAGCTCTTTCTCATTTGAGCTAAGCAATGATTTTTACCCTCAGCAGTTCTAGAAAGATGTTTCACTGCTGTGTGTTTCTGAGGATACCTCCCAGCAGAAGGGGTTACAGGAGCTGCCTACTGCCTGAACTGGGATTTATGAGGCAGGAGCAAAGCTAAACTCATGAAAGCTTCACTTACATAAAATATTCCTATAAGGGGGACCACCTGCTATTTATGCCTGGCAAAGAGCAAAAAGCCACGCTGCAGGTGCAGAAAGCTGACACTGACTTGTGACAAACCTTCCACAGCCATTGGAAAGCCCCAGCGCAGCAATGTACATTTTTCAGCTCTTTGGAAAGAAGACAAAGAGAATGATTAGGTGATGACCTATATCCCAGCTCAAGAGCAATTAGCCTGGGAACTGCAGCACTTGCACCATTCCCGTAAAGTGCCCTGGAGGACACTTGTATGAAATAGAAGCAGGCAGCGCTGGTTAAGTCCTCTTAGGCTGGGAGGAAAGGTGGAGAAAAACAGGAAGAGGAGGGAAGGAGAGAACTGATATGAATGAGAAATTATTATTCAATGAGCAAGCACGATACATTAAGATCCTAAGATGAAGCACGATAAAATCTCTCTTTTATTTTTGAGGCATATTCTCATTACCATACTTAAGGTTGCCTCAGCATTTTCATTTTTATCTCTCTATATAACCCAACTCTAAAAATGCGTTTGTGGTGAACACTGGCACACAAGTCTCAGCCTGAAAGGAGCTTTTTATTTTGTCAGATAATTTCATTTAACTGTCTGAAGAAAACAGTAGTCATAAAAAAGCAATAATATTTAAAACTCTAAGTATGTATTCTCTTTCTTCCAGGCCTTATACAGAAGTATAGTTCACTACACTTATAATCATCAGCAACTGAATTATTTTTTTCTCTTTGTAATGTAACTTAGTACATTTCTTTTATTACTCTTTCCTCCTGTCCCATACGCTTTCTTTCTTTTCATGTCACATCTTTTCCTGTGTGAATTGAGCAAGCATTTCTCATTTTCTGTCTTTCAATTTCTCTTCATCATGTTCACCTCCCTCTGAAATGTGCTCTCTCTTCTCACCTTTTCTCCCTAGATCATCCCATCTCACACTGTGCAGACCTGTGCCAGGGCCATTCCCTACATCCACCCTATGCCTCCCTCCTTTATCATGATAGCCAAATGAAAACCAGCACATCACAAGGTGTAGTAGGGGCAAAGGTAGGAAGGAAGTATCTTTTACTACAGCCACGGAAAATGAATTGCTTCCCTTGGTGTCCCTAGAGAAAATCACCTGGGGCTTGCATTCCTGTTGCAGAATGGTTTTCAGTGTCAGCTCTTCCCTTCTTGGGCTTCCTGGGGATCCAGGGTCCTTTCCACAACATTTCTTTCCCACCTTCTATTCCTGCCTCCCATGTTCTCACAGACACCAAGTGGTTACTGGCACTCTCCCAAACCCAGGCAGTGAGGGCAACTCACTCCCCGTTGCTTGGCCGAGGCTGACAGCATCCTTGGTAGGAGAAACTTTCCTAAGGCATTGCCTGGCAAAGCAGAAGCACTGGTGGTGAGGATGGCTGCTACCAGCCTGCAGAGCAATACTGCCTTTTAACACTGCATCTTTTGCTTTCGTCCATTCCCAGAGATGCTATCTGAAACTGCTAAAAGAGTGCCCGTTAGATAATTGACTGTCCTGAGCACAGACTGCCATTTCTTACACCAGTAGCGCCCTTTGCCCCAGTCATCTCCGCTGACTCATGCCTTTAGATACTGCTGCATTATAAAATATCAAGCAATTAATAATTAAAATATTGGACTTTTAAGATGGCTTTTTTTTTTTTTTTTCCTTTGAGGATGTTTTAATTCTCGTTTGCAAAACTTGGAAGCGCTAAGATTTGGGACTTGTAAGTGGAAACACAATTCTTGCAGTATCCCTGTAAAACTGACTTGAGATCAGTCAGAGGTCACTTTTAGCAGCTCATCCAACAGCCTACACTGACCTTAAAATAACTGAGCAGCTGAAAACTTCATTTCTAAGCATTAAAGATAGATTATAGAAACCAACCTCCTAGTAAAAAGAAAAAATAAATCATTAAAAGCAAACAACAACAACAAAAACAAACAAAAAGACCCCACAATTTTTTGAACTGACACCCCAGAACTGCTCAGCTGTTTTTCATATTGCTGACACTGAGAGCACGGCCTGCTTACTTCCTTGCAAATGTGGTGGATACACTGTAAGCCATCATGGTATCATGTGGATCAAAACTATCACCACACATCATAAACAAAATCTTATCCTATGGTGTAAGATGTTGGGAAAAACAGTATTTCTCCTCCAGTCATACATTTGCTGAAATATGCAGACTGAGGACATATCTTCACTTCTGAGGTAGCCTGTATTTACTGTCCTCAGTCAGCTCTGAATCTGGTGCACAGCAGCTTGGTACGCTGCTGTCTGAAATGAAGGATTCCAACTCACAGCACGCATAAAATGTACACTTATTCACTTGCAAGGGTTTTACTAATGCATTGCCCTCTGTGCAAAAAATCAGGAGCTGCTGAGGTGCAATTCATACGCCGCCAACTACTCCAGCCATTGTGGTCTCCCAGTCCTGTCATTTTGGGCCTGCTCCAACCCCACGATGCTTGCCCCAATCTCTCCTCTCACTTGCACATCTCTTACTTCCTTTCTGTTTTTCTTCTCTCTCCCTCTCCACAACAACCAGCCCAGATTGGTTCACACTCCCCCCTCCAGTTCCTGAAGCCTATTTTAATTTTCTTTTAATTTCTGTGCATCAAAGGCAAGTGAGTAAGACTCTCCAGCTGACAGAGCAGAGCTCTATTCCTGCATCCACCACAGCTGCGTGACCCCGCGCACATCACTTCGGGACAGCCACAAGGCGTTATGATAATATTCCACTAGAAAAATCGCACGGCCCACTCCTGACAGCTGTATTTCTGGTGGGCTCTTTGCCCATAGTCCCATGATGTCCTTGCAAAACAGTGCAGGCAGGTGCTGGTGGTGAAAGCCCAGTCAGACTGGTACAACCTAGAGGCCCTCTGAGCACTGCCAAATCACTTCCCAGAAAAGAGCTGGGATTCGTATGAAGGTCACTTCTGGGAAGCCACACCTGAAGGTTGAGTACACCTGATGAAACTATACTACCATTTAAAATCATTAATTATTGCTAACCATAGAATCTAAGATGCCAAATTATGTTTCAGAACCTCTTATGCTGAAAATACAGTGTATATAAGCCCCAGTGAGCCCACAGGATAATGCAAGACAGGAGACAGCAAACGGACACCCAGGGATGGGCAGAAAAGAACAAAGAAACCACCAGACCATGCTGGTCCCACCATGTCTATGGCCCAAGCACTCTGGAAAGCTCACCAACACCTGAACCATCACATCAGGAACACTGCCTCACAGAAGTGACATATAGGAAGGTTTTAAATTGCATTTCTACTTTTTCTAGCAAAGATGTAGATAGATAATTTAAGCATAAGGCAAATTAACTAACAAACACTGTTGAAAAACAATCATAGGGCTTTGGAATATGGAATTAATTTCTGTCTGCAAACGTCCCCATCTTTCTACGAAACTGAAGCAGTGTACCCGTTGTTGTCTCTTCATGTTTTCTAAAGAATTGAATTGCACATTGTGTACCAGACAGCAAAATTTTTTTAAGAAGGCATTTCAGTTTTTTGTACTTCTGTAATTGAGCATAACTAACTTACCAAATACCCGTTTCCTTTAGATATCTGTTTTTCGCCTCTCTCCTTGTCTATTCATAAGGTGGTCTATTTTATAGTTCAAATAAAATCAAAGAAGCTCATTTTTGGAAAAAAAAAAAAAAAAAAAAAAAGGAGGCAAAAACTCATCTAACATTTCATTTATGAAGATCAAGCACACTGAAAAATTGAAGTGTTATTTTGCAGTTATACTGAAAAAAACAATCTAGATGTCTTGAAGAAGGAATTGATTTAATTCCACAGTGCAATAAAACACAGCGATGCTACTGATCTCCAGCAATGGCTCTCATGAAAATCCTAAATTTTAAAGTGTTGAAAGCCACCATAATATGCCTAGTTAGTTTTCCTGATCTGACAGTGAAATAAAAACCAGTAATGTGCTAATATTTTTTGAGCTGACTGACAGGAAGTTTAAAAAAATCAATTTAATCATTTCATCAGGGTGACCTGTGTATATGGGAAACAGGATGAGTTCTGAATAAAGCAAGTACATTACAAAGAGCTGCGAGAGGAGAGGGGAAAGGAGCCATCTTACGTGAAGAGCAAAGAAGGATTTTTTTTCCACAACTCTGTGAAAAAGCTCAAAAATTCAAGATCGTGAATATATATTATTATAAACCTAAGTAAAGTCACAAAGTCACAATACATAGGAGTTCAGTAAGTGTAACAGGGAACATTTTGGAACTACTCATGGAAGTCATAATTCTCAAAATAATGTATGCAAGAAGCTTGAATTAATATTATATTTTTAAGTCACACAGATAAATTTTTTTAAAAAATGAACATGGTGCCTAATACTGTCCAGACGAGGGTGTAGGGGAGGAAAAAGGGGAAAAATTAAAATTGAGTGAAGTATTACACCAGACAACAAAAATTTACAATTGCACTATTACTACAGTCTTGTATACAGAAATTATATACAAACACATTGTCTACACTTAGGCCATTCATAGTGAACCAGTAGCTGTTCAAACTGAACAAGCCCTCCAAAAGGGGAAGAAAAAAAAAAAGATGAAAGATGAAAACCTGGGGTGACCTCAAATTTAATTTGGGGAATTGACACTGGTCAAGATAGAGAGAAAACAGTCATCATACAATGTTTGGCAGCTTTTGGCCTGATATTGATGATTACTTGCTATGAATAAAAACAACGTAACAGAGCCTTCTAATTAGCAAGCATGAGTGATGCTAAAGGAGGGATCTGGAAAAGTTTCTGTTAACTGTAGGACTGAGGGAAACCATGAATCAGAGAGGCTGTATAAGGCATGGTGAAAGCTCAAGAAGCATACTAGATAAAATGTGCTACTGTTTATATACATATATATATATACTTTTAAGTTATTTTCTACAACATGGATGTTTCCATATATTTTTGCTTGTCAGAACAGACTCAGATGCAAGCTATTATTCGGCCACACCAATGACAGCTTTTCCAAACAGCAAGCATTAACCAGGCTGGCCATAGCCAATGGCTGTGGGGTGACCAAAAACCTACAGGAATTCACTAAAATATAAAAGCACATGGACATGAATAGTTAATTAACACAACAGTAAGAATAATGACATACATATCATACATATCATCGTAGTAAAATATCAAGTAGTTCCAAAAAAAAAAAAAGGGAACTATGAGGTGAAGCATAGGTCTGAGTAACAAGCACAATACTCCTCATGATGATAGAAAGAAATGCATTTATATTTCAGGTTGTCTCTTTTTTTTTTCTCAGAGAAACAAATAACATGAAGGTAATATTAAGAGTTATGAGATATTCAAAATGAAAATCGAATGAACTGTGCTATTTATATGTAAGTGAGTAGAGAAAGCAACAAAGAATAGGGAGAGCCAAGTACAACTCCTATTTGAAATGACAGCCTAGGAAGGGAAGAGTAAGAAAACAAAAAACCCCGCCAACTTCTTCAGTGTTATCTTCATTGTGATTTTGAAGTTTCAGTGAGACTCTCAGTGCAAAACTGTACATAACTGAAAAGCCCAACTTATTATCAATTTAGTAAGCTAAATTGCTGCTATGCCTCTTTGAAAGCTTTTTTTTTAATATCTTTAATTGTTATGGATGGTTATTCTCCAGTAAAATGAGGCTTTTAAAGACTTTATCATTTGTCTCAACATGCTGCTAAGCCTAAAATGATTTTCAGTTGCGTAGATTAAATGACTTTCTACGGTGCCGAACAGCAACAAACAAAAATAAAATGCCTTATCACTGTGGGCTTTTTGCTATTGCTACAGGAAAACAAGCTTTGCATTAAAGCCATGTTAACTTTGCTGTATGCACAGCAGAGCTCTATGATGGCACTTTAAACCAGAAAACAGGTTAGCCAAAATAGTTAGAGGCTTTCCATGCTCAGTATTTCTTTCTCGATCAACTCCGTCTTTTTAACTATTGCTCCCCATATCATCTTTAGAAACATCCAGTCGCTAGTGAATTCTGTGCTAAAAATTAATTGTGCAGGAAGATATTAATGAATTACAAAAACATACCAAAGGTCTGAAGATGGTACCAAATGCAATAAATGTTTTTTGCTGCTGCAGCCCAGACCATCCCTCTCTGAGGAACTTGCACGTCAGCCCCAATCCTGCTCATACCCACCCTTCCTACCCAAGTGGTATCCATGAACAAGAAGCCTACCAAGAAAGATGGGCAATGTGGGAAGTTTCCTGAACCTGCTGGAAGCCCCATGCCGCTGCTCACACTAACCAACCGCTGTGTTTGGCTTGGCCACCTTGTATTGCCATGGCTTGATACAGCCTTGTGAACTGGATTCAGTCCACAGACCAACTCCGGCTAGCTGTGGTTTGCACAACTGAAGATGTGTACGTAGAGAAAAACCAATGATCACGTAGAAGTAGTTCATCTTCTTATCAACAGTAGCCCCTTTTTTCTCTCCCAGGAGGCAGCTGGGGAAAAGCGTGCCTCTTCCATGTCCTTTAGCTGAAGCAATCCATAAGAAGCACACCAGAGCCAACAGCTTACTCAGCAAGGGCACGGAAGGAGAGGAGGCCCATCCATTTTAGACAATGGGGAAAATAGGACACGGGGGAATGCCGTGCCAAGAAGAGGTTTCAGTTTATTACCAGCTCCCATTTAAATATTGTTATTATTCAAAAGCATGTACTCGAAAGACTTAAAATGAGGGCAAGGATTTCAGTGAAAAAATACTGTCTAAGTTTTGCTTTTGGATGACTAGAATTGGGGTGGTAAATTTAGCTACCAAAGCCCAAATGGCCTGAATTTCAAAGACACCAAGAATCTACAGATAGAGATGATTTTCATGTCATTTGCGGTAGGCTGGGGTCTGGGCAAAAGATTTTACAGCTGTAATAGTGCTGATGGATTAGAAGAAAAAAAAATATATATATATATATATAAGATATAAAAAAGAGACATATTTCCTATTACCACTATGAAGAGTTACTTCATAAATGTTATCAGTTAGACTTCTGTCACCCATCAAAGCCTTTAGTCACGGACATCTCAGGCTACCTGAGTGGCTTTACCAGAAGTTGCTCAGCAGTTTTCCAACAAAAATGACAAGATTAGATACGGACTGATAGTCAGTAGAATTATAATTAATGATAATAAGTTCACAGGCAGCCTTCAGCCAGCAGTTCTGTAACAACATCTGCAGTCTATCCTCCTGAAAGCATGCAATCATGGTCTGAAATACACCCTTCACCCCCAGACCACCCATTCATGAATTGTACCAAAACTACAGCTGAAAACTTTACAGCTCCATCAGAACAGTAGCTCTTTGTTATCTTTCCCCTTTTGTTTTTTCCCCATGCCACAAACTATACTAAGGATGTCTTTAGGGCAGTAACTGTTGTTTAATTACATACACAGAGCTTAGTGCTGCACGGCTCTACCCTTGTTTGTGGGACCTACATTCTCCTCTAACCCATACTAGAAACTGTAAAGATGATAATAATATCTGTCTGTATTTCTGACCAAGCTTTCTCACACAAATACATGCAAACACAGGGCAAGGGTGATAGGTTGAGCACACCTGGAGTACTACAACACCATGCAGTCACCCCACATGGGTGCACATTGCACCCACCAAGTTGTGCACCCAACACTCTGCCAAGCAGTGGACCAACTGCATGGGACCTTTCCTTGATGAATTTATGTGCATTCTCTTGGGTCCTTGACAATTTATTCCCAGCTTTCACCTTTCACCTTATTTTTCTAAGAGGAGATTTTTTTTGACTTGTGTTTTGCCTGTTTTTTATTTTTTACCCAAAATGACTCTGTACACATTGCATATTTTACTTGTTTTTACATGAAAATGTACTGGCACATTTTACTTCTTAGGAAAAAAGAACCCTCAGTATAGTCTCTCACTTCTAATAATGTTTGTAGTACCTGACTGTTTGTACATGTGATGTACAATGATGGCAAATAATTACGGTCTGCTGTGATCTTCAATAACAACAGGATTTTTCCTTCCAAAAGACAAAAAAAAAAAAAAAAAAAAAAGACAGATAAATGATTCTGCTGCTTATTCAAACCTGTTGTATGAAAAACAAAACATACAGAATAATCTTTAAGACAATTGCTTAAAACATCTTTCTAGATATACAATACCAAAAGCCATATTTTTGTCTAGAGGACATCAGATTATTTTCTACATTTAGGTCATAACATGTACTTCTCCATCCAGCATAAAGCCTTACTACTTTTGTTTGTGGCTGGTTGTCACAGGGTTTTTACATGCGATGGTTTTGATGGATCCATTCTATACAACGGCAATAGCACTCTCCTTCCACTAAAAAGATATTGAGCAATTCTTTTTAGAAACTACTGTTACTCCACTAAAGATGAACTGCTTATGCCTCCAAGAAATCCAATTATTGTTCCAGTAAAGCAAAACATTAAGGATAAAAGGTAAGTAAAGGTAGTAATGACTGTAGTAAATGTTGTCAAACAAAGACTCCAGTAATTGAGATTCTGCAATAATATAAGGAGTTACTACTCTTGGTATGACAACATTGAAGTCAATAGGGTTTTGCCATAAATGAATATAACCCTACTCCTAAGCAGTCACAATATAAAGAGGTGTTTATCACAATTTTTAAACAGACAAGTAAATTCAAAACTGCAGACACATTAAAGTGTGCCACATAGTTTAACACACGGATGAACAAGTAATTAGACTTATTTGTATGTGGATTGAATGCCTGCAAAATAAAAGACCTTTGTTCAGTCTGAGAAAATAAAATAAAACAAACAAACAACAACAAAAAAAAACACCCTAAACTGTTTTCTCATATTTGCATTCTATGCTGCAAAAAAATGAAGAACAACGAGATTATGCTTTAATTTTCAATACAGTCCTGGAGGATTTGGGAAGCCTTACTAGAGAGTAAGGAAACAAAAACATTGTACAAAAAAAAAAAAAAACCTGGATAGTATTTTCAGGAGTCACTTGAAGTCCAGGAAAACTCACACATCATTAAAATTTAGGAAAAGGTTTGCCCTCAGTTTTTTCACTGAAAAAAGAGAATATATGCCATTATCACTTTCTAAGTGCAAAATCTTCTCCTTGACTGTTGATGTGAAAGTATGAATGAGTAGACAGAGAGCCATCCTGTGGCTTCTTTTCTTGAAAAGAAAAGTATGGTCTGAGACCATGTAGAAGCTAGATCATTCCCCTTTTCACCCCTATTTACAGACTTGTAGCTATCAATAGGAATGGAAAACCTTCAGCACTCACTGACAGGTAAAAGTCACAACCTCCAATCCTTCATTTTTTAAGTTCCAGTAAGCAATGGGAAATGTTTCCAGCAACATCCCAATGAAAAGTCCTTATTTTCTCCCCAAATAAGTATCCATGACTCAAAGTCAGTCAGGTGTAAAGACAGAGGTTTTGTACGATGGAGAATGAATTCCAAGTACTACAACGGAGGCAAAATTCAGTCTCTCTCAAAAGAGACTTGGAAAAATGAAGGCTAGAAACAATGAAAAGCAGGCTAGAAGGTAAGCAGACTAGAAACAATGAAAATAATGAATTTTATTCTTTCAGCTTTTAATACTGCTACATTTGTTTTATATGGCTACTGTGCATACACTGCAGTATTTGCCTCAAATAAAATATTTAATCAAAACAGGAAGATAACACTAGCAGAGAAGTAGAAATACTCCAGGTGAAACTTCCATCCTCCATTTATGTTCCACCTCATGTGTTTTGCTACATTAGTATTACAATCAGATGACTAAGCTTAAATATTATTTATTCATAGAAATTCCCAAAATAGCTTCTGACTAGAGACAGAGGAATGCTTTCAATACACAAAGTATGTAACATGGAGGCAAAAACAGGAATCCAAGATGACAGGAAAACAAAACACACACACATTGTGCTAGCTAGCGTGTGTCACACGCGCAGAGCACCCCAACTTTCCTCAGCAGTCTGACAAGACCAATTAGCATCTGGTAATAAGGCAAACAGGATCGCAAGACTCCCAAAGAACACCATTTGGATGATTTCAGCTAAGTGAGTCATTTTATCAGCTCATATTCTGAAAGTAATGAAGCTATTTTAGTCCAGCTTCAAGTGAATAAATCTTTAACTACCACCAAACAATCTTCTGCATTTCTAGACTTAACTGCCAAGATGATTTAAATGTCCCTTTCAAAAGCATATAGCTCCTATTGCCGCACTCTTTCTAAATAGATTTAATAAGCTATTTTTCAATTGCACTGCCTGGAAAAGAAGCATCCGTCTGCCTGCCCACCAGTAAGGACAGCACACCACAATTTGGCAAGGAGGAAGCAGGGAAGATGAGACTCGTTGCCTCACCGCGCACTAAATGGTACTCTGCTCACAATGGATCCCCACGCTATACTTTTCCTTTGTATTATGAGGACAACTTCGGAAAGCACGACAACATAATAAAGCTAGGGAAAGACAACCCCATTATTACTGCTGTAGAAAATAAAACACAGATTAATGTCACTAATGCGCACGTCAAAAGAGATAATAATGATGCGTACAAATGAATCTTCTCATCGGGAGCAAGGAACATAAGCACCACCTAAAACTGAATAATAATTACACACAAATCAAAAACGACATCGCCATCTGCTAAGCACACATTATTCTCTCAGATTACCAAAGGGTTTGTTTTCCATTTTTCCCTAAAACTTGCTAAGTCTTCCTTTTCTATTCATGTGACATAAATTATAAAGTAGTACAGCAGGCGCTTATATTCCCTAACAAGACAAATGCTGGCTCTGATGGGTAGCCTGCTACTTGGAGCTTTAACTACTCATTGTGCCAAGATGAAGGTGCAGATGTGCAATGGATGATGGCAAGAGAAAATGGCTTTTCTGCTTTTCAAACTCAAAATACAGAAATCAGTTATAAATTGTAATAGATGCCCAGTTTTCATTTTCTGAAGTATTTACTGTCAAGGTGCTACACATTTGTCAAGTTTTTCTCCTATGATCTGCATTTATGGATGTTCCAACCACTGCTGCTTTTGCCCTGAAATTCAAACACAGGCCAGTCACGTTTGACAGCCACATGCAAGTCATACCCACCCAACCTCGGTCAAGAATAGCTTGTCATATAAACTCCTGCTTTGGTTGCATTCTGATTGCATTACATGTCACTTTTACAATCACTATTTCACCTGTCTTCTAAAGACAGAATATAAGATCACACACCATGATCACATACCACACACACACTTACTGAACAAATGATTTCTTTTACTCGTTTTTAGTAGAGTTCATCCCCTGAAGACAGATAAATGAAGATAAGTAGCAGACAGCTTTGACAGTAAGCTATTTACCAATGGAATATAATTAACAATCTAACATCATAAAGACAAGACATAACACAATGCAGAAAAATAAATCATCAAGAAATGTTAGCGTTTTCTGATATTATACTTTATCCAGGAGTTCATCATCTGCATCCCATCTCTCATCTAGAAGAGACAAGATTTTATTACTGAATGGACACAATAAATGCGTTTATGTTAAGCAGTCAAGATTCTAGAAAAAGACAGGCCACTTTATGACCTAGACTAAAGAATTGCTTTCTCCTATACATCTTTGCTTAGAAATTGCTGCAATCATTTTTGTAGTCTGTAGGCATGGAGGTACATTAATCCTTCTTCTTCACATTTTATTACACATGACCTAAGAATTATTTCCTCTGCCACACAGAGATTATACCTTTCGTATCTACATTATGACAATATAATAATTTTGAAGTACATATATACTACTTAATAGAAAATGTCATGTTAAAAATAAATAATCAGTGCAAATAAAAAATAAATAATAATTAGGGTAGCAACTATGTATATGTAATGTATAGCAGCCAATTGAAAAATAAGTTTTGGTTGGGTGTTAGTACTCCTTTTCTGCTAGTAACACACACAAGCACAAGATACCTTAATTTGCTTCAGTCACAAGACTGCTGAATTTTATATTCTTCCAGACAGTATTTAGGATGTAATCATTCCCATTTTTGAGAAACACTGCTAAAATCATGACAGCAGAAATTGACACAACAGCAAAATGGAAGAAAAAAAAATAAAAAGTCAATTCATTTTCTGCTGAGCATTTATTTTCAGTTGAGTTTATAAAACCAAGATCAATTTGCTACTTACAGTGATTAATAACTTCCTTGTCCTTGACAAGGCACTCTATAAATTGTTACAGGCACAATTGTACATAGCAATACTATTAAAGTGTCTACTTACTGTGTATTTGTTAATGTTTTATTGTGGAAATCTCTCATTGGATGCTTATGAGACATTTTCCTTACTTTTAAGTGAAATTTCCTATATTTTGCTTTGTTCTCATTGCCCTTTGTCTGGTCACTGGGCAGTACTGAGAAGAGCTTGTCTCCATCTTCTTCATTCCCCCCACATCAAGCATTTTCACACTATGGTAAGATCCCCCTGAGCCTCCTCTTATCCTTGATGAAAAGCCCCAGCTCTCAGCCTTTCCTCACAGGAACAACACTGCAGTCCCTCAGTCATTTCATGGCCCTTTGTTGGACTCTTTACCAGGACCCCCAGGTCCTTTTCTACCAAGCTGCTTTCCACCTGGCCAGCTCCAGCGTGCACTGGTGCCTGTTACTATTCCTCCCCATGTGCAGGGCTTTGCCCTCCCCATGCTGAACTTCTTGGGATTCCTCTTTGCCCATTTCTCCAGCCTGTGGGGGTCCCTCTGAATGGAGGACAGCCATGTGGTGTAGCCACCACTCCTCCCAGCTTTCTGCCAGCAGCAAACGTGCTGCGCACGCACTCTGACCTGTCATTAAAGACAATAAACAGTATTGGCCTCATCACTTACAGCTGACCTGGCTGGACTTGGCAGCGATGATTAGAAGAACCCTCTGGGCCTCACAGTTCAGCTGGTTTACAATCCACCTTGCAGGCCTTTTACCTAATCCATATCTCAATAGTTTCTCTGTGAGGATGATAAGGAAGAAAAAAAGGTAAAATCAGGAAGATCCACTGCTCTCTGCTCATCCATTGAGCTACCACCTCACTGCAGAGGCTATCAAGGTAGGTCAGGCATGATTTCCCCTTCTTAAACTCATGCATACTACTCCCACTCACCTTTTTGTCCACCAGATGCTTGAAAACGGTTTCCAGGACTATTTGTTCCACCATCTTTCAGGGGACTGAGGTGAGGTTGACCAGCCTGTACTTGCTCTTCTTGAAGACAGAAGTGACATTTTTAATTTGCCAGTCCTCACAAAGTTCTCCTGATTGCCATGACCTTTGGCAGATGGAGAGTGGAGAGTGGGCTTGCAATGACACTAGCCAGTGGAGAGTGGGCTTGCAATGACACTGGCCAGCTCCATCAGCATTCATAGGTGCATGCAATCAGATCCCCATTGACTTGTGTGCATCCAATTCATTCAGTGTTTCCTAACCTGATTATCCTCCACCAGCAGCATGTCTTCCTTGATCCAGATTTTCCCACTGGTCTCAGTAGCCTGGAACTCCTGAGGGAAAGTCTTTCCAGCAAGAGTCCAGAGAAAAAAGGCACTGAGTCCCTCATCACACCTTTAACACATGCAGCGAAGATCCCGTATTTTCCTTTATCATATTTATGCTGCTGGCTTAGCTCTAGAAGTCCTCCCTGTAGTCCTTCACCTCTCTCACAATTTCAACTCCAGATAGACCTTTGTTTTCCTAACCCTATTCCTGAATGCTCAGACAATATACGGGGTCACTTGTCCCTCCTGCCACCTCTTGTATAATTCCTTTTAATGCCTCAGTTTAGTCAGGAGCTCCTTGATATACACGCAGGCCTCCTTGCCCCCTTTGCCTGGCTTCCTGCATGCCAGGAAGGACTACGCTTGACCTTGGAGGAGGTGATCCTTGAAAATTTACCATACCTCTTCTCTCCAGGACCACACTCCAAGCAAGTTCCTGAAGAAGTTCAAGTCTGCTCCCCTGACGTCCAGGCCTGTGTTTCTATTTGTCTTGTTCCTTCCTCGCATGACTCTGACTTCACCATATCGCCGTATCTTTGCAGCCCCTGACCTTCACATCCCTGGCAAGTTCTTTTTTTTGTTTGTTTGTTTGAAAGTAAGAGTTCCAAGAAAGCATATGTCTTTGTCAGTTTAATAACCACCTAAGCTAGGAAGTCATCATCTGTACACTCCAGAAACCTCTTGAAATGCTTGTGTGCTGCTGTGTTGCCCTTTCAGTGAATAACAAAGTGGTTAAAGTTCCCTGAGCCCTAGGGACTGCAAATGTGAGGCTTCTTCCTGTTGCTTGAGGAAGGCATCATCTACTTATTCTTGATCAGCCAGTAGGTAGCAGACACCCAGGACATCACCCACATAGGTCTGTGCTCCAATCCTGACCCATAAGATTTCAGACCACTGATCACCTCTCCAAAGGCAGAGCTCCATGCATCGCAGCTTTCTCACATGAAGAGCAGCAGCCTCTCCTCACCTTCACAGCCTGTATCTATTGTAACTGCATAACCCTTTCTCCAGTGATAAATTAATTCCAAATGTGTTTCATCTAGAGTACTTAACAAATTAACAATTTTTAAGTTCTCTTGTGACAATGGTAGATACTTCAGCATTAGTAACTGAATCACGGATACTACCTTTAATGGGCTGCAATAGTGCTTGAGCACCAAGTAAGAACTGGGTTAAGCTAACAAAAGAGAGACATAGCTTGCCCTACCTCTCAGAAAAGGGCAAGGCACTAAGTGCTAACTGGGCATAACATTTTAGGGAACCGGCAAGAAACTCTAGGAGTTGAAACAACAGGTGTTCCAATTATTTTTGTTTCTCTTTCCGTCAAAGTCAGAAGGGCAGATTTTAATTTGAATCAGAAATGAAGCATCCAGCCTTACTCTAGGATCCCCAGTTTTCACCCCTCTGAGTAACACATTACAAGTGACATCCTAAATTCAAATCCATACTTTTATATTTCTCTGTCGGACTCAGTTTACAATTTTTAATATCCTTTGTCTTTTAAGTAACGCGTTTAGATCTTATGGGCAATGCAATACACTGAGACACTGTCTAGGCATGGCTAGCCTAGAAGGAATGAGAAATAACATCTGTTTTGCTCTACATTTCAAAATGAATATTTTTGTTTTAGGTTTCAAACACGTGAACAAATTAATATTTTTATTAGAAAGAGTCCTACTACAATTGGATAAAAACCTCACATACTTTCATACTCTCTCAGCCACGATAATAATTTTATGATTCTTTGACAGACAACCTTAAGTGTCATATAAAATGAACTACCCCCTGAAGTTTAAATATATTGTTACCTTTCGTTGTTGCGTGGATTTAGCTAAGACAGCTCTACTGGGGATACCATGAGAAATTTTTCTTCACTGTATTCATTTAAAAGCTAAAATTCCACTGGGTTGTAGCAGTGTTGTCTTGAAATTTAATGCACACAGCAAACCTGCAGGAGTTTGTTTTGACAAGTGATAGCAGACTTATTACTTGCACTGCGTTTTTTAGCCTCAAACAGGAAGATGATATGGGAAGCGCAGGCTTGCATGCAGCATCGGAACATACATTATACATCAGACTAACGTTTGGGGATCATCTATTTCAGTCTCCTGATTTTGAGAACATACCAGTCCACCATTTGGCTAACATGGTGTATGAAAACAGCTTGAGTCTTCCAATTATCTAGAGTATGAAGGTCATTTGAACACCTTAGAGCTCATGCAAGCTTCTTTAAGAAGCTTGCCTATTCTGACAAGCTGGGCAAACTTCAGCTGGGCAAAGGGTCCAGTGCTGTTTCCAGGCCAACAAACCACACTAGGAGGTGCATACATTCCAGTTTCTTTCAAAAATATACCTGGGGAATCCTTTGATATTTGCATCTAGTTCACAACACCATTTGTTCTGATTCTCAGTGTCAACTCAAAATGTCAAAATTTCTTTCGAGTCCACAGCTATGTGAGTTTTTTTCTCCCAGCATCTTGTCAAAGTACTAGCTTGCAATCCTTCCAGAAAATAAAAGTTACAAAGATTTCAGCTGATTGTTTCCTCACATTTTCCCCTTACAAACAGCCTTACCATCTTCAATGAGCTGAGTGTCTGAGGACAGTTTCTCTGTCTGAAAATAACTCTGGAGACCTCCTTTATGGGTGCTGCTGTTGAGATCACCCCCTGTACGAAATGATCACTACTCATTAGGGACTGACTGACTTTTTATTCTACAAGGATTACTGGGTCGTATTTTCTGCAATATCCAACAGTGCACTGTCTTTGAAGTGGGTGATCACTGTCATTTAGTGGTGGTGGTTTTTTTCACAAGTTAGGGAGAAAGTTTGTTACTGATGGAGATAACACTGAGGAGTAGATCAAGTCCAACAAAAGGTCACTGGAGGGGAAGAAGGATGTTTAAGAGGGAATTCAATTCTCAGCATGCAGTAATGGGCGCTTTGGTAGCTGTAGTATCCAAAGACTATAATGTGGGGAAAGGCAAACAAAACCAGCAAGTAACTCCCCTTTTAACTGCACAGGAATTTATCTGTGCTAGTCTCTACTCTCAGTAGTTTTATTTGAAAAGCCAGTCACACAAGTTCAGCAGCATTATTTGCACTTTAACAAGCATTGGTTCACCAAAACAGACTGTGAAACAACTGCTCAATGGGAGCCCAGCATTACACTTGCACTGCCATACCCAACTGATGGAGAATCTACAGAGCAAAGGAGTAAGAGCTTGTAACTTATGTGGAGTATTTGAAAAACAATCCCCACTGTCCAGAGAACTGAAAATTAGTTTCATATTTACATAGGTGCATTGTACGCGTACACTTGTGTTTATAAATCCATCTCATGCCCATACAATTCAGCTGGTGAGGTGAACAGGGTCCCTCAGAGCTCAAAGAGGCAGGTTTGGGCAGCAGCACCAGCGACGCCTACAGCAGTGCTCAGCACAAAGGACTGACCACCTCTGGAAGCATCTCACCCATTTGGACCACTTGTAAAGCCACTGCTCAACAGGACTACAGTGAAATCAGGTAAACATCCAGGAAGGTCTTTAAGGAGATGAGGGAAAAAGGATGCCTTGACAGTTTCTGACACACAATAGAAAAGGATGGGGATGGGAATTTACTTTGTTTACTTCGTTTTCACAGAATCCCAGGGCGACTGAGGCTGGCAGGGACCTCTGGAGACCACCTGGCCCAACCCCTGCCCAAGCAGGGCCACCCAGAGCAGGCTGCCCAGGGCCGCGGCCAGGTGGGTTTTGAAGGTCTCCAAGAAGGAGACTCCACAGCCTCTCTGGGCAGCCTGTGCCATGCTCAGGCACCCACACAGCACAGAAGTGCTGCCTGAACATCTTTTGTGTCCCAGCTTGTGCCCACTGTCTCTTGTCCTGTCACAGTGCACCACTGAACAGAACCTGGCTCTGCTTTGTAGCTCTACTGCCCAGCTTGACCTGGTAAATGCAAAACATGACCCCACGGACCTGGGGCTGCTCACGTGAGCTGTGGGTTGCAAGCTCCTTCTAGACCACAGGTGGATGTTGTGCTCTGCTGTAGCTTTAGCACCCCTGGCAACTCATCTCCCCACTCAGTTCCTCTACCTGCAATTTGGGAAGCAGGGATGGTGGTGACTGAAAGGAAAAACGCTCAGAGGAAATGAAACTAATCCCAGAGGACTTCCTGACAGAAGAGTCTTTCAAGGCACTCTGACATGTTCTCAGGGCAAAGCCAACGTCACATGTGGCAGCCAGGACTTGGGCGATGCCTCTCTGTTACTTCACGCTTCAGTGCAAGGCAGCACCGTGCTGCTGAGGGGCTGAGCGTGCAGCCGTCAGCTCTCCCTTCTTCTCCTAACAGGGAGACGAGAGAGGCTGCCTCTGTATGTATTAATGCTCTTTATATATGTGTGCATGTAGATAGTATCTAGATACATAAAACGTATATAATAATATACGTAAGGAGGAAAAGTAACAGGAAGAAAGGGTGATATTTGAAGGGAAACCCAGGGTAGAGCTACATGAACAGGAATGAAGAGCACCAGGCTCTGCTCTGTCTTTGAATGCATCTGCTGGAGTGGGTGGAAAGCAAAAGCAAGTGGCAAAGCCCCACGCGCTGTTGAGACCCTGCTCACCACAGCCATGCACAGTGAGGCTGGCTCACACATATCCATCAGCACATCATGGGCAGAATGAGGCTGCTTGTGCTCCACTTCCTCAAGTGGACATACCTGAACTCAACTATTTGCAAATAAAATAGCTTAATATTCTAAATCCAGTTGAAGATCCCCTCCAAGACTTCTAATATGACAGATACTTTTGTCCGTTTTTAATTCTCTCCTAATTTTACAGCAAAGGTTGACAAAAACAAAGACAGCTAATTAAGTGGCTGTAAAAGAAAACTACAGAAAAATGAATATTATGGGCAGAATTAGAAGCAAGCAATGATTTTCAATATTTGAATCACTGTTTTACGACTCTGGAAATCTTGTACAAACATGTGATGTTATCCCGAGATTTCAGCAAAGCAAAACGAAAAGAATTTGAACATCTTTGCAATATGGGAAATTCTAGCAGAGTAAGACTTTAAATATATATATACACATATACACACTATTATTTCCATTTTAGGTTTGTTAAATAGTCACATCAAAATATTTAATTGCCTTTTTAAATGTATTCTCTTGCTACCTCCAGAGCTGAGACATTTCTCAGCAAAAGAAGTAAAATATTTCCCTCAGTCAGAAAATGCTTTCAAAACCTGAAGTGACAGCACAGTTTCAGTGATAAAACAATACCGGTTTACAGCATTCTACTCATTCTTGCCCACTAACATTAAAATCACTGCATTGTTTATATTTTTATAAACCTCTCCAGAGTCTGCTTTCAATTAGAGAGATACATACACAGCAGTCTCTTGGCTCTTACTCTTTATTGGATAATTTCATTTAAATTAGTGTTCAAGAAACCCTAAAAATTCTTGCTCCATCTAGCAAGATTACCTCATTACCAACAAAAGCTTTGGTTTCTGCAAACCTGCTTAGTGTCCATCTCTATAACTCACTTACGTAAAAGCTGAACGTTAAGACCATAGAGAATACATGGGATGGAACTGTTTATTCTTTCATCTGAATATGTGTACCTTTTTTTTTTTTATCTTGAAGTCTTGTTTCTTCTTATTTCTCACGCCATAAAATAGTTCTTTACAATGAGAATACTGCTCAAGTAGAGCAACGTATTCAAGTAGTGCAATAATGCTGAAGCTGTGGCTTGCCAGGCCTATAAACCCAACCAGCTGCTCCATCCTGGCTGTCTTTCATCCTTCAGGGCCCTCTTGGGCAAAGCGCAGCCAGCTTGGCTGGGCAGCAGCAGCCCTGTGTTGGTCCATGTCCGTGCACCAGCAGGTGATGGATGAGCCCACGTCTGATGGAAGAGCAACTACTGGCTTCCTCAGAAGGGACTGAGGCTCACTGTTACAGGACAAAACACACCTCTACATTTGAATTGCCACTACTAAAAAATACAAAATAATCTGGAATTTGTATTAGACAATCACCAACTCTGTGAAGCTCTGGAAAATCAACATTATAAGCAAAACTCGTGTGCAGATAGGGGACACGCAGCTGTACAACCAAAGGAACTCTTTCATTACTTTAGCATACTGACTAACTGGATCTTTGATAAACTACAAACTTTTCAGAAGTACTTGCAGTAACTCTAACCAAGTTCAAACTCCTCCTATTCAGGCAATCTTTTCACTAAGTCTAATCAACATTTATGTTGCAAAGATTTTTATACAATTGCTTTTAGTATCCACTTAGATATAAAAAACCTAACCTTCGCTGCATTCTATGCAATCTACTAGTAAGTGTGGTCATGCAAAAAAAAAAAAAATGTTTTTTTTTTTTTGCTTGTTTTGTTTATTTGTGATTTTTTGGTATTTTGCACACCGCCATTCATGAGTTGACTGTTCTACTGTTCTCATGTCTACACATATTAACATTTTCTTCTTAATGAATAAACATTATTCATGTAAGGTTATGTACAACCACTCACAGGCAGACGTTGTTTCTAAAGCAGCATACAGCTTCTGAGAGTTCAAAAGGTAGCTCAGGAAGCAATCACAGCCCCCACAGACCATTCGACCTTATAATTTGCCTTTTTTAAAAAAACTTCAAACCTTTTTTTTTTTTTTTTTGTAAGAAAAAGAAAAGGCCATTGTCTTTTTTGATACCAGGCCTTTGATAATTTTGGTCATTTAGAACTTCAGGTTTTCTTTTTTCCAGACTTTAAGCCATGTGACTGCCATCTCTGACTTGAGGGGCTATGGGAAATAACAAACAAATACGACATGGCAGCTCACCTTGAGCGACTTGAGTCCCCAAGGAAGCAATGCTTTCTCCTGATGGAGAGAGTTGCTAGTGTTCTTTAGCCCATTACAATGCAGATCCTCTCAACACAGTATCCCTGCTGTCCAAAGCATCATCCCTCGAGCAGCAGGACTAGCCACAAGCTTGTGTGAAGCCCACTATCAAATCTTATGTTCTGGTGCCCTTTCTCACCTGTCTACCGCATGATTATAAGCCAGCTTCATTGCACAAATAT
The DNA here is from genome assembly GCF_011077185.1 of Oxyura jamaicensis. Taxonomy (NCBI): domain Eukaryota; kingdom Metazoa; phylum Chordata; class Aves; order Anseriformes; family Anatidae; genus Oxyura; species Oxyura jamaicensis. The sequence continues at coordinate 36,401,060 of NC_048893.1, forward strand.
TCACTCACAATGCTTGCTCTATCACAATACATCAAATATTTGCCCCTCTCAAAAACAGGATATTACCAAGAAGCTGGAACAAAGGTTCAGTGATTTAATGTTGCTCTAGAGAGCTCTGCAAGCCACTCTAAACAGCACGCTGGCCTGCATGTAAGTGGATTTTCAGCAGCTGAGTGATTTTTTTCTTCCCAGAAGGCCGGAAGGCTTTTCTTAAAATATCTCAAGTGTGTGCATGTGTGTACACCCACATATCAAGTAATTTGCTGCAGCACAGCAACTACCACTAACAGGACACAACTTCGGAGAGACCTCTGTTAGTGCAAAAGAACCACTTCTTTTCCATGAACGTAGTCATTGTGATGCTATACATCACAATTTCAGATTATTCTTTGCTCATGTGTAGTTACTGGAAATTTCTTGTACTACTATGTCTGATGTCCCAGTGGATCGATGCACACTTGTGCACATGTACAAACATTATATTACATCGGTTTTATGCCCTTCCTCAGCAAACATGGCCCTGCAGTTGAGCACAGGGATAACTGGAAGAACCCTGTGAATAGTTAAACATGCAACTAATACACAAGATGCCCCTTTAGCAGCCAGAAACCTCCAAGCCAAATTCTATCAGCCAACCTCACTAGGCTAAACTCAGCTCTCTCCCGCCAAGGCATCTTCCTTGCAACATCTGCTATTGCATTAGAGCAGCAATGTGGGAGAGACAGTGGGGTTGGAGATCTGGCCCTATATATCTGGGTTAGGCTCTGACAAGAAAAAAAGAGAAAAAAAAAAAAAAGCAATCTCCAATCAAGATGTGGGTATGGGTTAACCTGCTTTAAGCACTCCTTGAAGTCCAAGCTTAAGAATTTGCAGCAAGAACATTCAAGATGGTATCTTAACTCGCAGTGCACCAGCACTACTCTCAGATTACAGATCTCCCTGTGTTATCATTAAGAGTCTGGAAACTCATGTTGAGAGCGAGGTACGATAGCAACGCAAGGACATATTCACTGACATTTAATATAGTCACTTTGATTAATTATTAAATCTCTGAAACAGACTTGGTGCTTGAAATGGCTTTTCAAAGGGTCCAATATTCCCATTAGCAAATTAACGTGACTCTTGATGTTGGCACTAGTTGCTTGGAAGCAATTACATTATTTAAGACATGCTTCACTTAATCTACCGACCCCAAACTGTTTTTCCCAAAATGTATAAAGCTATTCCTGGTTCAACAGATTTACATATTTTTAGTATTCCCTACGTAGCCTGACATTAAGTTTTCAGAAACGGCATCTCGGTTTTGTGCAATCACTGAATTTACACTTATTTTCATCTGGCATGCCCAGATTTTACTTTATTTTTTTGTGTGTGTGGTTAAAATAAGAATCATGCAGACTGCTCAAAAAGACAATTCAACTATATATACACAAATATAAAAGCACAGACAAAATTTCTACTCAGGCACAAACACATGCAGATGAGTATAAATTATTCAGGCTACTCAGTCAGTCAGTACTGTTTAGTAACAGGAAATGGAGTGAATCAAAACACTGAATATATATCCAAGGTAAAAAACATAATAATTGCAAAGGGGGTTGTTTGGTTTTTCCCTTAATTCAGTAGTTACGTCTGTTGCAAAAGAAGAAAAGTGATTTTGTAGAAATAATTGATATCTAACCAGTATTATTTAGACAAGAACAGACTCACATCTGTGAACATTTTATGACTGAAAACAAAAAGCAAATATATTTTACAGGCACTCAGAGTTAATCAGTTTAGGTTTTTTCCCTTCGTCATTTTCAGTGAAACTCCATTTTTCCTATAAATATTTTTAAATGAACTCTTCCCTAACTCAAAGAAAAGTGCAGTTAAGTGAGTAAGTGTGGGATCCAACTTGACCCAAAAAGATTACAAATGGGAGCTGTTGTGTCATCAGCATTCATCCTCTAAAAGGGCTTCTGGGGAAGGAGACCAGAAGCTGGACCAGGCCATGGCAGGGAAGGCAGCCGTGCCAAGGGACAGGGCCTACCCACAGCCAGGCAGGAGGCCAGGACACAACCTTCTAATATGTTTTAGGAGCAGATCATGTTTGTCCCCAGTCCCTGCAGCCACTCGAGCTGTTGCAGCCCAGACATGACCCAGATGCAGTGGCCATGTTCACCCCCAGCACGCCAAGCCTACCAAGGCCTCCTCCCGGCGCAAGCCATACAGTGGCCAAAATTTTCAGCAGCAGCCACAGGACAAACTTGTAGCAGGGTAAGAGCTGGTGGATCTTGAGCTTCAAGCAATAAGAAAAGCTAGGAAAAAAAAAAAAAAAAAAAAAAATCTTGGCCCAAGAGACCTTTAATGAACCAAGGCGAGATGTTACTGAAGAAAGGAAGGTCTGTTCTTCTGCTGGGCACTGCTTACATCTGCTATAGCAGCACTCCAAACTCGTTTAATTTCATACCACCCAACCATCTCCCCTTAGCAGATATGTGGGACAGTTAGTTTAATTTTCCTAGAAACAAATCTCATTCTGTCACATTTTTCCATGTGTGGGTTTCCAATCAAATAAAGTAAGGAATTGAAATCAAGTCTTTGTAATTTTCTAGAATAGTGGTTTAGTAAAAACAAAGTTTCCACCAAAAAATGCTGAGATTATTTTTAGACAGCTTTAATTCTTAGAATAGTTTAAAATCAAATTGCAAAGAGACTGGCATATTTCAATAATTTCAAAATGATACATTTTGAAATTATTCTAGAGTTAAAGGCTATCCAAAAGTCACAAACCTTTTCCCCAGAGCAGACTGACAATCCTGAAATCGAGACACTGTTCAGTGCAGAAAATATTACACAGAGGGAAAAAAGCCTGCCTATTTGCATTCATTTGCATGGATGTTCTGTACCTTAAATCTACATCCCAGTTTCCGCTGGACTAAAAGGGAAAGGAGAAAGGGAAGAGTCATTCCTTCCTGCAGCAAAGAGACTTTCTGAAGAGACATCCTCACTAGGAATAAAACATTCTTAGTCTGTATTAATTAATGCTTCATAAAATCTAATGTAGACAAAACTGTTCTCAGCCTTCAGATCCATCAGCAGGTCAAAATAAACTAAGGCAAACAGAAACCACAAAACATTCTGTCTTCACTGGGGCTGTATTTGAGGTACCTAATGAGACCGTGGCCTGAGGCCAGATGTGGTGCTAAGGTACACCCAGGAGAACAGTACTGATGTCTGCTAATGAGCAGAGATGGGCATGGATTAAGCATCCCTAGGAAGCCTCCCCCAAAACCCATCAAAAATCACCAGGATTTAGTGCTGGGATGGCCCTGGCAGAGCTGAGGGCAGAAATGATGGGGACCTCAGCCCTGTTCAGTGTGGGCTGCGCTGTCCCATCCTTGGAGCCTGCTCACGCAGTCCCTCTGCTCCCAGTTCCCACTATAAACATAAATGTGTAGGCTGTCAAGGAGGTAATAAAAACTAATAAGTTTTTAAAATTTAAGTTTAAAAGGTAAAGTTAAAACAAAACACACACAAAACAAACAAACAAACAAACAAAAACTTTTATCCTGCACTTCATTCATTCTTCCAGAAACAACAGGCTAAGATTTGCTTTTACTCTTCATCAGTTATTAGTAGAAGAAATTACTGGCATCCTCACATGCCAAATGTTGTCCATCAGATTGCTGGAGGCACAGAAGTGTTTACCCGAGGACAAACAGGCAGCCTGCTGCTGGACAGGCCTGCAAGGGAGACATCGCCAACACACACAATATGGTTTTTGTGTTGATTAAACATGTGTTTGCTTGTTTCCTATGGCCAAAAAATAATAATAAAAAAAAATAAAAATTAGAGCTGGGAATTAATTTACAGATACAAACCCAAAAATGTTTGAAGTGGTGATAGCCCTTGAGGACAGAGGAACTTTGCCTGTTAGGGAAGTTGCTAATTTTTTTCCTCTACAATTCAAATCGTCTCACTGCTTGGAAATGTGGCTTATTGACACTTGAAGAGCAGCATAAGGGGATTTTGTACATTCAGTTCTTGAAGTAAGTTTCCGTTAAAAGTAAAGATTTCTGAATCACATATACAGACACACATATGCAAGTCTAAATTTTAACATCAAGTGTTTTTTTTTTTCTTTTTCTTTTTCTTTTTCTTTTTTTCCTTTTTTTCCCCCTAATAATTGCTGTCACTATACAAGCTCAGAGGAAGACAAGCCACAACCCACCTGCCAAGCATCACTATTACCTTCACTCAGGTCTGTGAATAACTACAGTGTGACTGCAGACACAGAGACCTATCCTTTGTGTCTTGTTCCCTGCATTGTGACCCCAAGCTCCAGAATTAAATGATTTATTCCACAGTGACAGCACCTCAGAAGCACATTTCATTGCACAGCCTTTAGGTCTTTCACACATCTGAAGAAACAACACTGAGCTGCTCTAGCAGAGATCAATATCAAAACAAAAATACAGCTTATTTTGCCACTCTCAATCTTTTACACTCTATCTAAAACCTCAAGCTGTCATGTACCCATGCATGCATTTTCTACGTCTGTGCAAAGACAGGCTTATCTGCTGTCCAAAACCCAGGCTGTAACTTCAGTGTCCCTGCTGGCCTCCAATAGAAAAGGAAGCACACGTTCACTTTCTTGGATGCTTTAATAACAATTGGATGCCATATAGCACAAAGCAGCAGCCAGGTCTCCTCTAAAGCTGTACCTGAAACCATTTACCTCCAAATGAATAAAATAATCAATGTGCTTGACAGGCAATTTAATGCATTTAATATTTACTACAATAAATCTATCTACTCCTTTTGCTTCAGTGGAACAACATTTTGGGATTAGTGTTAAATAAGCCTCAGATTTTTCTCCCCCCCTCCACAATATTGCACTTTAAAACATTTTTGTTATTATTACAGGTTAAAATTTTCAAATTCTAAGAGAAAGCTCATGTATAAAAGATATTGGCAAGAATAATTGCCTTTTTCGAAGAAAAGAAATCAGCCGTAAACTGTATTAATCAATGATTATTGAATTCTGTGCTCCATGCTAGTGGTTCCTGTCAACAGAGGTCCTTCAGATCGAGGTCTTCCACTTCAGCTTTAATGAACAAGGCTGAAATCATGCATTGAAATGAAATAATGCGGAACTAATCAACTGGCTTTGTTTCTGAAGTCTGAACAACTTCACCTGTGAAACAAAATGGAAGAAAAAAAAAAACACATGTGCTTAAGAATTATCTTAGGGGAAAGGATCCAAGGCTGTTGATCTTTCAGTCAAAACATCCTCTTATCTTTTCTAGAAAGTGGAACAGCGTACAGAAACACAAGACAAACATCTGGAAGAAACTACTGACCTCTTAGAATCACCGTTTTATTCCAGCCATATGCATCATTTTCATCAGGGTTCACTGCTACAAACCCGTATAAACATAACTAACCTTCGTCAGCAGGACTACTCATGCAAACTGAATTACTCACATGCACTGTGCTCACCGGACCAAGTTTTTAGCTGGCCTACAGCACGGCACAATCCAGACAACATAAAGCCTTGCAAAACCACTGCCAACTCTACAAATCTTCCTGATAAAATAAACACCAACAGCCAGAAAAGTGCAATCACTGCAGACATATTTTTGAGAGCGCTTTGTTTTCCCACACAGTGGTTATAAGTAAATAAACAAATAAATCTCCCCATGCATTTTAAGATGCATGGAAATAAATAAATAAATAAAATCTAACCACAATCACTGGATAAAACAGCTGAATTTGCTTATGCAAAAGCTATTTGAATTTCACTTCCTGGGCTTCTTCCCAGGACAGCTTCCTATTTACATTTTTTTTCACTTAGCCTTAAGTTAAGGCATCCCCAGATGCCGCGGGTCAAGCCTGAAGGCAGGCCATATACATTGCAAACTCAAGACTTTCTGTCACATCAGCAGCCTTCATGGCTTTCTGTCACATCTTCTTTCCGTTTTGCTGAGCAGCACACACATTGCAGCTAAAATAAATAAGGAAAAAGAGCAGCAGGCAGCAACAACACCAGTAGCTTGTGCTTTCTCAAAGAAAAAGACATACTGTAGGTCAAGAACAGGACTTTTCCATTTTGTATTAATACAGGACACACACAACTCTATGCATCCAGCATTTTTATTCAGAATGGGAAAATAATACATCCCTTGCTTGACTGAGTGTTAAAGTGGTCGCAGATGGGATATGCTACCTCCTCCCCTTCATGATATGACTGTTGAATTATTTCATGACAGAAATGCGGGGAAAAGTCTTTCTTAAATTGAAAATCCATGATGTACTCTAACCGTAGCTGCACTTCAAGTACTTTAAAGGAATTTAGAATACATAAAAAAGAAAGGGCTCCAGGCTTGTAATTCAGGAAAATCATGAAATTTCTACTTCAGGAAAACAAACAAGACCATATATTAAAGATACCACGTTACAAGGTGATCTAGGTGTATCTGAATTTAATACCGGTGTGCGTTCTCTCACTTTGATATTGCCACCTAACACACTGTGGTCCTTGTTACTACATTAGTCTGGACTTTTAAAATTTCCAAATTTCCAAATGCCACAAGCTAAATCTAGGGGCCTGACAGAAAAAAATCTAGTGGTATGCTGTGAAGCAGTGATCATTTCCAACCACTGCTACAGTAAGCAGAAGAACAAGTCAGGACAATTCACTTAACTATCACAGATTTTTAAGTATTGTTGGTTTCTTAGATTCTTTTTCAATTTAGCCGTGCATTATAAAAAATATATATAAACTTATACCAACAAAATATGAATGGTATTTAACAAAAAATTTGGCTGTTTACAGAGAAGTAATCATGAGTTTACTAATTACTTTCTGTAGGTTACTCAAAATCAGGTCCAATTTTTCTCCTTATTTTTCAAGTTTGCATTTCAGTGAGCCATAGTTTACATATATCTAAGGCCATAAGGCTGCTGCTTCTTATTATCTATTAACTATCATACAAGACTTCATTTTATCACAAAATGAGAGACCACTAATCAAAAATACGTTTTCCTTACCTGCAAATCCACCGACGATTTACCAGGGCATAGCATACCACCATAATGAAGCTTTGTAATAATTAATTCCAAGCAATTACTTTCACAGATTTTAAAATATTGTCTTAACAATGAAATGCTGTGGGCAAGATACAGGGTTTGAGCATTTCCCATAAACTAAACTTCAGTTGTTTTCACACAATGGAACAGCGAGCTACCTCTGCCTTCTTTTCTGCTTCCATTGATGTAAGCCTCTGAACAATTATATGAGCAGCACTACACCTTCTTAAGACTCTTAAACCAACAGCTAAGAAAATTCTATCATTATCTGTTATGCAGAAAACAATTTACTGTGAAAGGACACGTGGCCATGGGAATGCAATTATCTGCAGGACACAATGGACCACCAACACTC
>NC_048893.1:36408591-36428108 GCF_011077185.1 Oxyura jamaicensis
AAAAAAAAAAAAAAAAAAAAAAAAAAAAAAAAAAAAGCTAGAAAGAGGCATTGTTTTCTATTCCACTCCAGAATCATGCAAATACTGAATTGCAACACCTGACTCAAGGAGCCAGTTACAAAGTGGTAATGTTCAGTACTTTCTAAATCCCCTGTGTTACGCTCAGGAGCAGTGGTATTTTACAAGGATGGCTGTTGGCTGTTACTTCTTCGAGTATAGAAATCTCTCCCTCTTTGCTCTCCTCCGTCACTGGTAGTGCAGTGCTGGGTACTCCCTGCCTGATCAAGCCACCAGAGACGTACACGACAAGTGGGACAGCAAAGGATTGTTATCAAAAAACCCACATATTTAAATATACCTCCATTTTCGTAGTTATGTTTAGAGCATACCAGGAAAAATGTAAGTAAATCATTAATGCACTAAGCTGGAGAAGACTTCTTTGTTTTTTCCAAGCAGGGTATAGCAACAAGTGAATGGCAACTGATGGAAAAGTGCTGGGAACTTCTGAGCAGCTTCTCTGGAAGTCTGGGAAGCTCAGGTGAAATGTGGTCAAGTTACAGAGGAAGCACTTCAGAGGCAACCAAACTGTCACTGAACTCACAGGGCCTACAGAGACCAGTGGCTCTGTAGTCTTGCTGCACTCCACTTGATTTAGTTATCCGCAGGCAGCTCTAACCACATGGGCAGCTTTGGTTGCTCCATTTCAGAAGCCACCCCCACTTTCCTTTTAGCAATGAAAGAAAACACAACATTTGAATGACATGACACCTGAAGTTCCACTACTACCCAACGGAACACCCGTGTTCTTGCTTTCTGATCTGTAAATGCTCCTGGACGTGTTTAGATTTACTGACAACTGACCTGAGCGCTGCTTCTGCTTGAAGCGCTCTGCCAGAGATCCAGGCTCCCTCCCAGCTTTCCTTCACAGGCACCTTCTCATTTCCCCTCAAGCAGGCTGTCAGATGTGACGTCCCTCGCAGACAGCGTGGCACACATCCTTGTTGATTTCTGAGCATTCAGTGCTAATACAGCTGGGACTGCAGTCCACAGCTTGTGCTATGACTTAGCTATGAAAGGGTGCTGCTGACTACACGATTCCTAATGAGCTTCTATAAACAGAGTACAGGTAGCTAGCTGGTCATCAGGGCTATAAATTACCTCCTACTCTAACCTGCAGAAAAAAAGGGGAAAAAAAAAAGCTTGTTATACTGTGTATTTAAAATATCTATCTGCGCATGTACCATTTATCATTTACTGCATTTGTTTGTAGTACTTTGGGAATCTTTTATTTTTTTAATAGGGTTTCTACCAGTTGACAGAACAACCACAAGGTATGTTGTTGAGTGAGGAGTTTCCCCCTTCTGGGAGAAGGGCAGGGCCATCAAAAAGGCGTAGACCTGAGCAACCACAGAGCTTGTTAAACACAGCCAAAGGGAGCATTTGGACTAAATCTGAGAACACGTGTTACTGAGTTAATGCTTACCACAGCATCTGTCTACTTTTGGTTTCACTTTCTTTTTTGTGGTTTCATGCAAACAGTATTTTCCCCAGAACTGCCTTTAATCTCTCTTCTCTTCTCCTTCCTTGCCTTCTACCACCCTTCTTGCTACAAACAGCATCAAGGTGCTACCCGTTTAGTCAGATTTGGTGGCCACTCACCCAAATGTCACTCACCATCTTAACATCAAGGAGATTTTGGTTCACTTAGAGCAAGTATTACGCCCATAATATGATGTTGTGAAATTTCCACTCCATGCAAAAATGTCAAGAAACTGCTGCTCTATTTTCCCTACTACAAATGCGCGCACAGAAAACACTAAAAAAAAAGAAGATCCAAGTGCCAAACCTTAGTTTTGCCCTCTTTTGCCTTACAGCATAACCATTAACTGCCTCATCTCCCTGTCTTTCACAAGACCTTGTCTCATTTAATGCCCCAAATAAATGACTTTAACTACCTGAAAAATTATTCAAGACCTTGTTTTCCCCTCATTGCTCAAACTGTAATTCCATACCTTAGTTCCCACACATTATTCAAGCCCTTCTCTCAGGACAGACATTAATTTCTTCCTGAGCTCTTCTATGATGCTCATCACTAGAGCATCTGAGGGCTTAGCAAACATTAATTTACTTTCATGGCGTAGCGGTGAAGGAGAGGTGCCATTAACCTCATTTCACAGGTGGAGAACTAGAGCACGGGGAGATTATCATCAAAGGTATGCAATAACTGAAAGCTCTCAGCCTGAGATGCCTTATGGCCAAAATTTCAGAGCAGTTAGGCTTATACAATTTACATATATACAAACCGTGCTTCCCTTGGCCTGCTACAGCCACTTGTGCCCAACATCAGTAAATTCAAGTTCTTGAGCCAGGAACAAAGTAAAGGAGGGAAGGACCCAGGCATGGTGCCACCCCAGTCCATCACAAGTACAGTGAAAAAATGAGTAGGTAGCCCTTAATTAAGGCAGGCCAAATTAAGGTTCTGTAGGCAATCTTCGTTCTGGTGCCTTTTAAATTCTGAATATGTCTTCAAAACTGCAAGTCTTTCATGTCGACTTGTGTATAATTGTCTGGTTATCAGACGAAAACTAGAAAACCCTCTGAGAAAATTTGGCAGTGTCTAGATGCACAGGTCATCACAAGAACAGCTCCTAAAATCAAGGATGCTGAGGAAAGGAGGAAGGTGGAGCTGGGGGACTGAGTGGGCACAGACTCCTGCATCCAGCTACAGCCTCACCCCTCCTGTGTCTGCACCTCTGAACCTCTCCCAGCTCTGCTCTTTTCTGCTGAAAAACATTAAATAAAGTTGCTTAATAACTTCTGCACATATGACGATGATTATAAAATTTGCCTTTTACAAATATTTCTATGGTAAACAGGTGTTTATACACATGCTGATGATTAATTATAGCTGCTGGGGTGGCCTACTGAAAAAAAACAACCAGCAATAATTCATTAACTGTTTATAAAATCAGCAGCAAGGAGCTTAAATTGTTGTTTCCTTTTCAGTTCCACTGATTGAAGTTTTCTGTTGGAACTGATGGCCAGTATGAAGGCAGACACCTCAGTAGTTGCTTTTACCTCTCTCTTTAATCTTAGTTCATAAAGCCTGATGTTTTATTCACTTCACAGTAACCAAGGGGGAATAAAATCTTATCACTTGATGTTCATGATGCAAATTGATGCACCCATGATTAAACACATGAACTTACACACATCATTTCAGGAAGCAGGAAGCTAAATGTCTGTCCAAGTCTCTCTAAATTTCATTGTTTGAACCCAAATATCAGATATTCCAGACATACTAAAATATAAAATCTACATAATTCTCTAAAACACTGGAGGTGCAGTCTCATAGCAGCCACCACTAGAAGAGGAGGAAGACCCATAAAGAATACATTTCTTGAGCAGGTACAGTCAAGATCTTTAATAAATAAGGAAAGGATAGGACCTGAAAGTAGAAGAAAGAAAAGTAGTACAGAAATTCTGCACTTGTAGCTGCTAGCAGGGAGAAGAGTTTACACTTTGTGCAAAGAATTATATAACTCATGTCTCATGATTTCAGTGACTTAAAGTAAAATAAGCTAGTTTTTACTCAAGTAACTCTACAGCAAAGCTTTACCATCTGTGCTCTGCACTGCCCCAGAAGCCTAAGGGCCACTTGTAGGAGAGCTACAAAGGGTAATTTAAAAAAGTAAACCTACTGCTAGCAAACTTAAACCAGCTGTTTCACCACTGCTTTACTAAAAATGTAAAATCTGTATGGCCTGTTTCACAGACAACAAACATTTCACCAAAGCCATCACTTGTGCACAAACCTGCCTGGCTGGAGCAAACGTACTGCATTGGTGCTGTAGGGCAGCAGAGGTGTGGGTGTCCCCTGACAGACCCTGCAACTGGCAGCTGCACTGGTGCACAAGTGAAAAAAACATTTTAATTCTCTTTGAATTTATGTAAACATTACAATGAAGTTAAGGCTACTATCCAAATAATTTGAGTATGCAAACATGAGCCCCATCCCAAGCGCTACAAACTCTTTTAACTAATACGAAACAGGAAATGAGTAAAATAAGATTTAATTTATGCGTATTTCTTAAAGGCATGGAAGACCTAAATAATTTCAAGGGATCAGCGGCCCAGAAGCACACCCGGGTACCACGAGACATCCGATTGCACAGCAGACTAGCAGCACACACTGTTTGTGAGATGAAAAGCAGTTGCCATCCTGCATTCCTCACCCTTCAGATCAATTACCATCTATGCAACCTGAGATAGAAATATTCAGTGCCCTTGTCACTGCACTACTCATAAAGCCATCAACTCTTTTACAACCCCTATCAAATCTACAAGAGTAGAGCAAACAAGATCTATTTGTGCCACTTTACAAAAAAAAGAGAAAATCTTGTCAAGTATGCATGCTGCTGGCCATAGCATCAAGAAGCCTTAGGTGTACTGCTTCCCTTGGTGTTTTCTCTTAGCACTACTCAGCATCAGGTTTCTTCTATCAGTATTTAACACAGTTTTAAAGCAACTTAGGTTATGAAATGCAAAGCTGTTTGTTAGGAAGATTTTGGCAGCTGTGGGAATATCCGCACCATAACACTGAGTCACGTTGGAGAATAATGCACAATCTGAGCAAGTGGTTTTTTGCTGACATAACCACAGCCAGCGTATCATACATTCAATATCCATTTTAACTAATTATTCTTGATTTCAGTCAACAAAGAGGACATCCTCAATTCCGAGTTATATGAAACTTTCAGATTTCCTTTTTGCCTTATTTGCTAGGCTAGGAGTTGGGGGACATGAAGGAAGTCAAATACCTTACCTTCACTTTGCAGTGGAGAAACAGGGACAGACAGAGATGGGACAACTAATGGAAAGTGGAAATATTATCACATGCCTTTTGGAAGCAAAATCAAAGACATTTATGTCCTAAAAGTGAGGAATCTGATGATTCTCACACAAGAATTGTGGAAGAATTAATACAAGGCATCACGGCTCTAACAATAATTTTTAAAAGATTTTTTTAAATCTATCACATCATATACCATTATCAACTAGATAAAAGTAAGCTAAGTATTTACTGATTTGAGAAAAGCTGATTTGAGGAAACAGCTGTATTGGTTGAACCTTGGTATGCTTCAAAACACACTCTGAAGAAAAATAAAATTAAAACCATTAATTGAAATAAAAGGGGGGAGAGAAAAAATACTACATGACCAAAGATACCCTACGGCAGATACTACTTCATCTAATATGCCAGTGCTCTAGTCAAATGACATAGACAAGACCTTGACAAAGGTTAGAATAAATTTGTTTGTGTAACTGTGAGTGACTACATGGAACATTTTAAGGGGCAGAGATTAAAAAAAAAAAAAAAATTAACTTTTGGGTTAGTGGGAGTTTGCTAGTAGAATTCTTTACAAGTTGGTTTTCGGGATCATTCTTTAGTATCTTCATGGCACCAAGACAGAAAATAAAACCTTTATACCAATGGAATATGCTGCTGACATCATGCTGAGAAGAAAAACAGAAGAGAAACAGGTGAAAACTGAGGATCTTTCAGGAAGAAATGGATGACAGAAACCAGAAGCAACATAAATGAGACCAAAATTCCCAGCACCTGTTCAAAGTAACGTGTCCTAGTGCCACCCAGGCAGACTGTGACAACCACATTTTATATCACCTGCAAGGCTCCAAAATCCGTTTCCATTCCACTGGAACAAAGCCCAAACCTTTCAAACGTTTTGCAAAATAGACTTAACATTGCAGTCAGCCTGGGGTGGGAGAAGAAAGGCTTGTGTGTGTTTTGGTCAGAGGTGACCAGGCTGGCTCCAAAACCACTTTCCTGCTCACGACGAGGCTGCAACTTGGAGGTGCTGGCAGATCATCCTGCCTTCAGTGAAAGGACATATGTCATCTTGGGAAATGGTCCAGGCAGCTCTGCCGCACAACAGTCCTGCCGTTTGCTATCCTGGTAATAGTATAACAAGGGCCTTGTTCACACAAGGCCTCATTAAAAGGAACAGGTTGAATGGTAGTACCATAATGCTGCATGAGATAAATATAACACCTTTTAAAGCACTTGCTGCGATAAGCACCAACTTGTCTGAGTAGCTTGGGCAGCAGCTTTCATCGCCCATTACGTTCACTGTGCAAAGTCCCAGCGAAAGGAGTATGATGCCTGCACTACTAATGTCAATAAGTGTTCGTGTATTGAGATTATTATTTTGGTTATTCCAGCACTACATAGCACAAAATGAGACTCTCAGGAAAGGTAAGAGAGCTGATGTTGCGTGTCAAAGCAAGGATCTCCACTTAACTTGAATGAATGAAATGCCCAAGCAAAAAGACATCTGACTCGAGAGCTGGGGTCTCTTCTACATAGGGAGTTTTAGGTATTTCTTACGTTCTCCCCAATATTATTGTGATTTTGGTTCTCCATGGCAAAGCTTCAGAGGATTAAACAGTATACTTAACAAGAGGAGCTACAGTACCCAGGCACAACTGCACTGAGGACAAACTAATGTCACCTTTTTCCTGTGATTCCCAGAGGCCTGTTCTATTTATAACTTTGTTTTGTTTCTGTTTGATCCTTTGGTTAGTCTAACGTACTTTCTGCATTTTACATTAATTCAGTCTCCCTACAACACCCTAAGCAATACTGCGCATGGGGGGGATGAGAGGATAACAGGCCCATAAAGCAATTGGCTCAGACAATCTTCAAATGCACTGGCTAATTGGATACACAGCTCATAAAAGACGACCCTTCAGGAGCAATGGATGACAACGCAGAGAAAGGAAACAAAATCTGAAAAAGCTCCTACTCTGTTCACTTGAATGAACAACAGGTCTTTGACTTCATTAGCTCTGATTTCTTGAGAATCATACCGAGAAATACCCCCCTATTGCCAAGCACACATCCTTCTAAGCACATGAGTACAGAAGGAATGGCTAGTAAAAGCTCTGCAATTACTCTAAATTTGCACTGTAAACAGTATCACACTAGACCATAATTAAATTCCGAATGAAACATTTCATTGTCTCCATTACATGAAATGTCTCCAATTTCAAAGGAGCATTATAGCAGCTCCGGCAGCCTCTTTGCCCATTTTGTGCGCTGGTTTCAGCAGCCACCACGCCTATCCGACCAGAACAGCGATGCACGCAGCGCAAGGAAGGAGCGGACAAAAGGACCTTTGAGGAGCGATTGTGTTTGATGTGGTGCCTCCGTACGGGCTCTCAGCTCCCCAGTCGGTGATGAACAAACACATCTCCACGGCCCGAATCTCCTGTGACGTGCTCTGTGTAAGTAACTGTGAGAAGTTGCAAACTCCTCCTGAATACAGCTCTGCAGGACCAAGCATTGTGTTGACTGTTCAATCTGTTTTTTTTATGAGCACTAATATAAACAACACTCCAAACCCTGACACATCCGTCCAGACGAAAATACCTCTTGACCTCCACATGCTGAGGTAATAGCCTTTTTTTTTTTTTTCCTAAGTAGAATAAAATGAAAAACCTATTAGACATCTGGCTCAATCTTAGTTCCTTACATTAAGTCAAGAGTAATAATTTATTAATCAACATTCAAGAAATCCTTACTACACGTGACAGTTTTTGGAGGTGTTTTGCTTTCTTATTTAAAAGACCTTCAACAACAAAAATCAGCTAGGGAAATATTTTGACATCCTGCTTTGACACATTCCTTTGATTTGCATATTAAAGCAGAAAAAAGTTACGTGCTTTCATTAACTTGTATCATTTTCATATTTTCCAGTACTAAGTAGATTTAAAATTTTTCTTTCTTGTGTATTTTATGCCAATGTTACCTGTTATGACTGCAGTGCCCCTGAAAATAGGTCTTTTCTTATAAGAACTCAGTCTTAACTACATGAAGATTATCAGCACAGTAAATTGTCTTAAAAATGAAACGAGATAAAGAATGTATAAGCAAGAAACCCAGTAAACAATCAATCATGCCACATTGGTTTACTTTTAGAGATAGGCAAGCAAACAAATCCAAGAGGAAAATCCCTTGCCTTCAGTATTTTCCACAGAATAGCAGAACTCTGTTGCTGTAAAGCAGTCTCGTTCATTATTTTGTCTCAAAACAAACGTAAGTTTCTTATGATTTTACTTCCACAAAATGGAAATGAAGCCAGCTGACACAAAAAGGATGTGACAGCTACTCCTAGAGTACATGAAAAAAAAAAAAGTGCAGCAAACTTCAGCTGCTCAACAAAAGGCAGGGCTTCACTGCAAAGCTCCCAAATCACTGGCCAGAAGAGCAGAACCCTTTTAGAAAGATCACTGCTGTGCGTGGCTGGCTCTGCTGTCAACACCTTGCACCGGCGGAGCTGCGCACTGGACTGGGCAGGGTCCCACACCCCCCGGTGTCCCCACGGGCAGTTTTGGGCATTCCCCCTCCTCTGGTTGAAGCGGAATGTGAGCTCCAAAGCCCGGCAGGTGATGGCTCAGACCTGAACAGGCATGTTTTGGGAAGGGACTTGGCAGCAGGTGCTGTATTTTGGTTCGCAGCGAGCTGCTGCAGCCACGTGACTGCAACCCCACAAAACCCACTACGCGATGCCGCGTAAGTGAGCCTGGACCCGCCGCAACAAAGGAGCCCTCTTGAGTTACTTTCTGTTGAAAAGCCTGGGTCACAGCACAGGCTCAGAGGGCTGACTCTCGCACAGCAACCCGCATTAATCATCAACTTGAACCCACGATGACTGATCGCTGCCTTTCTATTGCTTTAAAAATATCCACGGTACAAAGGCATCCTACAAGGGCAACCACCAGCGGATCAGTTTCCGAAACAAAGTGTCTGAACAAAAGCTTTCCAGCAGTCATCCTCAATTCATTGCACCTGAAATATTAAGCAGGTTTACAGACCCTGCTTACTTTGGGAGCTGCTGTGCCACTTCAGCTGTTTTGCATTGTTCATCAGCAGTCACAGGCAGATAAATCTATAACAGGAAGCCAATGCTTTAATACTTGCACAAGGCTCAGATTCTATCAAAGGGGGAATATTGTTTGGGCTTTTTGCATTTAGTTGTTTCAACTCCCCCTCCCCCCCCCCTTTTTTAAATCTTAACAACATGGCATTTATCACAGCTAAAGGAAAAAGAGGTTAGGCAAAGCACTTACTTCGAAAATGCTCTGAGGCATAATAATAGACATCCTCGTAACCCTCGTGGTAATCCTCCTCTGGCCGGTACTTTTTGCCTTTTCTTCTTCTCGACCTCCTTATCTGCTTGACGAAGCCCAAGAAGCGCTCCATCTCCTCAGCAGCGCCCACCAGCAGCCCCCTTCGCCCTCTGCCTCACAGAGAGCTGTCCGAGCATGAATTAACAGCAAGCACTCAAGGAAAGCTGCAACCTTCAACCATCTGCTCTGGTACCATTAAAAAACCCTTACCTCAGCTAGGACTAGAAAGCATATTGTTTTCCTTTTTTTTTTTTTTTTTTTTTTTCCAGAAAAAAAAAAAAAAAAAAAAGGGTGGGGGGGAGAGGGGGAGGGACACTTAATCAAAGCTACCAACTGGAATATTTCAGCATGAAAATGGATGAGAGAGGGAAAAAATGAAGGGGAAGGAGAAAGTCAGGGCTCCAAGCAGTTTTTAAGCAGAACAAAGTTGGAAAGCTGTGCCTGGCAGCCAGAGGCAGCCCAGCACCGGGAGCTCGCTGCCCTCTGTCTCCATCATTTGAAGAGGGGCTGGGAGGCGGGGAGAGATGTTAGTCAATGGACTGAACCACATCTCCAGGCAAAGCAGGTTTTCATCTGCCAGTTAAACCCCTCCTTGTATTTATACCCGCACAGACTCGGGACCCCGTTTGATTTCATCTGTCCTACAACGGGAAAGACGCCGACCAGTTTCTGGCATCAGGCACATCGGGTGAATAAATAGCGGAGTGGTTTAATCCATACACACAGCCCACTCGCCGGCAAGCGTGTGCTGAACGTGTTAATTGGAGCAGCAGGGAGAAAGCTCGGCAGCTGTTAAAAAATGACACATATACCCACTGGGCATTAGGGTATTCTAATCACTGCTAGATCTAAACATTAGAATGCGCTTCGCAGACAGGGTTCATATAGAGCTGGCCGGGCTATATGGCAATAGGCAAACAAAGGGAGCCACATCACGCGCACACCGTGCCATACTCATTTAAAATCCTAGCAGAGTTTTAAAACTTTAAAATTAAGGTATGGCAAACTGTGCTTTGCACAGGAGGAGACCAGAAAAAAGCGTGAAGAGGCACTTGCTCTTTTTTTCTGCTGCACGTCCCAATTCCACAGCATTCCCTGAGATAAGGCAGGAATTTCATGCGTGCTCCTGGTATCGTTTCCCTCCCACTCAAAAACAAAAGCAATGCCTGCTCAAATCCCATCACCTCGCCATCTACCATAGTTTGTCTTGTAAGCCAAGCAAAGTCTCCAGTCCAGGAGTCATCTCCTGGTCACCAGCACAAGCTTGGTATCCATCAGTTGCCCCGGTCAATCCGTCCTCACCTGCACCCGTGCTGGCAGGAGGTGCCGCACAGCTCCTGTGAGCGCACGGGCATCAGACAGTCCTCCTGTGAAACCCATTTTACAGGATCATCATCTGGAAAACGAGCAGCACGCAGAGGTGGGATGAGTCTCTGGTGATGCAGCCCCTTCAGTGAGAATCGTCACTTTGCAAAGAGCAAAGCAGAACTATCTTTTTAAAACGCATTGAAATAAGCGAAGCATGAGCCAGGACTGTGATTTACCATTGTTGCAATAGAAGTAGGCAGAGACTGATCAAAATTTAGTTGGGATTTTCTGGTTTTGAAACATGTGAAAGTTATCGGCAGAGGCGAGCTAGATCTGCTGTCTGAGGGTCCTAAACCAAACACGCACTGAAAAAGTTGGAGCACTTTTGGGCTTGTTCCAAGTTCCCAGGTCTTTTAAAACAGTAGTCAGAAAAATACAGCCATTTTAACCAGAAAAAATGACAAAACAATGAAAGCACCTACAAAGCTCCCCATGTGAGTATGCTCTAATCCTCCCTGACCTCACCAGCCCGTTTTTCCCCTATTAAAATGCCACCGCTCTTGCCAATTGATGAACACCCTGAGGTCCAGAATTATTTTTAGTATAACTTCTGTAAGGAAGCTACATTTTAGTATGTGTCTGTTTTTATCATACAGCTTTCAACTTTGAAAAAGTAAAGAACTTGCAGAAATATTACAAAAAATAATAAAACTTTTTATATGGATCTTTAAGAGCAGATTACTGTATATTCTGAAGGTTTCAATTCACGTCTGCGCTCTGCCACCAACCAGCAAAAATATTAATTTAGTATCATGAAACATGAAAATCAAACAAAGACAGCCTACAGCAGAGGCAGAAATCTCTCTTTGCAGAGATGGAAATGTTGTTTTGATGCTGTATTTGCTCCTGCAGAGTGCTCTCCCTGACAGCTGTGCAAGAAGTTATTTGCAGGTGTCAGAAACATTCAGCTATAAGAGAAGTCTTGCAGACATCCCTGTTTCCTAAAGTTAAATTATAAATTAAATTCGAAGTGATGCAGCTACTTTTCACAAGGAAGAAGAAGGTAAAACTTTCTTGCTTTTAAACCTCCCTGTAAATGAGAGCAGATAAACAAAATGATGCAAACACTGGGCTACCACCACCCGAATCGACCTGTCCCCGGTACCATGGTGGTTCAACAACACGCTGCTGCACAAGCAGCTTCTGCAGGGGCCCCGTCCTCTGCACGCTCCAAGAGGCTCCGTCCTTTCGGTCGTAAGAAAACCACACAGACAGGTGTTTCTGGCCAGTCCCAAAGGCAGTAGCTGCCACCCCCTTATAGGTAGGCACGGAGGAGGGTACCAGCCAGCTCCTGGGCTGAGAATGGGGGCTCACATCCAGCAGCTCCTGCAGCCACTGCTGCTCTGCAGAGGTCGGGCTCCCTCTGCCATGCCCAAGGGGCAGAAGCAGGTGTTGCCCACGGCTTCTAACCCAGGAGCTGTACTGCCAGCACATAATTTATACAGCTGCTTCCCTTTGTCTGGCTGTAACCAGCAGAGAGAAACGATGCCAGCATTTCACTTTTTAAACCTAGAACAACATGAGCTTTTCATAGGATTTTCCCCTCCCTAAAATATTTTGCTATTTAAGGCAATTTAAAAAGAAAGATGTACCTTAACTGAATGCAATGGTATTGCAGATCAATACGAGTCAAAATATTGTTTTACTACCGAGATTACTGAAAACTTACGTTTCACAAGCATTATACATACTAACTCGAATGCTTTCTTAAGAATACTGGAGACATTCATTAGCTACTCCTCATGTCATACCTGTAAATATTTTATCATAGTCCTACTTTCAGATGTATAAGCAGAGAATTCAGTTTCACAAACACAGTTCACTGTAGTTTGTTGTTTTGTTTTGTTTTGTTTTAAAAAAGCTAAGGAATAGCTAAGGACTGCTCTTCCATTGCTCAGGATTCACACAGTTCATTCCTTCATGGCCACCTTGCAACCTCCTGCTTGAAAATGAATAAAAGAACAGGGACATACTAGATGCATACAACAGTTCAGAAAAGCATCTTGATTTTGAAGGTGGTGCAGAGGAAGAAAATACCGAATTTAGAATTTTTTAAATACAAAACATCAGAGATGGCAGTGAGCTTCATCCCTTAATGACAAAGAGAATAAGATAATGATGCCCAGACAGCATAAGATTAGGTGTCAGCTGATATTCTGAAGCTCCCTCTGAACTAGAATTTAGGGATTCAGTTTTCTAGTGGTATAACAGAAGTTGCAATGTAAATACGTCTTGAGCTCCTGGCTCATCTTTCTCTGTGAATATAGCTACTCCAGTGCTGTAGTGCTCTACTGCTACTTCCAAGGTGGCTTTATGAGAAGAAGCAAGGACTATCATGCTGTCTCCAGCATGATTTGCACAATAAACATTTTTCCAAGTGACCCCATTTGGCTAATATTTACATTCATCATTCTCATAAGTAATTTGTTTAATTTGTATTACCAAGAAGCTCTGTCAAACTGGATCTGTCTCAGGTCCCTGACTTACTGGAGAAGACTTTGCGACAATAATAAAACAAATATACCATTGAGACACCATCCTTTCCAAATATTTATGCTGAGGCATAAATGCTCTTGTAGCCATGGACAATGTCAGCATTTAAGCGTTGATCTTCCTTTGTGTCCACAGCATAGACTGGCTCTCTCATCTTGTAAAATACCCACATTTAACTTTTACTTGCACACATACAGCTATCCAGTTATCTAGGTAAAATTTCACAGATGACACAACCATCTTCTACAGCACTTTTCCAGCATTTGGGGAAAGCAATAGGAAAAATGTTTTGATATCCATGGATAAGCCACTAAGGTAGTAAATATTTAACAAGGATTTCCATTTGACTGGGCTTGCAAACATGGTGCTTTGAAACCAGAGCCTACGGAACTGGCAGCAAATACTGACAGTTTTAAGCAGATATTTTACATCCCATTCATCATCATGTCTCAGTGTTTAAGAGAAACCACTGTAGATGGAGGAACGCTCTGGTCCCTGCCTCTACTTCTCTGGGCAGCCCCTGGGAGTTCTCTGCAGGGGAAAGTACGCTCCCTCTGGGATGCGACCGCCCACGAGAGCACACAGCAGCTGCAGGAGAAACCCACCTGCTTCAGGTTACTCTCTTGGAAAATAACACTGAATTACACACAACACAAAACACAAAAATTAAGCTGGATACAACCAGTTTTTGGAGGTTAGCTACATACAGAAAGTGATTCTTTTCCCTCCTCCCTCAAACTGCTAACCATAAAGATACTGCAAACCTCAAAAGGGAGGAACAGAGCTTTTCTTCTCTAGATCTCTTTCAACTGAGAGATGTCTTTGATATTCTGCTGGAAACCAGCAAGCACAGACAAAGGAACTTCCCCAAAGTACTCCCCTTATTCATCTTACTGTATCATCTCACCTGACCTTCTAGTTTTTCAAGAGCAGCTGTTTGTTTACATGTCATAATTGCTCGTGTTAAGGCTGCAATTTTCCACTCAAAAATTTGCCCTAAATATCTTGGTGTAAAATGTGAGCTGCTCAAGCTGAAAATCATCAAATGCCTGCGGTTTACTGTCAAGCTATTAAGTGCTGTAAGAACACAAGGTCCACATCTGTACAAGCAGCACCACGTACAAATACAGTACGGTGGGCAGGGAGGAGCGAGTGGCCTACCACAGCCACGATCCCGTAGCACCATCTGAAACCCTTGTATGAAGTACGCTTCTGAGCACAGGTCTTGTGCTCCTCCTATAGATGCTTGTGGAGACCATCGAAACCATGGGGGACACTAAGAATTACCCTGCACATCTCTTGCATTTGACAACAGAAAAGCAGAACAGCTAGTGCACTACTACTGGAACAAAGCTACATGAGAACTGGATGATGATATAATAATGCTAATCCACCACTGGTAGTTTAGAGACAGGATACTTTTTATCTGTTAAACACTCAGTTTCCTCTGATTTTAATGCATTACGCTCAGTTTCACCAGCCATTCACGCAGTCTCGTTATTCATTGCTCACATACAGTCACAGACCATTGTTTCTTACTGCTCCTCCATTCTCGAATGTAAGACTTAAGAGCTGGAGATAAGCTTTTCTGTCACCAATTCGTAAATTCACTGGCAAGTCTTCCTGTATGTTTTTTTTTTCTTTACATGAACACACAAATTTTCATTAGACTCACACCTGCCAACAATACTTGGAGGAGTTCTTTATTGTATTGTATTTTATTGTATTATATCACCTGTATATTACATTAACATTCCCCAATGGTTTTTATTTTTGCAAGCATTCTCTCACATAAAAGTGTGCACATAAAACCATGAACACTAGTGCAGTGAACAAGGATAAAGTAGAACACAAAGAGTAGAAGAAGCAGCTACATTCATTTAGAGGGAGTTGGGGGGCTGCTTGTGGGTCTAATAGAAGAAGGCTGTCTCTTGTATATCGAGAATGTTGAGAATCTTTGTAGGACTGTTTTAAAAGGGTCACTTGTCAAGTTGAATTTCATGCAGAAAGTATGCTTCAGGGAAAAGCAGCTTTTCTTTTTTTTTTTTCCTTCAGTTCAGCTGAAACAGTTTGCATACATTCTATTTTTCTTCCTTTCTGTCCTGCTTATTTAGCTTGAAATGAGTGAGTAATTAGAATACACAAATATGCAGAAACAAATATTAACTTGATCATTATGAAGGAAATGCCTAGGTAAAATTAAGTACAAAAAAAGAAGTTTGAGTTTGCTTAACATCCTATGACACCAATAGTCATTCTACAAGAAAAGCTAACAGAGTACTATTCTAACTATATTTAAAACCCCTTAAGGGCTCGTGCAGTAGACTGATATTTTAAAATACTAAAACTAGAACATAATTCTCTGAGAAAGTCTGAATTAAAGGTGTTTTCATCTTTCTAAAGAAACGTAGCAAATGGCTAGAGGGAACACTACCAGGATTTTGCATACTGTGCTTCTGTCTGCTTTTTGCATAAAGCAACCAACTCAAACCACCTATGAAAAACATATGGACAAAAGCATCCTCCTCACTGAGTAAAAACTATATCTTTCTAATTTTCCAGTCTTATGAAAGTGCATATTGCAATTCTAACCATAATTAAAGTCTATGTAGAACACTGGAAAGAAAAAATAATAATAATTAATTAAATCACAGCTCACTAAATCATAAATACCCAGCAGATATGTGAAATGAAGTTCTCACATTAAAACATGAAAATATTTTCTTAAGGTGAATACCTGCAGAATACAGGAGGTATAGGGTGCCACACCAAAGAGGACAGAAATAGGTGGGATTCAGAAGTTCAACTGACAGTGGAAGACTCAAACCTGGATGCATGAGAATTAGAGTAGGCTGAAAAAGAATCCATCCCTGGACATTTCTTTCCATGTGAAACTTTATTCAAGAAACTTCTTCTTATGTGACATTAAATATGTTTAATTTCTTTCACCTTAGGAGATAAGCAAAAATGGTTGTGAAAGATCCTCCTGCACATCCTCCTATAGATGCATCCTATCCTACTGAGACTCTTCCCCATAGCCCTGGGCCACAGTCTCATTGCACAGAGAGTGGAAGCACACATTCACACCCACACGATGTATTCCCACAGATTATCCCACCCTACTTCCAAGGGTGGAGAGAGATTTCATCTTAAAACACAAAGGACCAGCATTATACGTAACACTAAAATGAAACAACATTTGATATAATTCCTCCTCTTTACCCATCTTCTGTCTGATATCAGTTTTCCATTTCAGGGATAACATATGAAATTTAGATTTATGAAGTATTCGGTGCAGAGGAATGCCTGTGCTCCCTCAGAACACCATTATGGGTGTTCTACCTCTTTTCTTACTCATATTTAATAGCAGTAATCATTTCATAGCAATGAAAACCTTGTTATACATCACTATTGAAAACATCTACCAGTAATAAGTTGTGCATTTCTTCGATCAAAGAATGAGTTATTGCAACAAGATTTTTTTTTCCATTTGTTTAATAACTTGAAGGAGTGGTTCAAAGCATGAGCAACTGGAGAGAAATCTGACAGGGAGGACTGCAACTAGGAAACTGGAGCAATGAAAAAGCCCCTCTGGGGAAAGAAAAAAAAAAAAAAAAAAAAGGCACCCAGAAGACGATTTGTATCCTGAGCCCCCTGTGTTTTATCAGGGTCAAGATACGGTGGATAAATAGAAAGATTTTACTGCAGGTGAGCTCTAACAAGAATAAAATTCTGTTCAACTGCCAAAGAACAAACAAACAAACAACAACAACAAAAACAGCCACAGGCAAATTTTCCATTATGATCATGTGAATTTATGACTAAAGAATATGTAAATATATATGCAAATTAAGCCATCCATCTGGAGTCCCCTGCCCTAGAGGCGCAGGCCAACATAACATGATGGCAATGAAGAATCCAGTTGTTCAGATGGATTAACCCTTCTCTCTAAACACCCTCTGCACACAATCATTCTCTTTTTGAATCTTGAGTTTTAAATAATTCCTATCATCGTTGCACAATCTGAAACTGCAAAATCTATCGAGTGTAAAGAACAAAGCAACTTGAAAGGCAAAAGGACAACTTCACATGTAACCTCACATTAATGAGACCCGAGTATTACATGTCCACAGAACTGAAGTATCACAGTTTCCATCCACAAGTCTCCTGTACAATAGCAAGGCCCATTGAGCATTAGTGTGGTACTTCATCTCCCTCATGCCAAACAGCAGTTTGGAAAATGAGAACTACTGACACCTTTTTATGGATGAGCTTTGATTTCCCTTCTGTCCCCATTCCAAGGGCACAGAGCAGGTTCTACAGTTCAGATCATAATTTGTTTCCTATTCTAAATCCACCTTCATCCACTCAAGGAAAAAACTACAAACAAACAAAACTAGAAAGTCTGTATCTTTACAGTGTTGTTAAATGGCTAAAAAAATATACAAAGCAAATATACAAGCTCCAAAACTGCCTGTTCAACCCTCCTCCATGAGGTTGATATTCTTGGTTTTAACGTTAAGAGGCAAACCACAGGCAAAAAAAAAAAATGTGTTATATCTTCAGCTGGTGAAACTCGCCCACTTCTGCCATGAGTTTTGCCATTTTCTGCTGAAAATTCACTCTTACATTAACAGCTTTGCCATATAAAATTCTGCGGCCAAACATAAAGTGTTTCATTCAGCACTCACAGGGCAATGATACAGGACATAACATACTTCTGGTTTTGTTTGTAAAGTACTATGAGATATTGACCTTAACACACATTTTAGAAGTGATAGGGTAATTGAGGTTTCTTCTTCTTGAAAGCTGATAATTCCCAAACAAAAGAGTACTTGAAAATTTATGTCCTGTGGCACTCAGCAGTGGGGAAACAAACAAAACAAACAAACAAAAAACAAGCAACCAACACACAAAACTTTTTAAACTCCCTTTTGATGTTGCTTTGTACTTCGGGATTTATTTCATTCCTCTCTTGTAGCCCTCCTCTTCATTAGTAAATACAAACACCACCGTTTTCTCAGGAAGTCATCCCTAAAACACAGTTTATTCTCCTGCATAAAACACATTTTCATCCTCGCTCTCTCTTTCTTGTTCTCTTCAACCAGATCTTTGTCCTCACGTCTTGTTTCTTTCCTGGTAAACACACTATCATTTCAGCAATCTGCTACTGAAACTACTGAAGTTTTAGCTCCTTAGGATGTATTTGGACATCTGAATCAAAACTGTGCATATCAATAAACATATAGTGTTCCTCTTGGTTAATTATGAAAGACACTGGAGGTGAATGCACTGCTCAAAAAGCAAGTCCCATATTTCTTAACCCACACATGAATCCTAGAATCATAGAAACACAAGGTTGGGAAGGACTTACAGGATCATCTAGTCCAACTGTCCTTCTATCACTAATACTACCCACTAAGCTATTAAATCGTATCTCATAGCAAATTGTCCAGGTGCTTCTTAAACACTGTGAGGGATGGGACTCCACCAGCTCCCCAGGCAGGATGCTCCAGTGCCTGACCACTCTTTGAGAAAAAATGTTTTTCCTGATACCTAATCTAAATCTCCAGCTGGACACTAACCACAACCCGCTGGGCACGGTCCCTCCAGCCAGTTCTTGACCCAGAGAGGAGTACACTTGTCCAGGCCACCGGCAGCCAGTTTCCCCAGGAGAATACTGTGGGAGGCCGTCTCAAAGGCAAGTGGCAGAGCTCATAACTTCACCTCAATATACAAGAGACCAAGCTACTCCAAGATTTCAGTCTTCACCAACACTAACCAAAGGATTAAAAAAAGGGTAATTTTATACCATAACAATCAATGTACAAAACCAAGGCAGCTATCTTCACTATCCCGAGGGTTTGTCATTTATTGCAGACATTGCAGCTGAGAAGCATTTTCACTATTTTAGATAGTATATATCTATATATCAGTATCTATATAAATAGATACTGATATATAGACATATGTATCAGTATATAGTACATATACATCAGTACATATATATCAGTATATATATATCTACATAGATACAGTATATATAGCGTATATATATACTAGAGTATATATAGATAGATATATACTGATATATATATATACTATATACGGATATATAGATATATCAATATATATCTATATAACAGTATATATCTATAGACAGCACTTCTAAAAGATGAAAATTCAGACTGGATGTGGATTTTACAAGATGACTTTTTAAATATTTCTATTTTGTTTACTCAACCATTAAAATTTTGCTCAGAACCACTGAGGCAACTGTGTAGCAATGCTCATAAATTCCCCCTAGTTTTATACCATCTTGTACAGAGAATAACACATGATACAGACTGACATTTAGGCTTCCTTACTAAACTATTTTGGAATTTGCAATTCGATTTTCTCCTTAAAAAAAAAAAAAAAAAAAAAAAAAAAAAAAAAAAAAA
>NC_048893.1:36428208-36629345 GCF_011077185.1 Oxyura jamaicensis
AAAAAAAAAAAAAAAAAAAAAAAAAAAAAAAAAAAAAAAAGCTAAGGTCTCGGTTTAACCCCTTCAAAGAGATGTTTCAGGCATTTACAATCTACTGTCCCACTCTCCAGTCTTGGAATTGGTTTGCCTATAAATTATTCCATGCACTACCAGGAGAGGGGCCTGGAATCTCCAAGTGCAGGTCACTTACCTTTGTGTACTTCTACAGCTTAGGATCTCAATCTACAAATCTTCTAAGAGCTCAAACTTATGCATTGTCCACTGAGCTGAATAGTAAGTATCATGATTACTGGCAGTTGCTCCAATAAGATGCTCACATCTGTGCAGCATTGTCCCATACTAACTACAGATGCAGTCGTGCCACAAGTTTTGTTTTACTTAAGAAAAATATGGGTGAAATGAAAATAACCTCACACTGGAGGGGGGAAAAAAGGAAAGAGAAAAAGAAAAAAGTGAACTTCTTCGTTGGACCTAAACAACATTGTGGAAGCTGAGGCTGATAGCTTGACATTTCATTTTCCAAGAAGTCTAAACAACTACAATAAATTTACAAATGTAGACATGCCGCACTGTTAAATTTCATTTCACGCTCAGTAAGCAAACATTACCAAACTGTAAGTACTGTCATCCTCTGTCTTTTTAGTTAGAAATCTTGTAGCCAATAAAGGTTTGACCTTGAAATATTTCACAGATGGGTGAATTTGCTTAATTTGCTACTCACTTTGTTACCGATTTTGCAGAACTGCAAAGTTAAGTCACATTTACTCCAATTTCTCCAAAGGACTCCTCACCCACTTTACAATAACTTTACAAACTGCATCATCAGTAAGGGTCACTAAAAGTGCATTAACTGATCATGCATCTGAATTACCATGAAAAAAATCAAGTTTGGGAAATAAAAATACAAAGATCATACAGAAAGAAGCTAAGGATTGTTTTCTTTGTGTTCAGTACTCCTACAAATATTTGTAGTGCAAAAACACAAAAAGTAAACCTATACGCCATTTTTGTGGAGGTTCTAATACACGGACAAAACTAACATAAATTTTCCTATTATGAAGCCACTGGAAATATACAGCTTTGTGTGTGACGGGGATGACTGTTACAGTATGTGGACATCAAATTCTATTTATTTATTTATTTTTACATGAATGGAGTCTACACATTAAAATTAAAAATTCCAATTCTGTTTACTCAAGGGATAGCTATTGTTTTCGGATCACAGAATCATAGAATGGTTGAGGTTGGAAGGGACATCTGGAGGTCATTTGGTCCAGCCCCTTGCCGAGTAGGATCACTTAGAGCACATTGTGTATGATGGCATCCAGGTGGGTTTTGAATATCTCCAGAGAAGAAGACTCCACAACCTCTCTACGGGCAACCTATGCCAGTGCTCTGTCACCGTCGTAGTAAAGAAATATTCTATCAAATTTTGTGCCCATTGCCTCTTGTCCTGTCACTTGGCACCACTGAAAAGCGTCCAGCCCCATCCTCTTGACACCCTCCCTTCAGATATTTGTATACGTTGATAATGTCCCCTCTCAGTCTTCTGTTCTCCATGCTAACCAGGCCCAGCTCTCTTAGCTTAAAAATTCTGCTCAGTTACAAGACATTATAATTCATTATCACTTAAAATCTCAATCAATACATTAAATCTCATTTTTGCAAAGAACAAAAATGCATTCTGGTATAACTGTAAAATAAGGAGAATAATTGAATTAAAATTGTGAAACTTTAAAACGGATTGAAGATCTCCAATGAGTTGTAAATTACTTTAAACTAACAAGAAAGCTAAAAATAATCATTTCATATATTTCAAGAAAAAAAAAAAAAAAAAGGCAAACAAAAATTTGTTTTAAGTATCACTTGGTTATTTCTTTTTTGTCCCTAGTGATTCCATTATCAAAGCCCTACCACCTCCATCCTGCAAACACATCCAAATCGGTGACTTCCCACACTTCAAACAACTACGCTGAAATCATCAAGACTCTTCAGACAATTAAACTGAAGTCCATTCTGCCCATGCTTGAAACAGTGTCTCTCTCACACACTTTCTTTCCGTCATGCTTCTATTCTTACATAGAGAAAACCCATTCTAACAGAGGAAGACGACTGCCCAGCATGTTGACCCGCACTTCCTTTTATTCCCGCAGTCAGGATTTTCCTTTCTCTAGTTGCACATGGTTTAACATTAGACATAAAATGCAAAATATTTGGACCAGACTCTGTTGGTCATTAATATATATATATATTATTTTGGTTACTCTGACCTTTAAATTGACTTTTGTGAACATTCAATGATTCTACACAATGTTTTAGGTTGGAAGGAACCTTAAAGATCACCTAGTTCCAACCTCCCTTCCACTTAGGCCAATAGGAAAGTTTTATCAACTTTCAAGGAATTTTTTGTTGGATTCTGAACTCAAGCTTCAGGGAATCCTTTATAAGAACCTACAAGAAATCACGTGTGTGCCACACAGTGGGGATAGGTTAGGGGAATTCACTTTTATTCTTTTGTTCCTTGATGTCCTCAACTGTTACACATGAGCACAGCATCCAAAAGCTGAGACTTGGCAGGTAAGGCAAAAGGAAAGCATACAAGAGCTGGAGGAGAAAAACTACTTTCTTCTCTGTCTTTAAAAAGTGACAGCTCTAATACAGTGTATATGCACTGCTGAACTGACGACTATCACATGCCCTTTTTTTTAAAAAAAAAAAAAAAAAGAACATAGGAATGGAACAATTTCAGCCACTAATTTTGGAAAATGACTAACTGTCTGGTTTTGGAAGACTATTCTATATTCTTTAATACTATGCATGCCATTTGGGCTGAAATCAAGTTCTACATTCACGCATGCATTAGTGATTTATGAGCAGTCATATCTTTTATTTTACACAGTGTATTTAATAACCTCTTGAGGGGAAGATAAAAAATTATGAGTTACATTTAAGTTTATGAAATGAGGATTTAAATTAGATTTAATAAGATGTCTCCTGTATGCCAGTGCAGCCAATCTTCCCAGAATGCCTTCTGATGACACTTCCAAGAGGTTAAAGGGAAAAGCTGATACTGAGAATGGACTTGGAGGCATTGCTGTCCACTGCTACATTGCTGAATGTATTGTATGCGTCGGTCACACAGTTGGTCACCACACAGTATTGTATGGTCAATACTTGACCAGCTGCTCTAACACCAGGTCCTGGACTAAAGCAAATGAGAATCTCAATTTGTAGTTCAAGTACCCGTTTATAGCATACAAAAATTAGAAGCAAAAGTTTGAAAATGTAATTTAAAGACACTCTACAAGTCAATAGGCAAAATCGCAATAAAGCCAGACCTTTCCCATACTCTTAGCACTTACCATTTCTCCCTCATTTTTTCCACTTCTGCAGTTTTTGAGACCTAGGTTAATATTTTGAAGTCTTATAATGGCAGTATTTTGCAGTTCATCAAGTAACTGTTTTGAGTTCAGAGTCCTACAATCTCGGCGCACTGAAAAGCTAAACTGCAGAGCGGGTCACCATTTAAGATGATCCTTTCTTTCTAAATCACAGAATCACAATGTAGTAGGAAAAGATAAGAAAACGAAAATAAATACCTATTCAAAAAATGCAAGGTGAAAAACCATTCCATATTTCTTCACGAAACAAGCTCAGTGCTGAAGTACTCATGTTGGACTCTGCTCTTTGTACTGTGCCCTGTGAATGACAGAACATTGCTGAGCCAAGCGTCACATTAATTCATGGGGTGGCAATGGGTACCTGCACCCCAAATCCACCATGAGGAGTTGAACATGGACTGGCAATTATTCGCCAAGGAAAAACATTTTCAAGTCTTTTCTTTGTTTGTTCATTTTTTTGCACTCTCAGCAAGTTAGCATGTAGTGAATGTTCCAGCAAAGTCACAGCGTTTGAAACAGCATTAAATTGGCAGCACAGAGTTGCAGGGGGTTTTCTAGAAATGGGTTTATGCTAATGCTTGTGTGTGTTTGCTTAAAAATTTACGCAGAAGGATGTTTAAATTATGTTAATGGCCTGACTGCAAGTGAAGAAATGCAATATTCAAACCACATGCAGGCCTTCTTCCAAACCCATGCGTATTTATTGTTAAAGGGCACATCAACATCCATTAAGCACAAAGAGAATTTATTTTGCCCCTCTTCACGGTTATAGCTAATACGACTCAGACTTCTTGTATTAGCTTAAAACTGGACCTAAAACCAAAGGGCCAATCATTTGTGGTCATTAAAAGAGTCCATGGTACCCTCACATAAGAGAAGGGGCTACACTGCTATGTCCTGGACAAAACCTCAACAATTGCTGGCAATTCTGCTACATCTGCAGAAGGCAGAACTTCCTCACTGTTGCAAGTGGAGAAGCAATAACTTGGCTGATGATAATTTAACAATCTCAAGGACATTATTAGTCACCTTTGAGAACTCATAGAGATGTAAGACAACTAGAAAAGGTCAACTACACTGTTAAAAAAAAAAAAAAAAAGCAGAAGAAAGAGATGGAGGGAAGGAGAGGAAGAAGAGCATCTTTCTTTAGACAACTGGCATTAAACTTCCATTCACATGAAAACTAAAGTAAAAAATGAAACATAACAGTTTGAAAACAACTTGGAAAGAACAACAACAACAAAAACAACCTGGATTTCTCATGGCTAAATCATGTGAAATCAGCAGCAAGGCAGCAAACTACACAAAGAGGACGCAACAGATGCCATGTGCTAATTACGATGAATATTCTCACAATTAATATATGTCACTCAAAGAAAGTTTACCTTTCTCAGGGTGAAGGCAAAACTGATTGGAAAGTTATGCTAAGATTTGCAATTTGTGATCTAATGCCCAAACAGAGAAGCAAATCATTTGGATCTTTCTGGATCCACTGCTATTCAGTATTTTCATTTCTATACATTACACACATACAAACCTTTATGTTCCATTCCAATACTAATATATCTATTTACAGCATATCACCAATCTTAAACCAAATCTAAGTCCTCTGGGTGAGCAGATCAGAATATATTCAAGTAATCATCTGAAAGAAAACAGGATGGCATTCAATGGAAGTGTCAGATACCCCACAGTCATTCAGAAGCTGAACCCAGCACCATAACCCCCATCCAATATTTGCAGGTTAGGCAAACATAAAAATCTATTTAGCAGAATTATAGCAAACAAAGTTACCTTTCTGCTTTCCTCTGCACTGGTAAGGTCTCAATTGGATGTTTCTGTCCATGGTTAAAATGTTACAGTTACAAAAAATAAAAATAAAATAAACTGTGCCTGGACTAAAGGTCTGTGAAATTTAATCTGAAAATGAGGGAAAAAAAAAATGGTGGAGAAAAGATTGTGGTACCAAGAAAACAAACAGTGTAACAAAATGACAGCAAGGGACAGGGAGGGAAAAAATAAAATAAAATAAAATAAAAATAAAATAAAAATAAAATAAAATAAAATAAAATAAAATAAAATAAAATAAAATAAAATAAAACTTATTTTCTATCATCTACAGAAAGATTCAAGTAGAACATGAAGACATAAAGTAAAACATTCTGCAAATAAGGGCAGTGAAGAGTGGGATGTTGTGACAGAAACCCCAAGACAAAAGTGCTGCACCTGAGCCAGAACAATTCCATTCAACTGCATGGGCACCAAATGAAAGCAGATCTGCAGAACAGGTCCATGGGGGCCTGGTGGACAACATGTTGAATGCACATCTGTAATGCAGCTTTGTAGAAAGGAAGACTAGCTCCGTAATGGGCTATGTCAGTAAACACATAGGCAGCAGATAAAGTGAAGTGATCATCATCCACAGCTCTGCAATTGTGAGACTCTAGCTGTGGTATTTTGTCCCGTTTGGGGCTCCCCAGTAGATAAAAAGGCTTATTGAAGCCAGTCCATCGGAGAGCCACCAAGATGATCCTGGGATGGATTAAGCAATGTATGGAGAGAGGCTGAGGGGCCCGGATTTGTTTTGTCTTAAGAAAAAAAGACAAAGGGAGAATCTAGGGGCTGTGGTGTTTTCGAGAATATGAACAAGGAAGCATCAGACTCCTCTCAGAAGTTCACTGCGAAAGGACAAAAGGCAATAAACAAGCTGCAAAAGGGAGAAATTCCATCTATTTTGTTTGGATGAAAGGGGTTAGGAGTTCATAACAATGGTGGTTAAACATTGGAGCAAGATGCTCAGAGAAGACTTACCACCCTCAGAGTTATTCAAAATTCAGCTGAATGTGGCCCCGAGCAATCTGATCTGACTTTGAAGGTGGCCCTGCCTTGAACAGTGGGCTGGACTAGGCAACCTCCAGAGCTCCTGCAGCCTAAATTATTCCGTAATTCTCTGTGATACAGGGTCTGTGAGGAATGACAAAGACAGTGCCTTGGGCTAAGAGATGGACCATATGATCTCCAGAGGATCATTCCAGCTTTTTTTCTGCACTTCTGAAGACTGAAAGGTACTAAGAAATCTTCAGACAGAATATGCATTTTTTCCTCTTCTGCATGAGCAGTTTATTTTAGCTAACAGATTACAACCATAAATAAGTGTGCAATATTACATACTTAGAAATTTACTACTGGAACTCAGAAAATTATTTTAGATGTCTGAGTGAATGCAAAATGGGACGGGGGAGAGAGTGGAGAATGTCACCATAGTCAGCTTATAAAATAAAAATTTCAAATACTTCCTCATGCCCTAACAAAATTCCCAGAGGAGCTGACAGCCAAAGTTGGAAACTCTGCTGAATACTTGACTTACAGTGTATAGTGACAGAGGAACACACAGTGCACAATCATCGCAAGCAATTGTAAAATCCCTTTTTAACTTTCAAGGCCTTAGCAGCACAAAAGACAAAGCAAGTTTGGCTACATCCCATAGCGAATTTGCCTGTTGATCTTCCAAAAAGATTAAGCACGAGGACAAAACACCCTTCAGCCGATCACCCATAAGCTTTCCAAAACTAATTTCACACAGGAAGTTTGATCATAAAGCCCTGAACTGTATCTCACACAGTCTAATGGCCACTGATGATGTATACAGAGGAAAAACATTACACTGGTATCTTCTAATAAAGGAACTGAAGATGTTCTCAAGTCAGAAAGTTCTGTAACATCCTCTCTCATATCTGGATATCATTTTGAATGCTCTGAAGCAAAGTAAAAGGACATCTTCAGACTTAAGACTGATGCTGACTCTCTTTAAGGTGAAGACATAATGCTTTGTCCTCTAAATAAACCATTGGTAAACATATCATGAAAAAAAAATACTACAGAGCTTGGAACTGATTGCATTTAACCCACTGGTTACATGAACGGTCACAGTAATACCAATTACCCAACGTGACTGATTTTGTCAGCTTAAAGTGCCTGCATGATCAAGGTCCATAGTTTTTGTCACATTTTATGCAAGAAAAATACATGACACAAAGGTGAAATAGTGGCCAGCAGTGCCTTTTTATTTGAAGACACTTCTTTCATCACTCATTTTAAAAGCCACTACTCCCCTTCATCCAACGAAGCAGGTGAAAGTATTTCAACTTTACAGTTCAATTTATACTTAACACTCCAGCACAAGCCTCAAACTAGGATGAAAGTTCTTTACATGCACCTCGTATCATAGGCAGACACAAAAAATCAGTTTCATATATGCAGAAAACAACAGAATGCTCTCTTTTGAGGAGCCTGAAATCTCCACCTGAATATAAACATGTCTTACAAATCTAGCTCCTTTCTACAATATAAACTATCTCACCAAACTACATATAAAATATGCACATACACATATTACCCTCACAGAATAAAGGCATACACTGCTATGTTCTTTAAACTTGGAAGTGTGCATGTGTAACATGAAAGAAATTAACAATTCTGCTACAATTTAAAATTAAGTAAATGTATATGTCTGTATACCCCATACACATGTACCTAAAGGCATGCACACAGAGACCTTTGATTGAAATATGAAATCTATATTTTAAAGGCTTCAGATTTAATAAGGTTTTGTTAGTTCCATACTTATCTGAGGTTAAGTTTTCTTTCTTCTACTATGGTAAAAAATTGCTTTTGTAAAACATGTTACCTAGGAAACCGGAACAAATGCATGTGCAATACAAAATCAAAAACTCCAAGCCTTGGATGAAACTACATACACTGAAAATGAGTCATTTTTCTCACACTTCCCTATCTCTGAGACAAATATTTCATCATTATAAATAATGTATTAATGACGTCAGTGATAATTCAATGGTAAAAATGTGTTACCTCTACTAAATATAATGGGAAAATATATTTTACTATTTTATGCTTATTATAACTTCTTCTGCAATCATTGCTGGAAGTTTTATTTTTGAAGACCAACTGGCATCCTGATACAGCAGCCTTCCCTTTCATTTCACCTGTTCCCTAATACAGGTGTTACAAAAAGATTGAATAACGGTACAGAGAACAAGATAACACTCAGAAGTTCACTGGAGAAAAAAAAAATATATTCCAAACACAACAAACAGAATGAAGTACCAAGAGGTCTGGCAGAGGCTCTCTCTAGCATGAATATTTACTTAAAAGAAAGGATTTTCTGTTAAAAATTACAAGGGAAACACAGTATTTGTAGATGCTACATTCCATAGGTAGTTTACTTTGTGGTATAGCTTGCCTATAAACAGAAGAAATTGTCACAATTTTTTGTGTGCTGATCATGACTTTTAGTTACTGACAGAACGATGCCTATAGCTAGGCTGACCAGTCTCTGTGAATAATGATACGTACCACATAACTACTGTTCTTTATTTTATTTAAGAATTTAAAGATGAATAAATTTGTGCGTGTGACAAAAAGAAAAACTAGATTTTTACTCTGTTCATTCTAATAAAATCAGTTTGCCTTTCAGAATGTGGCAGATGGATGATACCAACAACTAGCTTCATTTTAAGTATACTCCTCAATAAACATGGAACTCAAGATAATTGCTGCTGCACTGGCTTGGCAAAGGGATTAAGCTAATACCACTTCTCTTCTGAACACAGCGTTTAACAAACTTTAATTACATATCCTTGTTAATTTATGAGTTCTTGTGTCTTGGCTAAACATCCTACTAAACCAGGAGAGGTACGAAAACAGTAGTGGGATTAAATTAACAACAGTGAAACTTTTTGGATCACTTACACAGAGAAAATTCTAAGAAACTGCCCAGACTACTAAATAGATATTCAAAGTATAAAAACAAAAGCGTCATCAGACAGAGGTAGTTTGTGGCTAGCTCTGCATTGCAGAGGTATGAAATAGATCAGAGGGTTTGTTGCTGTTCTCATTTCTCAGACAAAAGGACGCTGTTGATCCATCAGTTTTGATAATCTGCAGTGCTTTTATAGTGACTTCAAACACTTGCGACTGCAAAATCATTGAATAGTATCTTTTAAACAACGTGGAAAATATGAAATTATTTGCAAGGAAGATAATACAAGGCTCCAAATAACATCAAAATAAATGCCTACCTATTCGGCGTATTCAAAAGACAAGAACCTGAAAAGCCACCCAAGAGGCTAGAAATAAAAAGCATTAAAAGTTAACCCTAATAGTTACAAACACATTGAAATACAAACAGTAAGTGCATGCGTTGGAAGATGTGTTTTGTCATGTTTAGAAACAAGTGTTTGAATTTTCATAGTCTCCAGTTGTCTTTCTATTCAACATTCCAATAATTTTGTTCAACATTTCATATATGAAATCTGTTTGTTTCTGCTTCCCTGTGTTGTTCATCCCATTTGTCTTTCGCTTGACTACAGATGACATCTTTTTGCTTTCCCCCTTTTGATTCTCCAAACTTTCTCGACAATCCTTACCTTTTCATAGAATCATAGATTCATTAAGGTTGGAAAAGCCCTCCAAGATGATCTGGTCCAACCATCCCCCTATCACCACTGTCACCCACTGAACCATGTCCCTAAGCACCACGTCCAACCCCTCCATGAACACCCCCAGGGACAGTGACTCCACCACCTCCCTGGGCAACCTGTTCCCATGCCTGGCTACTCCTTATCTTTCAGCAATCTTTCTTCCCTTCCAAACTCAGTTTTACTCTTGTGATTGGCCATACTGATTTCAATGTTTTAGGCATTTCCTTCAGCATTTGCATTTCCTCCTTGCTCACTTCTTCACTGCTGCTTCCCCATCCCATTCTTTCTGTTATGCTGCTCTTTCTCTGCTCTCTACTGCCTCTGACATCTGCTTTACATCATGACTCATACATATTTTCCCTAACCTTGGTACCCAAATTTTATATGTAAGTGTATGTGTATTGATGCACATCTTTATATATATAAAAAAGACTACCTTTCCTCATTACCTTATTTCTGTGCGTATTTTTTTCTCAAGAAGACTCATGGTAGATCATACTCAAGGAGCACAAAGTTTAGTTTCCTTATAAGATAGTTAAGTTTACAAAGCAAGGCTTTAACTCCTGAATAAATATTTCAGATATTGCAACAACTGTACTCATTAGAAGAGAACATTGCTTCTGAAAGTGTAATTACAGCTGTTTTGAGCCCAAGAAAAGCGCATCTCCAGCTCAAAGTCTTCTGATTCCCTTAGTGCAGAGGTTAGCAAACTTCCAAAGCAGGGTGGCGTGCAGCTGCACCTTTGTTTCTAAAGTTAAAGGTTAAGTAAGCTGATAAAAGCTCAGCAGAAACTGGGAGATGCTGCTGAGCATCCTGTCTCGCTTGGGTGCAGGATAACAGCTCTGACTCCTGCTGAATCAGGCCCATGGGCTCCACAGGTGCTTCTGGGGGTGCCAAGGTTGAGGCGAGCAGCCCAAGTGCCTCACCCCCTCCCTGCAGCTCTCGTCCCACCACCCTTTGCTCAACTGAGACAACCACCTAGGATGTCACACCCCAAATCACGTCAGGGATCAGACCCAGGTAAAAAATAAGCTTTTCTGCAAGAGTCCACTGCCCATCCTATAGGCAGCTAGCCCCTCCTCTCATGTGCCTTATAGAAATTCTGAAATGGCGACACAGCTGTGGTTTTAATGTGGCCATCTGCCACTTGAAAAGACATTCTCTGTTATTAGACTGCAGTCATTTTGGAAAGAACATCGAAACCTACTATATTAAATTAATTTTCTCTTATTTTTCTCTCTGTTGCCACTGCAGCTGACGTACACAATTCAACCTGCTCTTTGCAAAAAGCACCTGAAATTCTCAATTATCACATCCTCTTGAGTAGAATTTTTTCTTCCTCGAGTTCTATTGAGTCTGCCCAATTCAAATCTCCCAGGTCATTTTCAGTGTGGTCTTCGAAGCAGATTCATTTTCTTTGCTTCCTTGGTTCTTGCTCTGTAAGAAAAACTTCAGGTAAAATCAGCAGGGAGTTCATCCAAGCACAGAGCTAAGAGGAGAAATGGGGGCCGCCATCACCAAACAGGGCAAATTGCTGCACCTACGCTGAGCTACGCCATGGGCAGCAAGGCAGAACTAACTCATGCAAGACAGAAACCTAAGTAAGGGTTGGGATTTTACCAGAAAACAGAGCAGCTGCTGCTAAAATTGTCTGTGCTTCCTCAGTGGAGGAAGGACTATTCAAAAACAATTTTCAGGCATCTGACACTTTTGGACGCAATCAGCAGTCTATTGCACTGAGAGATAAAGGAGTGCTTAACATTCAAACTCGATGCATTGCTGAGACAGAATACTCTGATTTTTTTTTTCCTCGTTATGTGGCTTTGACAAGAATCTGAACAAACAACACCTAAAATGAATTGCAAAGCTGGGGAAAAGCTGGGGTCTGTACCACTGAACCTTTCTCTGCATATCCTACCTGTTTGCATCTTTTTCCTTCTTCTAAGGTCTAATACACCCCAGGAGAACACTTACATTCCCTGCTATCTCAGGAAAGTGGTGATGATGCTTTGTGATCTGTTACTGTGTCTGTTAATCAGTTAGAGGAATTTGCAGAGGATGGGGATACTGAGGTGCTGGGAAACTGGGGACTCGTGCCTGAGATGACACTGTTTACTGGAAACACGGTACTGTGCGACTAGCAATGGGGAAAAAAAAAAGAAAATCTGGAATTCTACCTTGCACAAATTAATGTGCTTTTATCTTTGCTGCCAAGTACCCTCCTAGACCAGAACATATTCCCCTCAACATTCCTACACACAAGACAGAACTGTGAACAGGTCATGGAAGGATCTTAACTCTTTCCACCTAAAACTTCCAACCCAAAACCATATTCTGTGAGGAAAGCTGTGTGACAAAAAAAAATATAATAATAAAAAAGTCAAAATAAATATCAACCAATAATATATTTTACACTTCTCTCAACAAAGGATTCCAATTTAAAAAAATACCATAAAATCACAATGTGAAAGGTTTGAGCTCTGGAGTAAGATTGTTATCTAAATATTTCTGAAATCAGAGCTTCCTTCTAGGAAGCCTCCTTTCTGCAAGCATTTCTTCAAGGTAAACATGACAACAATAATGCTGGCATAAACTAAGTGGCAACTTGGTTTGGACTGGGTAACAAAATGATCTTACTCACAAAAATGTTAAAGCAAGGTGTGAATAAAGCTAAAAATACCATCTGAGCAGAGCAACAATATCAGAAAAACTGTAACACGAATTCATGAAGCAGCTTCAGTGTCTGCCTTGGAGACACTTGCTCACTTGCCAAGTCTGTCAAAAAGAATTAATTTGTCAGGGAAAAAAGGATATAGTATAGGAAAAAATATTTGTTTGAAAGTTATATTGCCTTTTTTTTCCTCTTTTTTTGAGACTATTTTAAGCTTTCAGGCATGATTTCTTGTTTTTCATCTTTTTAACCATAGTTCTATCACACGGGCATATCCATCCTGTCCTCGGTGGTTATATAACACCACCCCTAAAAGAGAAGAGAGAGAAGAAAAAAAAAAAAGAGCACAGTTTTTAAGTTTCTTGATGGCTAAGAACAGGGATGGGATTATATTAAAAGCATCTTCAACCTGGATATAGGAAATTCAGACTAAGGATCTATTAAGAACAGAGAAGTCTGTCTGAAGCAGTAGCTGGACCTGATGACCTGAATGGCAGATTTTGGAGGAAGAGGCTGTCAGGATCACACAAGTCTACACAGGTCTACCCAAAAATCAGAATTCAGACCATATGACTAAGAGCACAGTCCAAATGCTTCCTAAACACCAACAGGCTTGGTGCCATGACTACATCCCTGGGGAGCCTGTTCCAGTGTGTGACAACCCTCTTGGTGAAGAACCTCTTCCTGATATCCAGCCTGAACTTACCTGTCACAGCTTGACACCATCCCCTCGGGTCCTGTCACTGGTCACTAAAGAGAACAGATCGGTGCCTGTCCCTCCGCTCCCCTTTGTAAGGAGGCTGTAGACTGCGATGAGGCCTCCCCTCAGCCTCCTCTTTTCCAGGCTGAGCAGGCCAAGTGACCTCAGCTGCTCCTTATACGTCTTCCCCTCTGGGCCCTTCACCATCTTTGTAACCCCCTGGACGCTCTCCAGTAGTTTCAAATCTTTTTTGTACTGTGGCACCCAAAGCGCTCACAGTGCTGGAGGTGCGGCCGCCTAGCGCAGAGCAGAGCGGGACAATCCCTTCCCTCGCCGGCTGGCAGTGCTGGGCCTGATGCACCCCAGGCTGCGGTTGGCCCTCCTGGCTGCCAGGGCACGCTGCTGGCTCATATTCAGCTTGCCATCAACCAAACCCACCAGATCTCTCTCTGCAGGGCTGCTCTCCAACGTCTCATCACCCAGTCTGTACATGTAGCTAGGGTTGTCCCATCCCAGGTGCAGGAGCTGGCACTTGCTCTTGTTAAACTTGATGTGCTTGGTGATTGCCCAGCTCTCCAGTCTGTCCAGATCTCTCTGCAAGGCCTCTCCACCCTCAACCAGAGTCCACTGCTCCTCCCAGTTTAGTATCATCAGCAAACTTACTCAAAACACCTTCCAGTCCCACATCCAAATCATTTATGAAAATGTTGAAGAGAACTGGCCCTAAAATGGAGCCCTGTGGGACCCCACTAAGTGACCAGCCGCCAGCCTGATGTAGCCCCATTTACCACAACCCTTTGAGCCCTACCCATTAGCCAATTATTCACCCATCATGTGATGTTTTTGTCTAGCTGTATGCTGGACATTCTGTCCAGTAGGATCATATTAGAAACCATGTCGAAAGCTTTACTGAAATCCAGAAAGATTACATCAACTGGCTTCCCTTGACAAACTAGATGGGTAATCTTATCATAAAAGGAAATTAAATTTGTTACGCAGAACCTACCCCTCATGAACCTATGTTGGCTGTGACTGCATTGTCCCCCAGGTGCACTTCAATAACTCCCAGGATAATCTCCTCCATAATTTTACCAGGCACTGTCATGAGACTGACAGGCCTGTAGTTACAATGTTCTTCTTTCTTGCCCTTCTTGAAAATTGGCAAAACATTTACCAA
Organism: Oxyura jamaicensis; assembly: GCF_011077185.1. NCBI lineage: Eukaryota > Metazoa > Chordata > Aves > Anseriformes > Anatidae > Oxyura > Oxyura jamaicensis. Next base: position 36,442,658 of record NC_048893.1, read on the forward strand.
CTTCCAGTCAACCGGGACCTCTCCAGATTCCCAAGACCATTGAAAAATAAAAAGTTACTTGGATAGAGTTACTTGGATAGCTTTGCAATCAGCATGTAAGTGGTAAGTGGTGTTCTGTGTACCAGGACACAGAACGATGACATATACTTGTAGATTCAGGTAAACACATAAAAGAATAAATTTAAACTCTTCTGACCTCAAAAATGGGCACTGAGAGAGAAAGAAATTGAAAAAAAGGAGCATATGGCTTACTGCAGAAATGCCACCAGCAAGAAAAGCTATTATGCCTAACTAAACTTGCAGAGGAATATTAAACTGTAATGCAATGGAGATGAAAGGTTCATTCCCAAAAGTCAGACAGCCTTCTTACCAGGAATTAAGATGCAAATCAATCAGAACTTATATGAAACGAACCTACATGCAATTTACAGCAGGGAAGGCTCATCAAGGCCGGCCCCAGCCAACCCCTATGCTGGGAAGTGAAGCTTATGTGATCAAACCCAGGCATGTTATCAATAGGTTGAGACATTTTCTGCTGGGATAGAAGGAATTTTTAAACAAAAAGTTTTACTCAAAACTAGAACTGTTGGTTGACAGTCCTGTTCTGGACCTGTCCAGGAATGCTTTGATCTAACACAGGATAAACCAGCCTCCATTAAAGGCAGTGCCTGCCAGCCACAGCCATGTCTGAGAAACGCACAGCTCCCTGCTTGCCTCCCCTGTCCTGCACTACAAATGTGCCCAGACAACCTAACGTAGCAGTATCCCCATGCACACCTGCATAACTTATCAGGCAGAAATCATCAGGAAATGGAACTTTTACTTTGGCTTTTGAATTTTTTCTTACTGTATGAATTATGAAACAGAAGAAGGAAAAGAGCATTACAAATTTCATCAGAACTGCTGAGGGAATAAAGCCGGAGGAACATGAGAGCATTCGCTGGTGTGCCTTCTTCACGCAGACCTCTTGGTTGCATGGGGATACATCGTCCCATGCACAAGCCTCGTAGCCAGGAAGCCCACCTGGGCACTGAAGGCTCTCCAGCCTTGCTCAGGAGCCAGCACAGATCTGCTTCAATGCCACCATGTGCCAGCTAGAAGGTGACCACATCTCTGTCACTTGCCGAGAGGTGTCCCACAGGCAGCTGGCTTAGCAGGGTCTCCTCAGCTGCCCTGCACTTTTGGCTCTGGGTATGCCCAGCTTTCCTGGACTTCTTCAAGGCTTGAAGAATTAGGAGCCAAAATATTCAACTTTTAGAAATATCAAGCAAAATTCATTCAATGCAGCCTTAATGTAAGTATGTAATATTTGTTCAATGGTGGGTCAGGCCATCTCTTCATTCTCTGCCAGCCAAGACATCTGCTTAGCCCACACACAGAATTAATCACTCTCAGACAGGAGCAGAAATTCTCCAGTAGGTCAGATATCCTGTCCCCTCCTGATACTGAAAAAGGTGACAATCACTAAGAGATGCTTTCCTAAATTCTTGTTAAAATTAAAATAGGCTCTAAACTAAAGCATCTTCACTCTATCGGAAGTCCAATGAAATGGACAAAAATAAAATCAACAGTCTGTATTTCAGATAGTTCTTTGATGAAGAGGTTGCTGACTACACCACTGCTGGAGAAACTCATTTACAAAAAAAAAAAAAAAAAATCTTTTGCAAAAATTTCAAACACAGTTGCTCTTGCAGAGCTAAACCTTGCAACCGTCATCTCATTTATGCAAAATCCACAAGCATTTAGTTAAGAAGCACACCAGCAGTTCATTTTTACTAAATGGGCCTTGGCACTTAAAAATAAATACAGAATTGTCATTAAAAATATGAAGCAGTAACATCAGAGCCAACTATTAGATAGTTGCACGCAGCAGAATGCTAGCTTGGATATGTTTCTCCAACAACGATGTAGTGAGTAACCTCTTGATCACAGAAATATCTGAAATAGAGACTGTTGATTTTAGTTTTGTCCACTTCATTGGACTTCTGATAGAGTGGAAAGATGCTTTAGTTTAGATAATAACTTTATTTAGCAAGGATAAGTTCAGTTATGGCTGTTTTCTGCATTGACTAATAAAGAAGAACACCTCCACTACTAGGCCTAACTTCAGAGCAGGCGTTCACCTGGGCTGCTCTGAACCAACATGGCTCTGCCTTCCTCCACAGAAGCTTGTCATCCCAGGTTCATCAGTCTTCACCTCCTTCTCCAAAGTGTCTTCCTTCAGTTTACTTCAAGACTGACCCCCCAGCACATCCACCTACAAACTGGGAGCTGCAGTTTCAATGCTTCACATCCCATTCTACCTGTGCTAGGATTTCTCAAGACCAGACCACAGCCATGGGACTGGCTACGCTGAACACAAAACTGCATCATACAAGGGAGTGCAGCATAAACAAACCAAAAGATGAGCCCAGCCATGAGGAATCAGGTCACAAAGTAATTGGAACGAGAAGTCCCACAAGACATTGCACCAGTCCAGGCAGATTCTGTTCAAATTCAGCAGTCCACAAATCAAAGATTTCAATATTGATAACCAATTCCCTAGTACTCATTTAGCTCAATATAAGGCCTTCTGTGTAAAAGCAAGCAAACAAAAACTTTATGGAAAAAGAATGATAAAATATATTAAAAACACCTGTACTGGGAGACACTGACGTTTTCTAGAAACTGTACTTATTCCAGTTTAATAAGACAAAAAGACCAGTTCTGATACATCCTTGTATATTCTCTGAGTTTAGTGACAATAGACACAAAATCTAGGAGAACTGTTCAAGAAAACGGGAAAAAAGATACACCTAACAGCAGGAAAGAATCTACTCTAGCAAGAAAATAGGAGCGCTGTCACTTAATGTTATTTTACTGAAAGATGACACCTGACCATCCAACTACCACACAGCCCCCTGCTATGTTCTTAATGCTCCCCTCATTCTTTCATAGTTATTGAGGATGCAAGCAGTGATTATAAACCCCAGAATCAATCAATCAAACAAACAAACAAAAAAAAGGCAGAAAAAAAAGCACAGCTCAAACTGATCCAAGAAGCTTATAGTTAAAACCCAAAAGGTGACTTCTGGATAGAAATCTAGCTTTTAAAAGACTGAGGAAGTGAGAACATGCTGTATTTTGAGAGACTTACTAAAATGGGAAGGTAGTGGTTGCACCTATCTTCCAAACACTTGGTTACAATACATTAAACTTAAATTAACCACAATGTCTGATGTTCTTCATTTTGGTATAAACACAACAGCTTTAAACTCCACTACTAGGCTTGCAAACACATGCATTCCTATAATACACAGAAAAAAGTCAATGGTGCATTAAAATAGCACCAATACATTTGAAGAAAGGGCTTCTCCACTGCTGGCTTAACATGTCCTTTCTCTCTGACGCCTGCTCTATCATTCTCTGGGCATGTTCTGGTTTGGCCATGGCTGTCTTCTCATCTGCTTGGCTTCAACCTTGTAGTTACTGCTACATATGCCTCAAGTGTTTTGTTTGCCAGTTTGAATAGGAGTGGCTACTGGGATCACAAGGGTGTTCAGGGTAGAAGGCCACTGAGTGAACCACAAGCAACAAGTCAGAGATGAAGTTTCTGCCAAAACCAGGGTCACGGCCCAGTGGCAATCTTCAGGGATGAAGAAAACGTGGCAAATGTGTGGGATGGTATGCATGAATCCGTAACAAGCACAGACTACAATTAAAATTATAGCTTTCATCACATTAATTGTGTGATGTGCCTACCTCTGCTTATACAGAAGCACAACTGTCACACAACAAGTATTTCCTTCCTACTCTTTTCACTCCCTTTGCCCACTGAGACAGCCAAGCAGGCTGGGGCGCCTGCTTAGCGGTGAGCCACACTGCCTGTGACAAACTCGATGCAAGCACCAGGAGCTGCCTGCCAAGTCACATCCCATCAGTGCAGGGAACTCATGTGGCCATCAGCCTGAGGAGCAGCACGCCGCTGCCGAAAAGCCAGCAGCCAAGACGGGGCACTGTGTGAGCCCCCTGTGCAAGGCAATTTCCGTGAGCTTCCTTGGGACAGGGATCGTCATTTGGCACATTTCTGGTGGGCTGCCACCACCCTGCATAACAGTCATAACTTGCCAAAAGCTCTAAGCCAGGACTGCACAAAGGACTTTCAAGTGCAACATCAAGGAAAGTCACAGCGTGTGGCTCAAAAAAAGACAAAAGCCCTGCAAAAGCCTTTTGCAAGCAGACAGGAGCTTGTGCCTGACCCATTCTCCAGTGTCTCCTCTGGACTCAGGTGCTTTCTTCACTCTTAGTATCAGGAGAGCAGGGAAAAAAAAACATAAAGCAGAGAAGGTAAGGAGGGAAGGGGAAGGACGTGCCCACCTCCAGAGGGCAACTGCCACAGGATAAGAAAAGGACATGTCTGCTCAGGGCTGGGGGAGCTGCCCTGGCAGGGAAGGAAGAAGGTACAGCTGGGGGAGAGCAGATCCCACACAGCCATTACCTCCAGAAAGTTGCACTACATGAGACATGGGTTTCTCGGAGGGCTTTGCTCTTGCAGAAGGACCACAGCAGGCTTGCTGGATACCATCTATGTGACCATCCGTGGTGCCTCCAAAACACCCCTGGGGATGGCGAAGGGCATCCTGCACAGCCACAGAAATGCACCCTCAAAGTAAGAGCTGCAGGAAGAAATCAAGTGCTGGGAGAGATAAGCTGAAGGTCTGTATGAAAGGACTTTGTGCCTTTAAATTAGCACCTAAACATTCATTTGCTTCTCCCAGATTATCACCTCAATTGTCCTCCAAGCTGAGTTTCACCACAGCTTCCGATCTACCACATAAAGCCCACTGTGCACTGCTGCAAGGCTGTCACTGGAATGACTGCATGAAACAATACCAGCAACACCTGACTTTTCACCCACCATATCTCATGTATTATCGTCTAAGCTTCATAGATGAGAAATCAGTAATCCCTCAAAAAAAAAAAAAAAAAAAAAAAAAAGCCTTGGGATTTTGTTTGAGGTTTTGAGGAGAACATTTTTTGTGGGGAATTGAGAAAAATACATCTTTTTCTTTCCTTTTCAAACAAGCTTGTTTGCCTGGTAAAGATTTCCTTTCTACATGGCTGAAACATGTAATTCTAAAGTTAGAGCTTACAACTAAACAACTAAACCAGAACACAAGTTTCCAAAAGAAGTTGGATGTTTCTAATATTAAACTAACAGTGCTAAAAACTTAAGACTTCAGCCTTTGTCCAAGAAATCTGTACAGAAGCTATACTAGAAAACACAGAATTCATACAAAGCTGTTCAGAGCACGATACTGTGATTTTTGTCATGAACAGCAGTAGAATGAGGCCCTGAGTGATCAAAAGCAAGGTGCTGTTTGTTTTTTTATTTATTTAATTTCCAGTAGATATATGTATGTGTAAGTACACACATATATATTAAAATAAAATAATAATTTTTAAAAAAGCAACAACAAAGCTGAATTCATCCATCATTGTTTTCACACAAAAGCTCACACTGATACGTAGAATCATAGAATATCTGAGTTGGAAGGGATCCGTCCACAAGGATCATCAAGTTCAACACCCCAAAAAAAAGGAAAATAGGAAAATTAGATCATGTACATCTGTACACCTGATACACCAGCCCTCCACTCCAAAGCAATTCTCCCTTGTATAGACTATATTCAATACTATTTAAGAGTCTGCAAACAGCATCAGCGAACTCCACCTATTTCATAAAAGGAAAAAAGAAAAATCCTTTTTTCCATTCTCCTAATTTTCTTCAGATGCTTGCTACTATGGTATGTACAAATACCCTGGCTTCTCTGCTTCCTGTTCACATCTGATGTATTTGGGGGGGCACTTGTAGACTTCTAGGTTGTTGTTGTTTTTGTGATTTTTTTGTTGTTTGTTTGTTTGTTACTGAAAGATAATACTATTCTTCAAAAATTCACCTGGGCTACATGTTACAGACAAAACTGTGTTCTCTATAAGAGACTCACCAACCTGAACGAGCTGTTTACTTCTCATATATTCCAAAGCCACCAAATCTGGAAAGCAATCGTTTGTTTCCATTAACTCTAGATTTGTAAAAGCACATATGGTCCTGAAACTGCAGTGGTCCACACAGAGACACAGAATTTCCTCCAGCTGTAAATTACAAAAAATGTTTAATTATTTTTTTTCCCAGAACTCCATGAGCATCCCACTGGGGAAAGAGCTCTGTGCTATCAGCTTTTGGTGAGCTAGGGAGAATACTGATTCTAAAACAGTTTATTCACAAAGATATTTACCCAGAAATCTTCTGGTTAATATTCCGGGGAGAGCCATATAAAATTCAAACTGGTAGGTGAACTGAGGTGAAAATTAGTCCAGAGGAGAAGGAGGCAAACCCACCTCATTTGCAAGTCCCAAACTCCCATGAAAACTCTGCACGTAAGTGATGCTGAGGCAGCTCTGAAGTCACAGCAGACACACTGGTGGCTCCTCACTAAAGCCAGAGAGAGCAGCAACAGAGCTGAATCTCAAGGGCTTATCAACTTTGTATTATTAACACTGAGATCTCCATGCAGCTTCATTGGCAGGATTCTCAGCACAGCAACAGCAGCAGCATTTTCCCTGAAGACAGCAAGAGGCCTGCTGAAGCGTACCAGGACAATTGTGCTACCCAACTAATGGGGCACACAAAGCCTTACAGGCTTTCTCCTTAAACACGTGCACCTCCTGAATAGGAATCCAACCTGAAGGGCACGATGCAGAGGCAGCAGGACATTAAGTTCCCAGATTGACAAAAACCTGATTTCAGGTGAACGTTCTGTCTCTGAAGGGCTCCTCAAACAGGGAAGCCCCAAGAGATGGACTGTGTGCCCCTTCTCCTTCAGGTACTGCTTACCTTTGTTTAGGAAGGGGACACAAAGACTGCCTACAAGAGAAGGCACATTGGCTTCAGAAGCTGACAAATTATTGCTCTGAGTAGTGATGTTATGAATTTTTAAAGGAACCCCATTACACCACTTCTGCCACACGCTGCATGACATAAAGGTCAAATGCTCCCAAACTCACATTTCTCTTTACGGTTGCAGCCCTGGTTCTTTCTTTTCACTTCTCTTCCCTCACACAGAATTCAAGTGAGGAATCGAAGGGCTTCTTCTCCATCCCTGTGGCAATAATACCACAACTGACTTCCTGCCCACTGCCGTAAGTATCTATTTAAAGGCTAGTTATTGTCATAAAACAAGTACCCAGAACAAAGCAAATGAGAAGATTTATGAAACAGTTTTTATGTTTTATGAGCCACTATTTGAGCAAATGGCAGCTCTCCAGTACTGAGATAAGGATTAGTGCAGAAATAAGATCCCATCTTATGAAAGCAAACCATAAAAATAAGCTTAACTCTGAGAAGCTCCCCCATTAGCCTGATATCACACTAATCAGTAGTAAAGTCTCCCTCTACGAGTCTAACTCTCAGTGCCAACATCTGCAGTCGTTTCATTCTTTCATCAAGCAGGAAGCGATAAACATCAGTAATGAGTGATTAAGATGGGTTATGATGAAGAGAAGGTAGGTTTGGCTTTGTAGGGGAGATGGGTGATAACCCACTGTCCAGACTTTGGCAGCTGCACACTGTACATGAGGGGTTTGGAAGTGGAGCTCAGAGCAGTCTCTGAGAGGACAAACCCCTAGTTAGCACAGCTACGATGACAGACAGATGTGCGCCAGGATGGGAGCTCCTGGTCAAACATCTGCTCTCTCCAGACTCCCAATCCTCCAGCTCCCCCAGCCCGGCACCTGGGGCAGCCCACAGCCCTGTACCTGAACTCAGCAGCACACATCCCCACGTCACAGAGCCATGAACACGAGGAGCAGGGAAGGTTGTAGGCCCACAGGTTCCAGCTGAGAGCATATCATTGCAGACGTATTGAGCCCTACGGTAATGCTGGAATCAAAAGGTGTAACTCCAAAAATATCTGTTGTATAGGAAATCAAAGTGAATTATCTTAATGATTTTGCCTGAAGAGACAAACAGCTGCTGCAAACTAGAATCAACTGAAGCAAAATTGAGGTGTTTATTCCTGAAAGCTGCTTATTTCACATCCATTTGCAATGAAAGGGTGATTATTTCCATTCTAGAAAGAACCACATCATTTGAAGTATATCAATAAACAACTCCTTTGATAAGAACACTCACAAACCTTTGAGGAAAACTTGGAACCAAAACAATAGGCAAACTTTATAACACGGTCCTTCAGTCTATCATGCATCACAGTGAAATGCTTAACAGCACGGCTTTCGGGGACTTAGATTTGGATCTTAACATTCCTGCCCCAAGCTACTTATAGGTTCAGGCAAAATTTGCTTTATTTTCAAAAGAGAATACATTTTACGGTTTCATACCCTAGTTTTACTTTGCCTTCATCACCAACTGCAGAATTGACATAAGTGCAAAGTCTGATTAATAAAATACTTATCCTACGCTACAAAGATCTTTCAGAATGGCACTTTGATCTGCGTTGGTCCTGAGATGAAAAGCATTCTAAGGATGCGACTTATTGTTCTTAATTTAACCTCTGTTCATAAGATGGATTTTTTTTCCTCCAATCTTAAGGAACTGTTTCTAAATTTTGAATCAAAATCTACTCTTCAAATAATGAGCAAAAATTCAGCTGACATCTATAATTTACTAATAAAGTAGGAAAGAAAAATAACAATCTACTTATTAAGACCATGCCCTTACTGGCAAGTTTCGCCCCCATTCTACAGAGCGAACAGATTCTAAAATACATTTTTGATTTTATTAAAACTGAGTTTTTTCACGTTGTTTCCCCGTTCCTCTAAAATCAATATTTTTTTTGATTCTGAATTACTTCATTCAAGAAGAAAAAAAAAAAGAAAACATGTTTCCCTGAAGACATGAATTACCCTGAAACGCTTTTGAAAGAGAAGTATAATTTGATAACTGATTTCTGTACCTGTCACCTGATAAACAATTTCTTCAACTACAGGAATGCCCAAATGAAAATCGTACATTTGTAAAGCACAGATGGTTGGAACTAGGCATGGCACTTAGAAAAATATAAAAGCAATTAATTTTCTAATTACATTTCCAAAATAATCCTTTTTATAATTTTGGGACTGATGAGAAATAAATTGTCTTCTCTCTCATTGCGTTTCCAGGCAGAGCCTTACCCAGACTCCAAAAACCACCACCCCATTTCCTACATACTGCAGGGGTGGTTGGCAGAATGAGTTCTGACTGTTCGCAGGATCTTTAAAAGTAAGTGGATGTACCAGGAAGAGACAAGAGCAAGATCAAACTACTAAAGGTAGTAGGATACCAGACACAAGTCACAGAGGAGAACGCCATTCCAACTTGTCTTAGCCTCACAACCACCATTGTTATCTCCACTTCAGAGGGGACAGATTTAGATACAATCCCTATTTACCTCTTTCCAACCATATAGTAAGCAGGGGAAGGGGAGAAAAAACAATCATTGTTCCAAGTCTTTGTTCTGTCAAACATTAGTCTCTGGAGGCATGCATTATTAATGGATTTTTATGACTGACACTTTCTTTGTAATGAAACAGAAGCAGTAAAACGCACAGCCTGTGGATGCAGATTTAGAACCCCACTGCTTTCCTATTTTAGGGTGTCCATTACTTATTAGTCTTTCACGACAAAACAAATGCTTTAAAGCTTGCCTTGTTTTTTGGATATTGTCCAAAACAAAAGATGGTTTGTTACATACATACAAAATAACCAGTTCAAGTAACATAGGTTACCCATTTATGTCCTCAGGCCTACTCTGAATGCAAGGTACTCTTCAATGTAATGAAGTGAAAAGTCTTTTGACCTGTTCAATAAACCATGAATCATTCACAGAGCTCCCACAACCAACAACGAAACTGGTCTGATTCAGGGATCCAAATACTGCAGCAGAGCAACTGCCCTCAGTGCAAGGATGGGAAGAAAGATGCTCGGCTCAGCCAGACCCCAGCTCGCTAGTTCCGTGCTGGAGATGTAGGCAGACACAGCCTGCTGCTCAGCGTGCCTGCACTTTTAGGATCGCTGACCAGCACTGATCCAGTCCAAAGAAGTGATCTGAATTCACCACACTTAACTGGAAACTTCACCAACTGGACTGCAATGGGGCTGTGCAGTTCCCCCAGTAAACCTGCAAGCATCTACCTTGGGCAGAGCTTTGTGCCCTGACTGGAAAATGTTACTTAAAAACAAAACAACAACAAACAACAACGACGACAAAAACCAAACAGCATGCATTGTGCACGCAGAGAACTGCTAGCATAGTGACCCTTTTGAGATGCTTCATACATTACTTGATGGAAAAACAGCTTACCCCAGGGATATACAGACATCTTTGAGAAGCTGTAGATTTTTGAGCATCTGCAGGGACAGCTGGCATGATGGTTACAGCAGCTGTCGCACTTGAATTATGAAATTGTGCATTGCCCAAGGAAAGGATCAATGTCATGCAAATCTCACTAACCTGAATTCAAGTTACAAAGAAAAAATAAAAAAATATTTTTAAAAAGTGAAGGTGGGAGAGGTAACAGTTATGTGAATATAACTGTTACAGTGTTGTAAGCCAGACATCACTCCATAGATTTCAAATAATATATTACATACTATGCATCATAGTATCTAATGCATCTATATTGGCTTCCATTTGAACAGTTATTTTATTTTAATAGACATTTAAAAATCTTTGGGGAACAAACATTGGGAGAGCAGGAAGTCTACGAAGTTTTTATATCAAATTTCACTAAAGCATTTTTTTTTAATTCCCACTCAGAACAAGCAGGAAATGTCTTCAGTCTTTCAGTATGGTTTTCCTGCTTCAGAAAATTATGCCTCCATTCACAGCCGATCAGTTATGTGGCTGACCTGATTTATTGTGTATCACAGCCTCTTCAAAAGAGGAAGAGCCCTGAACAAAGAAATGAAGTTACATCGGTATAAATGACCTGTCTCTGTCAGACGGTCAGCTGAAATTATTAACTGGTTTTTAACTTGCTGTTCAATATATACTGCTTCGTGTGAGAAAAGGAACTCCGCTCCTCAAGATATTCAGTTAATAAATAAAACAACAGCTGAGGCTGGCTGCTCACATACTACAAGCAAGAGCAGGGGGCTTTTAAGAATGTTCTCCCAGAGACTCGACTTTGAATCAGAGGGATTCCCCCAAGCCCAGGGGAATCCACAGGGATCCTTGGGATCCACAGGAGGTCCCCAGCAGCTGCTCAGAGCCCTCTGGCACTCCACAGCTGGCTCCAGCCCCTTTCACCACACTCTTCCAACACAGTCCTGAGGAATTACAAAAGCACACCGCTTAGCTCCTCAGCAAAAGGAGTTGGGAGGTTTAGAAGAAAGCATCTGAACAAATGACAGTGGACAGGTACTTTGTTCCTGCCACTTTTGTTCTTTTTTCTTCTCCCTAAATCATTTCTATAGCTGCAAGGAAAAGCATGCTCTTGCACACACCACAAAGCTGTCCCTGCGTGCTGCTCTGGGACTCCAGAGCCGCTGGTTTTCAGAGAGGAGGGGTGAGCCTGAAAGGGGCATCGCATCATCTGGCTGCTGCTCGGGCTGCCTCAAGGAGTGCCAGTGCCCCAGACATCATGCAGTAGCACAGCGTTACATCCTCCCTGCCAGGACGTCGATGTCTCTCTCCAGTCCAGGAATTGCAGAATTTGCTGAGGGCAGGATTTCTGCCTGCCAGCTCATCAGCAGCAAGGCACATCTTTAAAAAGAAAACATGCTGAAAATGTCTTATGTTGTCCATTTACATAAATATGTACTAAAGATCAGGTATGTCAATCATCTGGGACATTCAAAGACAAAAACAACAGCACTCTATACCAGAAGGAATTGCAAGTGAAGACAAGCTCAGTATCAAAATACTGCAGACCACCAGTGCTATCAGAACCTTCCCTTCCCTAGTGAATCATGTCCACTTTGTAAAAAGGAATCACCTTCAGTTAAATGCAACAAATGCGGTGTGGCAAAGAATGCTGAACTAGCAAAACGTCACTTAACTACTGCCGTGACAAATTGAGAAGCAGCAGCGCTCAGAGGGATACATTCAGAAGAGCCCCAATAATCAATGCAACGAACAGCGAACCAATAAAGCATTTTAGTGTCCCTTCGAAGCATCATGCCGCTGATTAATTTACTAATAGATTTACACACAAGAACCTGCCCATGTATATCACTGTCAATTTTTAATGAAGTGTTCTCAGGAGTGCTTCGTGATTAACATCACACACCATTTTAGTTAACAAGAAAGGCCATTAAACTCACTGTAAGCACAGCCTGACTCAATCTCTTTAGCATCACTCTAAGGTGCATAGAAGGAAACATTCATAAGAAATATCTGCTGTGCCTACACGACCTTATCTGTACCACCCCATGATTATCGATGACAGACAGTTAATTCTTTGCATTCACCACATCCTTGGTCATGTTCCACTTCAAATTTCTGCTTCAGCATGACAGAGAAACAAAGTGATCTTTAAAAACCTTTTTTTAACTCCTATATATTTAAATGTACAAGAGTCAAACACTTTTCACTGATGTGCTTAAAATTCTGCTAATAATGCTTAGAAGGATCATAAGAAACACTAAGAGATTTGCTCATTAGTAAATTTAAGAATTACTACTTTAAAGTGGCCTTCAGAACTACGACCCCATAGGACATTACAAAGTTCACTAAGAGCTCTAAGTCCTCCAAATTAGATTATCCCTAAATCCGAGACAGGACCACAAGGCATGTTCCTGATGAACCAAAAGGATGGGACCTGGTAAATTTAACAGCATTCAAGCCAGCTGACTATTTCTGCTCAGGGCCCAGGAGTTCCAAAGAGACCAATGATACCTTTTCCCTCATTTCAATTTTACTTGCTAAGATCCAGACATGTTCTAGACTTGACCCAAGACCCCTCAGAAAGCAGCAGAACCAAGCAGCAGCAGCTGAACCACACCACCACAAAGCTTCACATGTAGGGTTCATTAGCTATAGCTTCAAGTTTTCACAGGGATGCTGTCTAGTTCTGGAAGAGACACTGAGAAGGCATCACATAGAAATTACTCTGAGGTCACCAAACCCTCTAAGTTTGATTGTATGGGATGTATATAATATTGATGTGATTTTCCCAATGTTGAGGTATAACTGACAAAGAAAACTCACACACTGAGTCTTTCAACTCCTTCACAGGTCACCTAGCACCACAAAATGCCACCAGCCCAGCCTGACACACTACAAGAGATAGGCAATGCTACACTTGGTTGAAGAGGCAAACTCCAATGAGGTAACAGAATCCCAATAACACTAATTTTTCACTACCCTCAATGAAAAGCTACCCAGGTTTATCAAGCCCCTTCACTATGTACATATAAGTGGGGAAAATCTTTAAATTTCAAATACCTAGGGTTTGATGGTTGCCATTTCTTAACTGTCCATACTTCACTTACCTCTTTCCTCTGAACCAAACAATGAGATCAGTCTCACATGGGCTGGGGGTGTGGGAAGGTGACTGAAGTTGACTGAAGGAGATATTATAGCACCTTCACAGAACAGCATCTGTCCCCATAGCTGAATTTGTTTCGCATTTGTTGATAAAACTCACCATTTGGGACATTTGTTCCCACATCTCCAAATAGTCCTTTAGCAAAGCTTTTTACCGTGTTCATTTAGTACACCATTTTTATTATTATTGTTGTTATTGTTATCCCCCTATCAGCAGAAACTACTTCAGTCAGAAGAAAAGGCCCCGGGGGCGCTGGCCAACAGCCAGCAGAGCATGAGCCAGCCGTGTGTCCAGGTGGCCAAATGGGCCAGCAGCACCCTGGCCTACATCAGAGACAGCGAGGCCAGCTGCACTAGGGAAGCGATCAGCCCCTTGTGCATGGCACTGGTGAGACCACACATCTTGTGGTCATCCTCAGTGCTTGAGGAAGGTCAAGCATGGGAACAGGCTGTCCAGGGAAGTGTAGGAGTCCCCATCCCTGGAGGTATTTAAGAGGCGTGTGGATGTGACACTAAGGGCCATGGTGTAGTGATGGGACTAGGTAGGTCAGACTGATGGTTGGACGTGATGATCTTGAAGGTCTTTTCCAACCTAGATGACTCTATGATTTTAAGTCATGTTCACAAGTTTCTTGCTCATTTCTGGATGAGTGGCAAGATATGGAAATTTTCAGATGATTTGACACATGTACAGTGAGAAGACATTTCATTTCCACGTGCTGTTATGACAGTTCTTAGACCCAAAGAAATTCAGGCAGATAACGGTAATATTAGTTTTCTATTGCTAGTCTGACACAGCCAATTCCAGTATCCAAACGTTCTTCTACACCTCAGCTTATTCCTTTGTCTGTACGATTTTAAGTCACTGAATATATTTATCTTAAAATATAAGAAAAGTTTTTACTAAGTCAATATCTACCAGGTGTCTCACCCCACAGCTAGAAAGTAGCTTACACTGTAATTATCTTGACATTTTTTGGTGAGGGATTTAGACTAATATTGATACATATATCAATATGCCATTGGATTGCTCAGGGATGTAACAAAGCTATCTTCATGATTGATTTTAACAGTGGAAGTTAAAGAAATAACACAGAACTGTGTGTTTGAGGTAGTTTTATCTTATTTTGACAATTTACAGTAAATTCTCCACATTGTCTCCCGACAATTCCTAGCCAGCCAATGAAGCCCCTGTGGAAATTCTCAGGATTAAAATTTCTTTGCCCTTTGATCTGCCTTGGTGTAGAGGAAGAAAGCTCTGTGTGTTGCTTGACTCCAGCCCTGCTATTCTTCAGTAACCCCTAAGCTTTCAGGCATTTAGCACTAGAAACTGGCTGAAAGCAAGAAGGATCAGTGGGAAAGCAGCGCTGAACTTCATTGCTGCAGAACCACCAACGCTTTCCTTGATATATATGCTACTCCAGTTTACGCAAGTCTGCTTTAAAACATGTCAGCCGTCTAATCTTCTTTCCTTGTTTATGAGAACATATGAATTCCGTCCAAATGTGCAAACGCTAAATGAACACATTTTTCCTTCCCAAAACTGTTTCTTCGGTTACAGCACAGCGCCATCTGCTGCACGTTTATGTACAACTGTTCCAGCCTCCACAATAACTGAAAAAAAACCTCAGGACGCTTATTTAAAAAACTTGGAGCACAAGCCGTCTTACCCTACACAGCTTTGTCACGGATGTTTTATACGAAAAATAAAAAATAAAAAATAAAAAAAGAAGAAAGATGGAGAACTGCATATTCTATTGGGTAAGTATTCAAAAGGCTGTACAGATGCATGCTAACATGTTGCTGGCTGCTGAATAAAGAAATCAAATGAGACCATAGGGAGCCATGGCTTATTGCTCTCAGGAGAGAGAAGAGAGGGAAAAAAAAAAAAAAAAGGCAGCTTATTCTTGTGGTCACATTTGGAGTTTATATGAATCTTCTTCAACCAAAAATTAATAAAGTTTGTACTGCATTCCCTCATTAAAAACAAATGAGGCCACAGACTAAGAAAGCTGCCAATTTTTGGTTTATTCATTTTCAGCTTACACATCAATCATAAACACCTGCTTTTCTATTTTTTATTTTTAAAAAAGTGTTTGTCCTTGGAGACAACCAGTGAAATGTTCAGTAATTCTTTGGGATAATACATCTGAGCATAATTATTTCATCAGAGTCTGCACTGAAATTAATAATATAGTCAGAGGCACTGGCCTTATTTGTAGATATTTCTACTCTACCCTTATCATATGACCTACCAGGCTCTTGAGATGTCCCTTCCTTTCCCCATGAGAGTTTTATCTTTCCTTGAAGACCTAAGAAGACCTGCCTTTTGAATGGCTAGAAAATTCATTTTAGTCTACAGTACATGTGTTACTTCAGATTTTGCTGCTAGAGAGACTATAGAATTGGCTAGAAAGAGCAACCAATAAAGAAAAATAAAATAAAATGAAATAAAACTACTTGTAGATAACACTTTTTCATATAAGCATAGATTAAAACTACCGGAGTCCCGCAGTACCTCTCTCCATGACTCACTAGTGTGCGAAGGAAACACAGCCAACTTTTTAATGCAGTGTCTCATTACAACCCTGGGGAGCTCCCAGGGGTGCAGCAGCTCCTTTGAGTGCTGCAGCCTCCAGACATGAAATTCTTCCAATGTGCCACAAAGCAAAGGGGGGGGGGTGGGGGGTGGGGTGTGTGTGTGTGTGTGTGTGTGTGTTTTTGTTGTTGTGGGTTTTTGTTTGTTTGTTTGTTTGTTTTTTGGGGGGGGAGGGAGGCAATAAGGGGGGCAATATTGGTCCATTTTCTCTTCAAATATGTTCTCATTGGTGCAAATGAATACCACAACAACATTCATGTTATTTTGAAATCACATGTGTGAACCCACTGTCAGGAGCATTTGGTCTTCTGAAGACGAGTTCCTAGAAACATGTCTTCTACTAAATGGATGGAGAATTCATCCTACTGCCTTATGCATTTTCAGCTTCTTTCATTGTTATATAAAATGAAACGTGCTGCATGGATGTATACTTCATAGATGCTATCCCAAGAGACTGTGTCATAGTATTTCAGAAAATTCTTATAATTTTGTCACAAGGAAATTTCTTATCAGATCAGGTGACCCTTAAGTTTTCATTTTCACACTCTCAACAGCGTTGAAGAATGTTGTTGACTCTCAGAAATCGGAACATAGATTTCAAACAGCAAACGAATTTTATAATACGTTGCAATGATTTGAATGCTTGGGGGTTTGGCAATACTGCATATGGTTAATAACACTGCAGCTGAACTCTCCTGACTGTCTCAGTAACAACTGCATCTAGTCTCAGATTTGCAAAGAGGAGGAAGTTGGAATACTCCAGTCTGCACTGCAACAGCAGCCAGCACTGAGAGAAGAAAAAAAAAAAAAAAAAAAAAGAAAACACTGAAGTGATGAAAGATGCTGCTGTCTTATTAAACGCATCTGATTTGCCCGCTGTGATATTTCATCAATTACAAAATGAACATGTGGAGAAATAACTATAAAAGGGTACAAATATTGCTCCAGAGTCACACCAGCCCTGCCAAGCATGAAATGTATGCTGCTAAATTACCAACGCTGCTTGCAAACTAATGTTCTCTACTGAGAGAATTTTGGAGCAGCAAAACATCTAGAATAGCTAATTTGTGAGCAAAACAAGGAAAATAGATAAACCTAAATTATTCCATTGAAAAATATCACAGTTAAGTTTTACTTCTTGAAAGTCTAGATGTATGTCATCTCAGCAAGAAACAAAGGTTCCACTCCTCTCTCAAGCCAGTGTCACTAAAAATTGCAAACAAATGCCATGCACCACAGGGAACTCAGTTCTGGTTTTGAAAAAAGACAGAAACTACCAATGCTCTAGAAAATGCAGAGTACTTCCTTTGCTCTACAAAACCCATAGATGAAAATGATAAAGAGCAATGATACGTTGACCAAATTGTACTCTGATATCCCCTTTGAGCCTCAGAAACACAATTGGAAAAGTAAACAGATGGTTGTAAAATAAATTTATAAATCGATGCATTGCAGTTCATTTGAGAATGCAACTTTTCTAAGTTGTTTAAAAAAGTATTGCTGTTTTCTTTCAGAAGACATTTCTGTTAATTAAACCACTGTTTTGGCTAAAACAGTATAATTGTGGAATGAAGAATCGTCCAGGTAGGAAAAGACCTTCAAGATCATCAAGTCCAGCCATCAGTCCAACCTACCTAGTCCTATTGCTACACCATGTCCCTTAGTGTCATGTCATGTCCACATGTCTCTTAAATACCTCCAGGGACAGGGACCCCTCCACTTCCCTGGACAGCCAGTTCCAATGTTTGACCATCCTCTCCGTGAAGAAATTATTCCTGATGTCCAATCTAAAGCTTCCCTAGCGCAACTTAAGACCATTTCCTTGCAACCTATCACCTGTCACATGCGAAAAGAGGATACAAAGATATCCTATGTGTAGCATTTTTATATATGTGTGCTGTCACTACAGAAATATTGCCCACAGAAGACAGTCCTAAGACTATGACTTCACCAGCGCCTACCTTTCTGCAAAGTCTGTGGTTGAAGAAGAGTGCCTGTGAGCACAAGACATGGATCCCTTTACAGGACATTTTGCTTTGCTTACTGTTACTCAGAGCTAAACCTGACTTTTTAGCCAAAGCCAGCTTAGAAATTTCAAAAGGTGACTGGATTAAATACTAATTTCTTACTGCACAGTTCACATATGGTCTGCATTACCTGTGTTTTTACTACTCCTCTTTTCCTGCAAAAGCAAGTGGAAACACAGAACTGAACACAGTTGGGCTTACATGACTAGAATCACAAAATGGTTTGGTTGGAAGGGACCTTAAAGCCCACCCAGCTCCAGACCCCCACCATGGGCAGGGACACCTCCCACCAGACCAGGTTGCCCAAAGCCCCATCCAGCCTGGCCTTGAGCACCTCCAGGGATGGGGCATCCACAGCTGCTCTGGGCAGCCTGTGCCAGGGCCTCACCACACACTAGGTAAAGAATTTCTTCCTTATATCTAATCTCCTCTCTTTTAGTTTAGAGCCATTCCTCCTTGTCCTGTCATTGTCTGCCTGAGCAGACTTTTAGTTGCTCTCCAAGAAAAGAGTTGCTCTCCAGCACGAGCAGGTCTTGAGAATGAGCAATTCATCCTGACTTCCAAGCTCCTGAAAAAAAGGTTATTTCAATCAATAACATGACAAAATCTCTCTACCCTAAAACTGTGAAAATCACACTTCTGCTGATACGGAGCACAGCTGCAAACGCTGTAATACAGATTTGCCTGAAAGTAACACATTCAGTGAATTCAGATTCATTCAGCTCTGGACATCTGAAGTGTCCCCTTTTATGGCTTGTACATAATAACAACTAACCTCATATTAATAAATAATATTGCTTTTTCAGTTCAAACAAGAGAGGAATCTACTGCTGAATTCTGTTGGCAAGGTAGAAAGTTCATGTCTTAGATCATTTGCAGAGGTTAATCCCAAAACTTCATCATTCAGCCAATGAACAGAAAATACAAATGCAAAACTAGACGTTTTAGATACCACCTTACTTAACAGCCATTTCCGCTCAGAAAGGTCTGCAAAAGAGCCCCATATTCACTAAATAATCTTCAGCTTGCACAATGTAACAACAGGTGAATTATGATTTCCTGAGGTTCTCATGTGAAACTTCTTTGGTACTTCTGGGAGGAAAAAATAAATAAAGAAGACAGTCACAATGTCTGCTTTTTCTTTTGCCCCTGTGCTTTGTGTCTTTCCTCTTTCCTATATGATCTATTTCTCCCTATTGATATTAAGGGTTATCACCATGTGGCCAACTAATTCTGTTCCTGTCTTAGTTACTAGTGGTTTGAAAAGCACATTAAAAGTTTATCTAAAGAGCAGAAATTGGTGTCTTTGCAATTGCACTGAAGTAACTTTGGGGACCAGGCAGCACTTGCAGGGAAATTGTTTCGCAGTTGGCTGAGCTGCTGCTTTGAGCCTCTACTCTTAACAATCCCTCACTTGAGAGTATTCTAAAATAGTCAACACTGGAGATCTGGGATTCTTCACTGCACAAAATAGTTGCGGAAATCTATTAACTTGAAAGAGGACTGCAAGAGAAAAAATTAATAATAAAAAAAAAGGACCAAACCTAAAGAAATAAAATCTGTTAACTCACTAGAAGGCTGGGTTTTGTGTTTCATAGGTTTTATTGTTTGTTTGTTTGTTTGTTTTTCAGTTGGATGGTTGGTTGCTTTTTTGGAAGGATAAGAAAAGGGTTTTCGGTTTGGGTGTTTTGTTTGGTTTTGCATTTTAAAGCTAAAAGCTTCTACTTCGCAGTGCTATCTCAGACCATCACGTTGATTACTTCTTTCACCCAAGTCCTTGAATGACAACTTCTTGTTAGATAAGCCCACGTCTTAAGGCCAAAACCAGTATGAACTTCTGGGGAATTATTCAGTCATACTCATGTAATTTTAACAAATGTCACCTTTCAGAGTGGCACGCAGCCTTCATGAATGTAGCAGTCGTGTTCAGTCAGGCCCCTATATACAGCCCATTCATTTGGGCTGTCATTAAGAGGGAGGAAAATTCACTCAACAGCCATTCCCAGGAAAATCTGCTCAGCGTGCTTAAATGCTGTTTTGTATTGAAATGTTAAAGTTTTTTCATTTTCATAAAAATGATTAAGTCTATAGGAAAACAGACTCATCCAAGCCAGGTCTGTCATCAATAACTCAGCATTAAGCGAAACGTGCATGCAAAATAGTAAGTCAGCTTTAACAACATGTATTTCTGCTACAGAGATGCCCAGGTTTAAATCTTACTGATGAGTGAAAAAGAAAACAAAAGTCATCTGTAGTCATAAATAAGCAAAGTACAACTTCAACATGTGAAATGGTTTTATCTTTAATTTTGATGATCAGAGAACTTACACAAGTGGCAATTCAACACAAAGTATTTACCCAAGTTCACTTTCTGAAAAAAAATAATTTAGAAGCATGTTTCAAACAAATAAATAAATGGAAAGTGAAAAGTGATACTCTTTTTTATTATTATTATTTTTTATACAGAAATTGAAGAATTGTAAGGGTTACATACTTGAGAAATCACTCAGTCATTCTAAATGGAGTACCTAGTATCAAAAGTAAAGCTGCCAGTTTATACATTCAGCACAAAATTATTCCTGACTGGCAACTCACTGTTTGTATTTTATTTTTTATTTTTAAAAAAAAAATCTTCTCCCAATTTATATTAATGCTACATAACAATGACTTGCCAGCCTCATAATTATTTCTTCATGTTAGACCTGAACCTGGAGTCCCCAGCCCCAGAAGGTAACAGTGACATGGATTTGTATCTCCCTAACAGGATGAATCGTTTTTAATACATATTTTGCAGGGACAGACCAGAACTGATCCAAAAAACAAAAATTCTTTCAGTTTTTATTTTTAAAGATTGATCAGCCTCAAAAATGACCATTACAAAAATGTAATCCGCAACAGCAAACAAATGAGTTACTGTTTGAGAAACTGTCAGCATTTTTCTTGCTCAGCCTCTAATATACTAAGATCTAAAGCTGACAGTGAACTTTTTCCCTTATAAACGTTATAAAAATATCCCCAAGCAAAATATATGCACATACATAATCCTATCGTACCTGTTTTGCTTTGCTGATGGTTTTACATAATCAGACAATCAGGAGGCTGACAGTTTCTATTTTCAATTCTGTCAGACACGAGTATGAATAAAAGGCATTTGAATCACTGATAGCCCACTGGTATCTTCTGCCTCAAACAAGACAGGCTGAATCCTACTTCCCCAAAGACCCTACCTGTTTTTCACAGCCCAGTTACTAGAAGAAAACCTTTCCTTTGAAACATGACTGCAGCCTACCCTCTACCACTGAGGTACCAGAAACTGGAATGCACGGAGTAACCTATGGGAGATTTATACAAAATAATGCAAGCTGTGCTCTGTGTTTTTATCTTTAATGAAGCACTGTAACATTAAATCATGCAAAGTGGAGACAGCTTTCAGGAGAGACTCTGCAGGTAAAGAGAGCTTTGTCCACCACCCGGGCACGGGGGAGGGAGCAAGAGCTATTCGTTCATAAATAAATAAATAGCATAAATAAAAAAAAATAGCATATCCCTGCCTCCTCAGCTTTGCCCTCTGTGCAGTGAGCTGTTAACTGCTGTATTCAGTACCTGGAATGCTTTGACTCCATGTAGTAGAGCATTACGCTCAATTTGAGCCCGAACTGGATGGATTTGGTTGTGATACAGGTTACCCACACAACCAACTTTGCTCTAAGAATAAGTTCTACTATAACCAACAGAACTAGTACAATTTCAGTGAAGACACTTCAGCATCATCAGTACCACCCAGATGTGGAGTTTAATTTGCTAATAATGTCATGAAGAACCAATAAGTTTGACTTCCATATTCCACTTTCGATTTGCCAGGAGTCTCTCAAATCACATAACTGGCCCTGGAAATCCCTCCAGATAAAGTAACAAGATGTCTAAAGCCACGAGCCTCAAAGGATCCAAAAGGATCCCTTTTTTTTTTTTTTTTTTTTTTTTACCTAGGAGAAAATAAAACTGGGGAAAAAATAAAATATACAAAAAGCATTGCTTCACATGCAATGGGGAAAGGGTAAAGCAAGAGACTGAAACCACAGAAGTCACCCTGATTAGTGACATCCACTTCTCATTTATCTTCTCAGAGCAGCTGAGAATTACACAGAATCAAGCAGCCAGCAGACAAAGTAAAACTAGATGACATTTGGGCAGTGACCATTTCTATCCCCCACAGGTTCTGCAAAGAGGTTTGGCCCATATTATTGTTCATTGGCATGTAAAATTTACTTTCTGCTTTTCCATCACTGCTAAACACAACACTAACTCTTGTCTATTTGCCTACTGCTCTGCACTGAGGCCCGGCATCCATATAGGTTCTGATTTCTTGTCACGTTGTGGAAACATCACAATTAGACATTTCCTAACACTCTCCTTTTCCTGGGGACAATTGTCAGCATATGCAAGTATAGCAGACATTAAAAAGGGAGAAAACCTTCCAAGGCAATCTGTGTGTCAGAGTTTTCTGTTGTGTTGTTGTTGTTTTGTTTTGGGTTGTGTGTTATAAAAATGTTAAAACCCAAAATGGGCTAAAATGCTAAAACCGACTGCCAATCACCGTAACACCCTGGCTTACTAGAATAAAGACAGACCACAATTAAATACAAAAACAGCAGCTACAGTCTCCAGAGTGAGCTTTCCAGAAAGGTATGCATGCAGCACTGCTGAGGTAAGGCTGCTTCTTCAGTAAGGAGTTCATTAAACATGACTCTCCCAAGCCTATTTAAAAACCTAATGAAAGCAATGGGACTATTCCCATTTAATGATAGAGGAGCTTAACAAAGGGCAGGACCGGATCCCCAGACACACCTGCAGCAGTGCTGAAGGTCCACAACTTAAGAGTCTGGCTCTAATAGGAGCAGTCTGCAGCCTTCCACCACACGCCAAAGCTCTTTAAGGACCCCACATTCCCCACTTGCGTTACTCTATTATTATTATTGTTGATTTTTAAGGCTTTTTTTTTTTTTAGTTCATTTATTTTTAAATACAATAAAGGATTCACATTCTACTCTTATCAGGGCAAGGACAGGAGTCTCTAATGGCTCTTGGATCAACATGGGTCAAACCTACCTCAACACAGTGGCGTTCCAGAAGATGGCCATGACCACCACGTTACTGTCCAGACCTGGAAGGAAGGCAGGAGCAGAGCACAAGAAGTGGATTCAGAAAGATGTCACGCTTTCAGACCCACTGTGGAGTGCAAACTTTATGGGGTCACAGAGGGACAATACAAAAAAGGGTACAACTTGTAGCTTAGTGACAGAGGCACTCTGCTGAAAGAGGGGATACCTGAGACCAATTCCCAACACAATCTGTACGATTCACCCAGCTGCTGCTTCTAATCAGGTAAATGAAGTTCTGAAGAAAACATCAGCATTTGAGATTTCTCCTCCAACTGAGTTCTCTAAAGCACTAGAGGAGTTACTCTCTTCCACATCTAAATTTTCTCCAGCTCTATGAATCTTCAGTAACTTTTTCCTGCACAGTTTCACTATCAAGAGACAGGAATGGCTGCCACATCTAGTACCTCACCTTAGGGTAAAACCACGTTTCTTGACAAAGGCACTGAATCAAAGTTTCTCCTTCCAGAACAAAATTTCTGATCACTACATTATATAAATAATATACATAATAAGAATATATAAATAAATTATATAACTTAACCTATACAAAAATAAAACAGACACATTAGGAATTTATTAGTTTATTTTTTTTACTGTGAGTGTGGTCAAACGCTGGAACAGACTGTCTAGGTGGTTGATGCCCTGTGCTTGTCAGCGTTCAAAAGACATTTGGTCAATGCCCTCAATAATGAGCTTTAACTTTTGGTTAGCCCTGAAGCGTCTGCCATGTTTAGTGCTGAACTGAATGCTAACCATGCTGGATACCAAGAGAGCAAGCCCACCAGCTGAAGTTCCTCAGGAGGCCAGCCCAGGGACAGCCAGCCTGTAGTTCACCTCTCTCACACATCCAACCTCGGTGAGTAACACTGGGGCCTCTTTGTTAGCCAGCAAAGAGCAACGGGCAGGCCAGGAGAGCAATCCCTGACTTCTCCCTTGTATAGTTCTCAGAGCACCCCAACTCATTCCCTGAGAACTGCTGACAAACCTTTAAGAGCAATAACTAGCAACCCTTAACAGCCACCGTTTCTTTGCATTGACTATCAGACCAGCAGAAACACCAGGTCACATCACTGATACACATTCTAGTTTGCCAAAGCAAAAGCGAACAAGCTAAGCAGTAGTAGAGCCAGTAAATTTACAGTCAATTTTTAAAAGATTACAGTGAAGTCATCAGTTGTTGCAGCTCTAAATCAGACTGCCTCAATCACTTGCTTAATTTTGTCTTACATTAGTGGAGTTTCCAACTCATTTTAAACCAGGTTATTTGCTCACTACGCTCATTAATAATATTTAGGGAACATTTTTAAATAGATCAGACATAAATTTGCTCTGATTCTTCATCCTCAGATAGATTATTTCTTTTATTAAATCAATTATGTATTGGTATATTAACGGAAATTCTAGGGGATTTTTTCATACAGGTGGGAAGGATTAAGGATTATTTTTTTTTTTGCTACATAGTCAGACTGCACAAAAGTTTCTACACAAATCTCCAAATAAAGTTACAGATAATCACTTGTTGAGTTCCTATTTAATTTTTGAGTTGCTTAAGTTCAGTGAAGATCTCCTCTCCTATTCTGAGTTAAAATTCATTTATACTTGTTTAACCGTTAAGCTTCAAAACTGTGTTAACTACTGCTTAGCAAACTATTCTGTTCATAGTCTAACCATAGGCTGAGATTTTATCCAAAACATTTCTTGTCAACAATGTTTCTAAGAGGTACTGAAAAAATTAGGGCTGTTCTATGTTTCTACATATACAGAAATGCATTGTTGGGAGTCTTGTCAAGAATTCTATCTTAATATAACCCTTGGGACAATGCTTTTCTAAGTATGCTTGACAACTCTCATTGAAACAGTCTTTAGATAATTGGAAATTATTTTCCAGTAATTTATAATAGCCTTTAAGTCACTTCCAGTCTTCAGAACTGAAAATTCATGAAATAATAATAATTAAAAAGTTCAGTTTGGGTGTTCTCAAAAGACCCAGACTGATCACGCTCTTCATCAGACATCAGGATATCTCTCTCCTTGCTTACCAAAACTCTTCTCAAACATTGCAAAACCCTCTAAATTGCAATTCCCTCTAAAATCTGTCACATCAATGCCATCTGAAAACAATTATTCAAGTCACTTACAAAAAAAAAACAAAACACAAAACCAGTTTGGTCATTGACATTATGAACAGATCATTTAAAGATTTTCATTAAAGCCTTGGTAATCAAAGCAGGTGACAAAAATCAAATGAATCTCTGCAACATTTTCACTGAATTTCACAAACTCTCATACAGGGAAACAAGACAAATATCAAGCACTTGCATCCCTTTCAACTTAAGCCTTTAACATCCTACCTCACAATTACTAGATTTACAAGCCTGAAATCAAATGTAAAGTATCTGTGTTGGAAATGATCATTAAAGAGTTTGAGAAAACATCAATTATGGTAAGTCATCCCCTTACCATTAATTTCAGAAACCTGTAATTTTTGCTGATGTTTTTGAAAGCCTGTCAATCATGATCACCTATTTGCTGTCATGCATAAAACACCAGTTGTAAACTAAAAGTTACGCGCGAGACAGATGTCTGACATACATCAGTTTTACAGTTTGTTTCACAAATCATTTGACTAAATTTGTTTAAGAAAAAAATCCTTATGAATTTATTACAAAGACAACATCTGTTCCACCTTTTATTCTGCTGACACCAGGACTGGCGCCTGCATTTTTAGAGTAAGTAGGTGTCTCTGTCCTCTTATAACCAGAGAGATGCAGCCTACCCCCAAAGACTCTCAGCACTAGGCTGGTTTCACTGGCTGCAGTAAACATACATCAGCATCCCTTCCTCCTCCCCTCTACGCCAAGGGAGGTGGAGTTCCACTTACTGTATGTTTTATGGTAACAAAGCCAGAATCCCAGAATGGCTGAGGTCTGAAGGGACCTCTCGAGCCCATTGTAAGTTAATTCTAAAACACACTGCTTTAATATTTCTTGTTATCCAAGGATGACTGGTTAAATTAAAAATATAGTCAGAGAAATCCTATTCTGATACGTTGATCCCATCTGTACAAGAATATTAAGTCTTGTTCCAAAAAATATCGGGTTAATCCCTTTAGGTCTTGGTGTTTCTTAACTAAGATGGGAACCAATTTTAAGTGCAGAGCAACTCTAAAGAGTCTCAGGCTCTTACTCTTGTCTCTGCTCTCAGATCTTTCCTTTCTTCATAGCCTCAACCATCCAAAGCCCCACAGATCAGAGCACAAAGCATCCTCCCTCCCACTTCCCCACTAGTGCTTCCTGCTGCCCCTAAGCCCAATTCACAAGAAATATTTTTCATCAGTTCCTGCAGGGCACATGACTGGAATAAATCGACAAAATTACTCCATGTAGTTTTACAGTACCCACAATAAGAGCACGTTTAAGCACGGGTCACACATTTCAGTGCTCTGTTTAAACAATAGCTATTACAAAATACATGGAATAAACTGTATTTCAGATATTCATATATATTTGTTTGAGCTACCAAAAAAAAAAAAAAAAAAAAACACCACTGAAATAAGCAGATTCATCAAGGTGAAGCATTCTCATTTGAGATTCCACAAAAAATGCATCAACAAACCCTACCTGTCGGTAGTGACCCTCATGCTGGTTTCAGCCTCGCCTATCGCCAATGGTGCTAATGCAACATGATGACATTCTGGCAGACCCTTTACCTAACCACTGGTTCACAAGAGGTGAAGCAGTGTGGATATTGTGTTAGACAACCATAGGGTGTCGATCGAAAGATACGAGGAGGTGTTAGGAGGCATCCCTGAGCCAGGGCCAGAGCACATGGTCTTCAGGCAGCACGGCAGACAGACCCCAGGAAAAAGGAACAGAAACTCTAGGCACAACTGCTCTTGGCATCCGCCTTTTCTTAACACAGAAGCGTTCAAAGGTATAAAACCATCAGAATTTAAGCTCCTCCTAGACAGCCTAGGATTTATCCCTTGTCCTGCAAAAGCAGCACTTAAATTAATAAATAAATTGGCACTTAAATTAATAAATAAATTGGTCCATGTACATCTTCCTGATAGCTACAATTGCCTTTGGTCCATTTGAAGCAGAAGGTGAAAAAAAAAAAGGTGGAAAAAAAAAAAAAAAAAAGAATGTTGTTATAACTAAAAAATTTAATAAAATTTTTTTTCCTTTTTTTTTTTTCAGACTGCTTGTGGAAGAGAAGAAAATACTTTTATACTTTTTTTCTTTTTAATACTGACATTTTTGTCAAGATCTACACAGAATTACATTTTGTTGTGCTATTTCAAGTCACCAGAAAAAAAGTATTTATTGCTTTTTTAATATGCTACAAGCAGTCTGCTGACAGAGGAAATTCAGACATTTTATTTTTAAATGGAAAAACAAATACTATGGCTTCAGGTCAAATATCAACTGGGAAAAAAATACACATATACAACAGCACATCTTATAAAATAATCGTACCACCCAGAGCTGGAGCAACCTTAGCAAAGCTGATTGCCTTAAGCAAATGGATCGTTGTTAATGAATGAAAGTTTTCTTTCATTAGAAGAATTATTGGGAAAAGAACAGGAAGAAGAAACAGTCTTCTTATACAACAGGTATCTAGTCAATATTCAGAGATAAATCTCCTAAATACCTAACATTATTTGCTTTCCAAGAAGCACATTTGGGAATCAAGATGGTCATAGTTCTTTCTACAGCACACACGCAAAAAAAAGTGGATGTAATTATCACAGCATACTGCATAAGCAAATTTAGCAAATTACATGCTGTTTAAATGTTCAGAATGTTAAGCTGTTTAAAGAAATGAACAAACACTGCTCCTTGAGGTACACATGAGGTTTTATTTTTGTAAAAAAAGAGAGGAAAAGTTGGGCCATGTTTACCTTCTACTTTAGCAGAAAAGTTTAATTTTTACTACTTCAGTTTTATTCTACCTTTTTTTTTTATTTAATACAATCACGTCAGTGACTGTAGAATGTTCACAGCTACAATCACAATAGATATGTTTTGCTTTTTTTTTTTTTTTTTTTCTTTTTAATAATCAGGACTGCCTTAAAAATTTTTCCCATGTGTAAGAACCAAATACCAATGACACTTTCACTGCCATCAGGGAGTGACGTCAAATTCACTTGGTACAAAACTTCAATTCTTACTTCCCTCTTACCACCACCACCTCCAGTCATTGTTCTTGAATCATGATGAGACCTACATTTCCTTTATTTGCTCTTTGAAAAAGCTTTATCTCTCTTTTGAGATGACTTCAAATGGGGAGGGTGGATCACAATTTTCTTTACTAGGACAATTTATTCTTTTGACATAACTCAGCATAATCCTCCCTGAAGTCAAATAATTTGTACTGACTTTTAAGGAGAACACTTCTTACAAAACTTTCACAATTTTACAGCATTTCTTTTGCAGAAATATTTCAGTTAATCTGGTGGTTACAGAGGTGTGATATCCCCAGCGTCTCTATATATTGTCCATCACAAACTCCTTTGATTCTGTATGCGTATCACCTATGAAATAAGAATACTAAAATTACATTTTTTCTGCCAAATCTATTATGAGGGTGCACTGACATTTCATCAGAAATAATTTTTACAGGTTTACAGGGAAGAGAAGAAAGGAACTGTGTTGTCACTGGGGAGAGAGTTGAAAATAGTACGCACAGAGCAGAAAGATCAAGGATGATTGATTAAAATCTTGGGAACTAACTCGGGATTCCCAAAGCCATATTATGATCATTGCATTTTAGCAAGGCTTCTCAACTACAAGGCACAAAACACATCATGCTGAGTGCAACAGACATTTCACAGAAAGAAGCTCGAATATATTTGTTACTTGCTTCAGGTCAAAATTCTCTCCAGTCACCCAGTACCGCATTTCAGTAAAGGAATTATTTTATGGAATTAGTGGTAAAAGAACATTACTTTCCAACAAACATTAACAAATAGCATTTTTCATCAATCAGAGAAAATGTGTCTTCTGCTAAGGACATTTTTAAATACGTACACAACTCCACAGCTGGGCCTTAAAAATCTGTTAACCTTTGCAATTCTGCATTATGATACAGCCACTTTTAGAACTCACCACTGTACGTTATTGGTTTTGACAAAGTCATGAAAGCTTAGATTAAGCTTCTATTAAAACTTATAGTTTATGACAGATTTGTCAGGTTTAATTTATTTCTGGTTCGGGACTATCAAATTATCCCAATTTGGGGTTTTATGATATCGTTTCCATCAAGGGAGAACATATTTGGTAACAAATGATATAAACTAATGCAGTTCAGTTCAGAGAGTCATTTACAGTAATTTACTACCAGAGGAAATATAGGTTTTATTCATGTAAATGCCTTTCTTCACTTTAGAAATAAATTTCCATGTACTCCGCATATATTTTATATATGGCTATAAAGTGGAGAACATGAATTTCCTTATGTATTCATAAACACACAATATAGACTTACGTCAGAGATCTGGTATCCTGTCAATTCTCATGCTTCGCTTTCACTAACGCTGATGAGAATTACACCCAGACAAAATGCAAAAGATCCTTTGTAAGAAATCGCTAAGAAGAAAGCAATGCAGCAGAACTGAAATGGCATAATCTAGGGCTGGATGAGATTCACAGAGCTTTCTTATACCTTCCAACTTTCCCTGTTAATCCTTAAAATGAACAGGACAGTTCACAGATGCCCACCTGGTTCTCAGTGCTGCCAACCACTTCACATCACCAGACACGTGAGACACTTTCTCAATTATTTGGGGAAATCATGAGGTAAACCAGATTTAATATATTACATATATTTTTTTTAAAATACACCAATTGGGCTAACTGAGCTTTCTGTAGTTACCATCAGCTTTGCAGCATATCTTGGGGAGCCTCAAGAGATGAACATGCAGCTGCTGGGCAAAGCCATCAGTACGCTGATGGAGGAAGGGCAGGAAGCTGTCTTCTTCCAGCCAGCCCCCCTGGAAAAGTGATGCCAAATCCCTGTGGTGTTTTAAGGGACAGTCTCCTCACTGAAGCTTGCGGCCCAGAAGCTCTCCTGGCAGGATGCAGCCATGGTGCAGGGTCTGCAGCTCAGCACCCGCTGGGATGGGAAGCCAGGCTCCAGGCCTACTCCAAGGAGGAAGGCGTGGAGCTGCCCTTTCCTGAAGGGAAACCCTGCTGGCAAATCAATGGAAGCAGCCAGATGGATACATCTGCCCTAGCTCACCCAGGAACAACCGTGCAGCTGATCAGGGGCCGGATTTGAGGTGGCATTTGTCAGAAGTGAGGACAGCCACATGTCGGACCTGGAGATGCAGTCTTTGCAGGAATATCAGTTACAGGTTTCTCCATCTTATGTGCCTATGCCCATAACTCTATCTGTGGAAAAATAATTTTCAGCACCACAGAAACACAGAATTGGTTAACCTCTTCTAACTGTGACACAGAATTAGTATTTACATGTAAACCTATTAATTACCTTTCTTTGTGTTCGCCTCCACGCACACCCCGATGGAAGGTGTTTGGTGTTCTGTCTTTGGTATGTCTCCACTTCAGAGAACCAGAGAGACACATGCCATTTACTGGCTCTGGTGCATCACCTACATGCTCCCAGTTGCTGTCAAGGTACTCCACTGATAATGCTGGGAACCAACAAACCAAACACTGATGAGGCAACCTTGGTCAGCACATGGGTATTTTTTAATCAACATCCAGAATTTTTCCCCCTCCAGACCTCAGAGAAGGCTCTCTAGTGGCAGCGAAGGCTGTGAGAATTTAAATGCTTATTTACCTCTTGCATGCAAGTGTACTGCAGTAAACGATGGTGTGCGAGGCTCGGCGCTACTGAAACTCTGATTTTCCCAAATTAATTATATGCTTTTCCACCTACTTATTAACTGTTTACATAACACACACTGCCTCTCATCGTGGCCATGAATTCAACCTCCACAAACAAAGCAGAACAGTTAGATATGAAAAATCAGGCAATGGTACTTACCTTATTAAAAGAAAGACAAATCTCTCACCCCGAGTAAGCTTTATCAGTATACTACTCGAATCTAATTCCAGCATTCACCCTCTCAGTGGAGTTAAATCTTTGCTACTGTACTATAAAGAATAATGAACTATGGTAAGGCCATCTGGTGATTTCTTACCATTAAGAGAAAAACAGAATGCAGTCCAGTAACACACAAAAATTAACAGGTCAGCACAGACCTGCCTCAATAACACTGCAACGCAGGCATTTTTCTGGAAAGTTTATGTGATAGCTAGAACAGTGAAACCAAAAATGCTGCACTACGGCAAAGGAGAAAGAGAAGAATAATGATGCTGTACGCACCTACTATACAGGAAAATTTAACATACTAAATGGCAGAAGAGAGTCACTGAGTTTAAAAAGGATCCAAGAAAACATGGAAGGAACTTTTCTCTTGAATCCTGAGTTCCCTTGCCCATGAGGGGGCAATATTTTGAGGCAAAGGCTAAAAAAAGGCTGCAAAAGAGAGAATCCTACAAAACACTGACAGTGGTACAAAGATCTGGCCCTTAATGAACTTCCCACTACCTACATTTATATGTACACTTCACAAGAGGGCACAGGTTACATTAAAAAAGGGTGTTTGTGTTGACTAGACTTTAAGAGAGAAGAAGAAAAAAAAAAGAGGGAAAAATCATAAGCTTAGAAATCAAACAGTCTTCCACGTACTTCTCTGTTAGATATAAGAAGTTCCTTGGCACCAATCAATGCAGAAATGCTGACAATAACAATAGTTTCCAACACAGACTCAGGAGGTATAGCTACAATACATCTAGTTTTTCCCAACTCTTTTAAAGTTTCAGTTACAAACAAACAAAATCTTAGTGGGACTGAAGGGAAATTTGGATGTTTTTTTTTTTCCTTATTTAAAGGAAGTTACTGAGCCACAGCCCATGCAACTGGGAGGAGCATGCCCATATTCCCCAAGGGCAGCCAGCGCGCAGCCACAGCCATCGGCATGCCAGCAACAGGTCATCAGTGACTTCACCATCCGTGCCATGGGAAATGCGTGGCTTCACCCGTGAGCCTGCACAAGTGGCTGCAAAGCACAGCAGAAGAGCAGGGAAGATATGCTGGCCTAGGGCTTTATAAAGCAAGGAGTAACCCCATGAAGCAGATGCTGTCCTATTTTCAATCTTTTGGAGTTTTCAAGAAAGTAGTTTGCTCCAATTAGAAATAACTTTGAACATGCTTTAGGCTTTGTCTAATGGAAAATTAGATTGTCCAATGGAAAATTAATTTTCGATGAAACTTAAACAAAAATACTGAACAAAATGTTATTTCTCTACTACAGATACTAAATATCAAATAGTGTAATTGTGGTCTCATGCTTACACAGACTGGAATAAATACCTTGGTAAACTTAGACTGTCACGTTGCATTAGCTAATCACGTTTTAAGCACCTTTTCATTGCTCTTCAGCTTTATTGCATAAAGGGAACATCCAAAGGAAATCCATAATATGAAAAACCTGATTTTGTTTCATTGTTGTCTACTCCATGTGTTACCTTTGATTCTACAGCAATATCCCCAATGCCTAGATCTGAAACCAAATCAACAAGATGCTAACAGTATTACTTTCTTTCTTTTCCTCCAAGAGAACTTCAGACAGGATATTAAAACACATCTCATTTCCAAATACGTAATTACCATATATTTAGTATATGACATGCAAAAATAATACTAATAAAAAAGTATCAAAGCAGAATTGAATGATAATTTATACATACTTGGTATCCCATCCTGCAGTCTTCTCTCACGCTTCCCCACTCTCTTCTGGGTATTTGTTACCCAGTAAGAAAACCAGCTCTGCTCTTCACTTCCAGCATATTCCAAACCACCATTAGCTCCTCTGAATGCAACACAGAGCAGCTTCATATCTTCTTGAACTTACGTCAGTTAGTAAAGGCTTTTTAGAAGTGGTTATGCTACCAGATTGTCTCACCAAACATTGAGAAGCAAACATTGAGGTCTGAATCTCCAGGCCAAATGACTTGAAAGACAAGAAAGAGATGGGCTTTTGGCTTATTATTAATAGCCCTTAAACTGCATCAAATTCTGAAACCTAAACAAATTGGTTTATCAAATGAAGTCAGTTTTACCAAAACAATCTGAAGTGTATTGTCAATATATGGGAGTCAACAAAACAGAGGGGAAAAAAAAGTTTCTTGTGTTTCCACTTATGTATTGGAAGTTCATACGGTCAACAATTTCAAAAACATCCACAGACTGGTTTAAGACTGCAGCTGGCCTATAAAATAGGATTTCTTTGCAGGTGAACTGCTCCTCAAAACACTCGCCTTAAGTTTCTCTGCCAGCTTGGCAATTCTGGGCACTAAACGCCCTCCAGGAGAGGTGGAGGAGCCCATGCAGACTTTCCAGGGACTGGTGTGTGCTTTATAAAAAGCAAAAGCACGTACAGTCCTGAGCTACAGATTGCACAGTTCCACCCGTGGTCAAGACGGAAGCCATACACACAGCTCTGCACAGCCACAAAACCCAACTGCCTGAGAAACCATGGCTTTCTGTAACCTAAAGGGAAGCTGAAGTTTGCAAGCAAGTTAAACCTCTCTGAAATGCCTCAGCTACAATCATCTGAATTAGATGAAAACTGAGGTAGTTGTGCACAAACTGAAGTGTCATCCAAGGTGATTGCTAAAAAATACTGCCACAGAAAAAGAGAACAAACAAACAAAAAAAAAAAACACACGACTCAACACACTGCTTCTGGTAAGATTATAAAGAAAGCTATTCCTCCATGAAGTCGTAAGAGGGGAAAATAAATGCTCAGGGGATGGACACAGACAGTGAGAAAACCGGAGTCTGACAGCAGCTTTAATCCCTCCCTTGCTTTTGAACTTCTGCAATTAGGGCTTATCTGCTCAACTGAGTGAACTGGGGGGGGAGCTGACAAGGCACTGCCCGCCCTGCACGCACAGCACGGGTGCTAACCCCCCCCCAGAACCACTCGGCCCACAGGCCCTGCACACACCCAGCCCTGCTGTGGCTGCTCCTCCAGTTGCCCCTGGGGACGGGAGGTGGAGCAGGCTCTGCCTAGGGACATGCAGGAGGCCACAAACTCGGAGCAGTGCATAGACCTGCTGCTCGAGGGCAAAGTAGATTCCTCCCCACTGAAAGCAGGCTGAGGATGCTGTTACAGCGCAGGCATGAGCAGCTGAACCATTGCAGACCCAACTGCTTTGAAAAGCTGCGACCAGACGGCACAATTTCCAAGAGACACAGGGATGTCATCCTTGGGCAAACTAGGAGCAATTTTCTCATGCTTTCTTTCAAGTGCCTTCCTTTCAAAACACAGCCTGTTTGCTGCTGCTGTTTAAAAACTCATGCCCTAAATATTTGTTTGCAGCTGCCACAGTACCAGCTGTTCTGGTTCTCTGTCTTAAACTTTATTGCCTTGGATAAGTATCCATAGCCATAGCTCACAATAAAATGATGCACACACACACAAAAAAAAAAAAAAAAAAAAAAAGCTTGTGTAGCTGCCTAAAGTATCACAAAATGGTTTGGGTTGGAAGGGACCTCAAAGCCCACCCAGCTCCAGCCCCCTGCCATGGGCAGGGACACCTCCCACCAGACCAGGTTGCCCAAAGCCCCATCCAGCCTGGCCTTGAGCACCTCCAGGGATGGGGCATCCACAGCTGCTCTGGGCAGCCTGTGCCAGGGCCTCACCACCCTCTGAGGGAAGAATTTTCTCCTAACCTGTAATCTAAATCTCCCCTCCCCTCTTTTAGTTTTAAACCATTCCCCCTTGTCCTGTCATTATCTGACTGAACAACAGAAGTCGCTCTCCATCTCTTTTATAAGCCCCCTTTAAGTATTAAAAAGCTGCAGTGAGGTCACCCCAGAGCCCTCTCTTCTCCAGGCGCAACAGCCCCAGCTCTCTCAGCCTGTCTTCACAGGGGGGTTGCTCCAGCCCTTTGAGCATCCTTCTTGTGCTGGGGGCCCCAGAGCTGAGTGCAGGGCCCCAGGTGGGGCCTCACAAGGTGGAGCAGAGGGGCACAGTCCCCTCCCTCGCCCTGCTGGCCACCCCTCTGTTGATGCAGCCCAGGATGCAGTTGGCCTTCTGGACTGCAAACACACCTGGCTCATGTTGAGCTTTTCATTCACCAGACCCCACAAAGTCCCTCTCTGCAGGGCTGCTCTCAATGAGTTCTTCTCCCAGTCTGTCCTCACGTCTGGGATTGCCCTGGCCCAGGTGCAGCACCTTGCACTTAGTAGCTAGCACACCTCCCATGTACACCATGCCCTACATGCACCAGTATTGTTACAGGTCAGTGAGTGCTGACCCAGGTGCGCTAATACTGGTAAGGTGCCTTTATGCAACCAGAACATAGGAGCAATTTGAGCTAAAATGCTTTTTTTCCCCTTTATATTTGTTCCCTGTCGTTCATAAACACATTATTTTGTTCCACTTCAACTATAGTTTGGATCTGGCTGTTAATGTAAGCTTTCAGAAGCTGACTTCACATCCCAAGAGATGAAAACAGCTTTCCCCTCAAGGAAGAAAGAAATAACAAGTGTGGTTAACTTGCCCACAGGCCATACAAGGTCAGAATAGTGTGTCACATACTAGCTGCAGTCTCCTTCCAAAAAGCCAGGCTTCACATCACAGCTTGCCCATGCTGTCAGAGAGCCCATGGACCATAAACATCTCAGGGTACGGATACTCCAGCATATGCTGGCACTACAGCTACAAAAACCAAGCAAGTATGAGTAAACTGGGGGTGTGATTTGCAACCTATGATAAATATCACCAGGAAGTACATAATGTTTCTCTACTCTTACCACTTAGGTGAAATCTATTCACACAGGCACTTGCCATCAGTGCCAACATACCATAAAGATACAGCTAGCTTTCACCACAGGTTGTTATTTGTGTAACCTCACCTTCACCTGGAGAAAGTGAAATAGATTGGAAATGAAATCATGACTGAAAGATGTCAATGAGTGAAGTGACTAATAAAAATCTGGGTGCTGCAACTCTTACACTGTACATATCGATACTTACC
This sequence comes from Oxyura jamaicensis, assembly GCF_011077185.1. NCBI lineage: Eukaryota > Metazoa > Chordata > Aves > Anseriformes > Anatidae > Oxyura > Oxyura jamaicensis. The sequence continues at coordinate 36,479,054 of NC_048893.1, forward strand.
AGAAGGGTTTGGGGGCCTGGTTTGTTTGGGGTTGGAGCAAAGGGAGGGTATATCCTAGCAAACAGGTAAGAAGCTCGGAATTGCTTAGTTTCCTTACAGCTATTTGTACAAAGTAACTTGACCCTCAGTAACAAAGCAGCAAGAATAATTCTTGTGATTACTGAACTGAGCAAATCAGGACACTGAGGATATGTAGAGGATAAACATACATGAAAGCAATTTTTTTTGTCAGTTTGTTTTCACAAAACAACTTCCACTAGGGAAGCGTTTTCATTGTGGCTGACTTCTTTTATATGATGAAAGGAAGGTTATGTCATTTTCTATCGGGCTATCAGACACAGTACAGAAATGTTACAGGAAGACTTCCTCTCCCTCTCAAGTCTGAGCTGTACAGATCTTCAAGGTTTACACCCTAGCCTGTTCCCGATGCTTTCCAAAGCTCTGCTGATGAGATTTGCTGCCTGCATCCAGCGTTAAGATTTCTGTCTACTGATGAGGTATAGCAAAAATTCTCAAATATACGCTAACTGCAGGGGTATGCTGCAAATTAGCAACATCCACTTCCTGACAAATGAGGTGTATGGCTAGATGCAGGTTTTATTTTTTAAAATAATGTATCTGCACTTAAAGGCTGCCTAATTTTCTACCTCGCAAAGTGGGACATTTCCACTCTTAGCTGTGTCACCGGCTATTCAAACTAACAATGAAAGCAACAAGACAGATGATAAAGGTCGAAACATCATACCTAGTTAGGAGGCGGAACAATTTTTCACCATACCTGTGAATTAGGCATTCCAAGTACTAGAATGTTTTGCTGGCACTGTGACATGAGTTGAATTACACAACTTAAAAACTCCAGGGGAAAAAAAAAAGAAAAAAAAAAAAAAAAGGAAATTAAATTATCCATACGATTTCCTAAGGAAATTAAGCTTATTTTATCACATTATCTGCCCACTCATTTTTTAAGTCTGTCAGCTGATTCCAGCCAAATTTTAAAAGGGAAAAAAAAAATCTTCAAAATAATTACGCTCTTACAAATTTAATGCAAATCAGCTGCTGGGAAGTATCAGTAGCTAATGCCTCCACCCAACACGAGGCCCTGCAGAGTCGCTCATTAAGCACTGCTTGGCAGCAGCCGACTGCCAGGCACGTACCCAGGTACCGCCGTCGGTACAAGGGACATGCAAAGGATGTGTGGCTGGGAGAAGGAGCTCTTGCTTCCTCTAGGGTGTTATGTAGGGGACAACAAACAACTAATCAAATCCGGCTTCATTAGCTGTGATGCTCAGATAGCCAACTGTTACACTTTGCCACTGCTATTTACCTTTCTGAATGTTTGCTTTTTCAGCCCGTTAGCCATGACTAGGCAGCATCACTGAAAGAGGCAGTCAGTAAGTGCTAACAGATAGGTTTTGACAGCTCATCCTGTGCTGCATAATGGGGTGAACAGTCTCTGAGAAATGGTCTTTGCCAATGTTTCTAGGAGCTGGAAGAATAGAGGGAAATGGAAATCCTCCAGAAGCAAAGCCAGGATTGCTTGACGGTGTTAAGATATAGGCACAAACCTAGGGAGAACACACACAAGAGATGTGAAGCTGACAGAGATGTATCTGGAGCAGTGGAGAAAAGAGAGAGACACAGTTAATACAGAAAGGGCACGTTAAATCTGCAGGCAAAGTTTCTGGATGCTCACAAGAATCTGATCTAGAGCTTCAAGAAACTTGCTGCATAGAAAAACACAATAAAATCTGTAAAAGACTTCAACAATATGGGTACGTATTCCTTAAGCTGGAAATGGTACCGTTTTGCTCAAAGAAAAGAGCATGCAAGTTCAGAAACAGTTTCAAAACGTCTGTCAGCCTAATTGCAAACTCACAGGACTCCATGGACTAGTAAAACCAAACTGTAAAATCACTGCTAGACAAGCACCTCCTGAAAACCAGCTTTTTCTTCTTTTCTATCAGACATGGGATCCATAGCGCATTTACCGAACTAAAAAACAAACAAACTAACAAAACCACTATTTATACAATACTACTGTGTGTATAATATATATTATACAGGAAAAGAATACAGGGAAGTACTTCTAATATGCTTTTTTTTTTGGGTGGGGCGATATGCAGATCAGTAATGGGACACAAGTTTATCCAAAAAATAAGCTAGCAAAATACTCACTGCATGTTGGTTCTTTTCATTTTTCTTTACCGGGTTTTCAATCCACAGAACCATATACCTACTACCTTATCATTTTCTGAAGACAGGCCAATTTTACCAATGCAAACGTCATGAGTACCAGTAGGTGATACTTAAAAAAGAAAACATCCCAAACCTGAAACACTATTTTTTTCACAAAACAAGATTACATTTCAAAATTCTATTCTAGTAAAGCATACTAAAATCTTTTATTTTTAAAACACAACTTTACATTAGATCATAGCCTTTAAAAATAGTTCTATTGTAGTATTTATTACAATGGTTATAGCAAGAGTTATTAATTAACAACTCTAAAATGATGCTTGATTTATTTGGCATATGTAAACAGATATCCAACAGGTATATACTCCATCATTCAAAAATGACAAACATAAAAAAGGAAGGAGGGAAATACATACAGGGTGTACCATAATGAAATTTGGTCACCTGGAGACCACCATATACTGGCTGAAGAAGGAACTGATGGGGCAGAGCCACCTGGGTGCATGCTGGAAGCTGGAGCCACTCTTGGGACATCAGGGTGGGTGCAAAGAAGCTGAGCTGCCTTTGCTAGTTGCCTCCACAAGCTATGAAACCAGGCTTTTGACGTGCTTTGTAAGCAGTAGGGTGCCACGGACACCGCCCAAAATTTCTCCTTGAGGAAGGAAAGTTTTTATTTCTGCTTGCCTCTTAGTGATATGAACATTGCTGCAATGCTTTAATGAGTTTCCATAATACAAATGTTTGGGTTTGTTTGTTTGTTTTTGGTTGTTTGTTTAAATAAGAGCCTGAGCCATTTTCCAGTCTATAGATCTTTCAGCAAAAGCTCCTAACTGAAAGGGGGTGGAGGGGTGTTAAATAAATGAAAAACTTGAGATGAAACACCTACAAGTAAATGCATTGCATTTTAGCTTTCCAGTACTCTGCAAAAAGCAGAAGCTACTTTGCAAGTAAATTGAATGTAAAGTCAAAGTAGAGAGGGTCTATTACCAACAGAAAAGTACTGTGTAATATTAAACTGGCTTTAGTATTTCTAACCAAGCTATTTAAATCATCATAACATTTAGAAAGCCGTTTCCGCCAGTACAATCAAGACCAGCACCACTGTAAGTTTCCAAATAACTTCCTCTCTCCCAAGGAATTCTCAGTCATTTAATCAATACCTCAGTAAATAGCAAATTAAATTCATCAGCTACAGTTTGTATGATGAGGTGGTATCAGCTAAAAAGTTCAAGCAAGCTGATTATTTCCCACATTCAATTAAAAACAGCATCACCATATACATATATCACATGAGAAATGTGCTGGAAAATCTAGTCCTGTAATTAAGCAGAAGACTAATTATTTATAAAAATCATTTACTCATTTACTAGATACAATCCAAACTTCACGGTCCATGAAGCATGATAGTATTCATTTGTATATGCAGGCAATAAAATTTCAGCTGCTGCCTGAATGCCTACTGACACAGGGCCACCACAAAATTAAGGAAAATTAACATGTAAACAAATAATTCAAGTGCATAGACAATAATGGAAGATTTGTCATTCAAAGCATAATATAGGGGTGAGAAAGAAATCAGAAGATGGTCAAAGCAAAGTTACCAAAATCTGCTGTCAACTTATTTTTTCTTTCACCATGATTAAAGCCAGGACTTGAGCATTTGATACATTTCTTCTTTAAAGTGTGGGCCTCTGCCACATCCTTGTACTTGAGTGTATCTTAAAATAATTTGCAGGATTAGACAGACATCATTTAAGTGCATTTTTAAGCCATTACAAAGTCATAAGGCAAAACACAAATTGCTGATAGGCTCAGTACTCTGCACTTCCAAGTACTGTGGCCTCTCCGCACCTACTACACCGAGTGCCAGTTATCCGTTTTCCACATGCCATGCCAAAGAGCCATGGCCATGCCAAAGGGCCATGGGTTTTTTACCCCTGTGGCCTTACCATAGGCAAGAAGGGAAGTAGAGTGAGACAGAGAACTAGTGCTCATGTTTAGGATGAAACCACACACTTTCAGCTCTACAAGTTCTTAGCCCAGCTTTTTGGAGCACTGGGGAAACAAGAACCTCCTGCCAAAGATGCAGACTCTCCTCCCTAGAGTTGATGCTACAACATCCCCAAAAAGAAGAGAAGCTGTACAAAGCAAGTTGTTTTGCATCCTTTGGAGGACGCCCAACACTGCAGACCATATTTCAGAAAGTCAATGGTCCTCTTAGTCTTTCTACTACAGAAGAGAGGCAATGAGCTGCAACAGGTCTGTAAGGTTGGCAGCATATGCTCCCCAGCATAATCACATCTGAGTACAACTGGGAAAAACTGAGGCCACCATCTTTTTCTACAAAAATAATAAACAAGATTGTCACACTTGGTCCTAGTATTTCACATTAAAAAACACCACACAGCAAGTCTGTTTAATTCTCCACTACTCCGAAAGCCTGAAGATGCGCCTTTTCAAAATTAAATTCATCCTTAAATTCCCATAACTGCACGGACAGCTTTCAAAGAGGAAAAACCCCACATGGTTCTCAAATTCCAGTTTTAGAATTACGAATCCCCTGCCCAGACTAGAATTTTAAAAAGGAAAGCTCTTCACTAATTACAGGAGTTGTGTTTAGGCACAGTTTTGTCAAAATTGGGCCCCCCTGTAATTCTGAATACTTTCAGGGTTGCCACAGTATAGAGACCAGCTTTTTACCACAGGAAGAAGTGCACAAAGGCACCTTTTGAAGCTTCACTTTGGCGGCACACCTTCACAAATACTGGTGCTGCAGCAGCAAGTCACAGCCGCGGACCTCAGCATGCGGCGCGTCTTCTGAGGCCGCTCGTGAAAAGCACTGGGGAACGCAACGTGCCAAGGAAGGAAAAGAAGGAGATTTCCCTCTTCTGAAGAAAGAATTACTGTGAAAAACAAAAGAAAATTTCAAAAGCTGTTATCACTTCATTCTAGCAAAACCAAACCAAGGTGTAACCGCACTGCAGACACACTACTTGTGGAGCACGGCCTCCACTGAGTTTCTGCCTGCCCCTGGCAGGGTCACAGAGGACAGCTCCAGGCTGGGAGCTGGCTGCTGGCTGGCCCCGTGGTGTCGGCATGACAGCGAGAGGAGAAAAGCTGCCAGGGACCACGCAGGGAAGTCCCTCTGTGTCTGCGAGGGCACGCTGCAGGCTCCAGCCCAGGCCCCGTCGTCACAACCGTGGTGACAGGGAGGGCACCGCCACAGTGCGGCAGCCAGGGCCGCCTTGGGCAGCCCACGGCGAAGATGCCATCCAGCTGTTACGTGCCGCTTCTGTGTAAAAAACTTCCGTGCAGAAGTTTTCAGGACCTAACGTCACATAAAAGTGCCAATTTCAAATTATGACTTGTTCCTTCCGACAGCACAGTAAGTGCCACAAAGTGGGATTCAGTACTGGCGATAAAACGGTCGGGTTTTATAGAGATATACATAAGGCAAGGAAAAGTATCTCGAGGGAAATCTGCACTAAATCACGAACCACAAGAGGGACACGGAGATTAAAATTCTAGGAGCATTGTGTATTAAACGAGCAGTATACTGTTCAAAAAAAAAATCAATTGAAGCAAATTCAGTACTTCTACAATTATTATAGCACAATAAATGTCATTTTGAAGGATGAAGGCTGGCTATTTCAAAGGTTTCTGTACAGCTCTTCTCTGCCTACTTGAAATGTGGTATTTTTAAACTGCAGCATCAGCCTGCCAAATAAATGTATCAGACACCTTCGAGCAATGCACTTAAAGGAGAGAATATTCATAAAGGGTTTAGAAAAACATCTCAATTCACTGACCTAAATATTACAAAGCAAATCACCAGACTGTCTTCTACATGCAACTGTGCTGGAAAATTTCAATTACTTCTTATCTTATAATTAAACTACTGACTTAATACTTTGCATTTCTATGGTACCTTTCACCTAGGGAACTTAACGTGCTTTACAAACATTATCAGCTTTTACAGTTAGCTGGCTTTTGTGATGAGACACTCCATTGTATACTTCCAGTTTGAGGTTTTATGTTAATTACCTACAAGTAAAAAGGGATCTCAAGTCATACCAGGTAATGTAAAGTTCATCCAAATAAACTGAGTTATTCTGGATTCGTTAATGAGAAAGGGAATGCAGAAAAGCAAGACGAACACCCCACAAAATGTTCTGCTGTATCACTGCTGCCATTTTAGAAAATATATTTCTTTACAGCAAAGACACATCAGGAATTTAAACCCTTTCAAAAACCTGTGCTAAATAAAGCAGGAAAATTTAGTGTGCATTAGCTGGTGTGTTTGCATACTCCATGGCTCCAGAGGGTAAGACATGAAGCAGTGGATGGCGTTAGACAACTGCTACTCCCCCTTGGCAGGGTACGTTGACTCAGCTGTTTAAGGTTTTCATTGCTGCAATAGCACAGTTACAACCCAAGTGCTCTGAGCTGTAAATCATCCTGACTTTTCCTAAAGTAGATTAAAATGTTACAAGTCTTGCCAACTGGGGAAGAACCAAGCAAGGCACAGAAGTCCTTAAAGTCCACGTAGAACAGCTTGCACCAGTAGGTACCACAGCTTCTATGTTCAGTCCGCAACAGGTACCTGATGAGCACAGAATTCAGACAAAGTTCAATATGTTTAAATGTTTTATTTTGTTTATAGTGCAACAAACATTTTAAAGTAATGGATAATATAAATGTACAGCTCACTACTGCAGAACGAATTGTCCTTACAGGACAAAATTAAAATATTTTCTAGAATTTCAGATGCAGAAGAAACGAAGTGCTGAGGTGCCAAATACAGATATGTCTACGGTAGCATTACCTCAGTGTTTACAAGGCACACAATTCATCTTGTTTGGGTCCAGCATGCCACATATCCTACAGTCACTGTGTACTTTTTCTGAAAAACTACCTGAGTGATGCTTTAGAGAGCTTTCAAGGTTTGATGGGACAATATATTTTCTTTCCACCTGAAGTGCACAGCAGGTCTTGATCAGCTTTGTCCCTCCAGGTGAAGATCACACACAGCTTTAAAAACCAAAGGACAGAAAGCTACCTTGTGTTAGCTATCACGCTGCTCTGGCAGGGAAGGAGAGCCTGTGTGGCGTCTCAGCAGGGCAGCAGAGCCAGGGCACGGGACACTGAGCTCGGGGACCATCAAGAGCCCACCAAACTCTGCCCCAAGGGAGACATGGCTCCACAGGAGGGAGGTTGCAGACACGCTCAGAGCAAGAGGCAGTGGCCACGCAGCTCACTCGCCAGTGCAGAACAGGCAAACTCTGCCATGCGAAACTACTTCATACGTGCTGGCTTGTATCTTGTATTTTACTTTATCTGAAGGCCAGGCAAATGGCTTTTTGGTGATTTTTTTTTTTTCCTGTGCTTAGGTCAAACATATCATCAAACAGCTTCAAGTAGTTTACATTAAATCCATTAAATTGCACTGCTGCAAACGATGAGGTTATACGTGGCCTCAAGCGATTATAAAAAAAAAAAAATCTCTTTCAGGTCGAGTGGAAATATATGACTCGTTAAACCAGGGTGAAATCAGTTGTGGCCTGGAGATGAATCTCTCTTTCTGTCTGAAAGAAACTGACATTTGTATTCCATGCCACAGATTCAACAAACAAAAGTTAATTAATTTTGGACAGCGATTCTTTTAACGCTGTTGGCAACAACCTAAAGGAGAAAATACAAAGTTAAGTATTCATGATGTTCTGAAATCTTCCAGAGTGGCAGCTGAACAGTTCAGAAAACTTGAAAAAAATAATAAAAATAACCGAGCCCTAGTCTATCCTACGCTCAGATTGCTGTACTTCCACTCGTCATTTGCCAAATGCTGTTTGCATCCAGATATTTCTTCTTTTCCGACAAAGTGATTCATGTCTTTGCCTCCCACCCTAAATTCTTACTGCCACAGTGATCGGTTCCGTTTTATAACTGATGCTCATTTGTCATTTGTGAATTATACCATTAGCTTGCAGCGTGTTTAGGAACACAAATCACCATACATATTTTATAGGCACGCACACGTAACAAGAGAGATACATAAAAAGGGGGAGAGAGAGGATATATTAGAAAGACAATAATGTGTCGTAACATTTACCAGTCGCTTCCCAGAATCAATTCTTGATGAGATGAGTGGACTAATTTCCCCAGAGACAAATCATACAGTACCTCGTGTAGCTGCAGCCTTACTGCCTTGAGAATAAAGCATGCCCTCTCTATCAAGCCTGGGGATGTAAGACAGCAAACACCTCAAGCTCCAATCTAGCCTCTAACAGATGTTCATGCCTGGAAAACAGCATCTTACGTACACCACTGCTGCAGCTAGTTCTGCTCAAAATATTTCTTAATTGACAAGCATGGAATTTAGTACTCTGTTGCCTTTTGCATTGCAGGGACATCATTAGAATAACTTTCAAATGAAAGCTAATTATTTACGCCTTTATTTTCTCCCCAGTAATGGAGACATATGAAAGTCTGGGCTTACTGTTGTCATGTTCTACAACACCAAATACTTGAGCTTGCTCTGCTCCCCTCACACAGCCTCCCAGTCTAAAGCTACACATCCTTAGGTCACCCTTTGCTTCAACAATCTGTCTTTCAAAAGGCAATAGCAGAGCTTCTTGGTGCCTGTTCCTTACCTGCTGTTTGTAACCAGTTGGCAAGGACAGGCTCTTTTTGCATGTACGGCACAGTGAGAGTTTGGTCTGAACTGCCACCCTGGCACTTGTTTTTCCCCAAATCCAGAGGGGATCAGGATCAGGACCCTTCATCCATGCATTCGCAGGCTCAGCACCACCCTCAAAGAGGACCACCCAAAACTGCAAGGTGACAAAAGCTGCCGAGGTCCGCCAAAACACCCATGAGCAGAACCTGTAGATCTACTTCAAGCTCTGTAAGAGCTCATCCAAATTATCCACTTTTATGAAACATTTTAACATGTAAAATCCTGTTTGGTTAAACACTATCTCTATTCATTATTAACTTCTGTGTTTCAGAATAGAGCTCTAGAGAAACTGCAGGTAAAAACCTGGTACTTAAAAGATGCAAAAGGTGGCACATGCTGCGACTCCAGCAGCCAAATTAGGAGGGATACAAGCTTTGGTTGGCATAATAAAACAACAGATACTCAGCCACCCTCACAGAACCATTAAGTTAAGTTTAATCAGCAATTATTTCCAGAGCCCTGGGCAGAGTTTTATAGGATCCCTATACCAGAACTTGTTCATCACCCAGCTCAATTCTGGCACAGATCAAGCATTTCCATTTCTGCCAATGACAGAAGCTCCAGACAGGAACCGATCACTAGTAGCCTGAGGTTAGGAAAAAAAGAAAAGCCTCCTGCATGCGTGTTTATTTGTCCAGGGGACTTTAACCCTGAAGCCTTTGGTACTAGCCTCTGCAGGCAGTGCATCAGCCCCCGAGGTGACTCATCCTGCACTGCTGCTGTTCCCGAGTATTGTGCAATACTGACCTGAGATGCATTTCTTGGAAATGCAAGAGGACAGTCAGCTCTGCTGGAACCTGGACAGAAGTCTCCAAGACAGGAGATGTGAGGGAAGAGGTGGGTTTATAAAGAAAACCCTGAAAAGCTGAATATGTTTAATCTGCTCAGCAGAGGTGTACAGGCACTTGCTTATATCAAGGGAAAGAAAAGATTAATTCAGGAAATTACAAGGGTTGGGGAAATTACTATGAAGAACTGAATAAAACTGCTGCGTACATAGATTTTGATAAAAAAGGTATTAGAGTACGAAGCAATTTCCAAAAGTTACACAAGCATCATTAACAATCACAAGTCTAGAGCTACACAACGTGAACAAAACAACAAGAGAAGACAGAAAACTTCTGCATTTGCTAAATAAAAAAGTACCTAATTTACCCTTACATAGATGAATTCTTAAAAAATAAGAAAAGATGGTTGGTGATAAACTTTCAGAGGGGAGTCACCAGTAGAGTTCTGCAGATCTGTGTTAAGACCCAAGTCACTCAACATATTCTGAATAAAACTAGGAGAAAAAAGTGACTAATGAGGTGCAATGTTCATTATAATACTTATATTAGTCATGGAAGTAAAAATATTGGCTGATTACAAAAAAAAGGTTAAAAATCATATTTATGAAAGCCCATGCACACGGAGAAAAAAAGGAATAAATCTTAGTATGTTTTGATTTTTGGGTGGTCATGTGTGAAGCCAGGAATCGTGCTTTATGATCGATCCCTGTGGGTCATGAACTCAGGATATTCTACGACTGATGTCACATATGAAATAATGGGCTCTGATCTGACCATTACCATTCCAGAGTATAATTTCAGGATTATAATCATGTTAGGTTATGCGATAGAAACCTGTCCACACATCTGCAAAGGAACAGAGACAGGAGAGCAAAAACAAGGCCAGCTACAAAAAGGAAGACCAACATCCTTCTCAGGGGAAGCAGAAAGGGACAGCAGGAGAAAAGAGAAATGGAAGAACGATGCCAGTTTGGATACATCTGCTATTGACAGAACAGCAGCATGGAACCAAAGCATCATTTTGCCTTCCTAATGCACATGTAGCTGACAAGAGCCAAGAACAGATGAGGCACAGATGTGTGGATCCTCCTGCACCCCCACTTACATAGCAGAGGGTCCAGCTCCTTTAACCCTTCAGAAAGGAGTATAGCATAGGGATTTGAAGACTCAGTGTTGCCCACAGTCCTTGCACTACTGGACAGCAAGACAAAACTTAACTCTAGAAATGGCTGAATCAATGACTATTGATAGCTAAGTCAAAAATCATGAATTAATTCCACCAAAACATCTGCTTTGCCCAAGGCCCACCTGTATCACAGAAGAAGCCCAGCCTGTATCTCCTCACACCAACACATAGGGAAATAAACCTCCTTCCTTCCACACAGCCTATCCACCTTAGTTGAGCACGATGACACAAATGGAGTCTGTTCCAATAAACACTTAAACCCCAAATCACATACCACAATGTCACTAACAAAGCAGAGAAGGGAGATTGGAATTTCACTTTTTTTCTTTTTAAGCAGTTCTCAATATATAGGGAAATGGGGAAAAAAGCACAGTACAAACTTCAAACGATGATCTAAAACATTACAATTATACCTGAGCCACCTCAGGCAAAACTTCCAGAAGGAGCAGAGTGTTCTCCCATCCTGGTGAAAGCAACCATGTTTTCACGGCAGCACTTCATTACTTTTATTTAAAAGGACAGAGTCTAGACCAAAGACACAGAATCAGCAAATCCAAACTCAAGTTCAAGGAAGTCAGACAATTCAAGTGCCTGCAAGTAAATATGTAATAAAGAAAAAAATGAGTATTTGAAACTGGAAATACGCACTCACAAAACTCACTGTCAATAATGACAGCATTTCAAAGAACACATCTAAAAGACAATGGCTACTGATTGATGCTAGCTTCCAACAGACATCAAATCTGGTAAAGTAAGAGCCCTAGTGCATAATAAGCATACATTGTAAGAAATCTCAAGAAAAGTAATCCATTCCCACTTCCAAAAATAAAGGTAAAATAGCATTAAGATATCTTTAAAATTAAAATAAACAATAAATATGGCCCTACTCTTCATAATGCTTCCTAAAAAACAACCAACACCCCAAAACACTCTAAATCCCTACTGAAGAAGCCCTGTGATACAATCTGAAGGTCACTAAAAGTAAGATCAGATGAACAACTGGAAGAAATTAATTTCCATGGCAGGTCCAGGCTTCCAGAGTTTCACAGAACTGAGAGCTGACATTTACAAACCCTGTGTCTGTCCCTGGGACAAATCATCTTCAAAAGATCCCCAGTACAAACACAGATAACAGGGACTTGCAGCGCAATAAAGGAACACGTATGGATCTAAACTATGCTGCACCTCATTTGGGCATTCTTTACACTATCCTCATCTTGACTTCCACTTTCTTCTCAGATGGTCAGTAACTGCAGGCATCTGTGAAAACTCAGAAGATAATGCAAGAGGTCTGGAATTCTTTTACTAGTATTTGCGGGCAGCAAAGTATTTACTTAATCCAAACTAGCTGTGGAGATATCCATTACGTTACAGGGAGGAAAAAAAAAGTGGGGAACACAAGACCACGTTCCTCAAAGCAGTACATGGGAAGCCCTGGAGAAGCTTAGCACCAAGACTAAGCCTTGGCACAACATCATTCCTATAAGACGCAATATAGCCATGTCATCCTAAAGTGCAGATAGAGTTTGCTGGCACTGGATTTCCAGTAGTGTTTTTTTGTTTGTTTGTTTTGTTTTGTTTGTTTGTTTGTGGGTTTTTGTTTGTTTTGTTGTTGTTGTTTTTTAAGCTAAGAATTACCAAAAAAATGTAACTGGGAAGCAGCTTTTTTTCCCCCCAAGTAAATAATTTTTATATGTACTTGCAAGTGTGCACGTGAGCATGCATTTATTTGCATATATAGTCAGAATCCCATTTTTTGTTGCAGTACTGGACTAAAAGCTTTTTAACAAAAAAAATATATGCTTACACACACTCAAATTGACCAAATATTGACCACAAGTGAGAATCTATCCATTGTGTTACAACACTAAAACATTTCATTTGCAATCTCTATCATTAAATGTGATGATGGAGATAGCTAGGAATTGATGAACCGTTCTGTCCTTCAGATTAGGTGAGTCTCTTTAAGTGGCAAGCAATCGATTTGAGAATACGTAAGAATAAATCCTATCTATGTGTAGTACTAGCTGATATTTCGGGCAGGTTTTACTCTCAGATAGCACTCCCAACAAATTGCGTATGAGGCAGGGGAATGGCATCACTTCCAAATACTACCCAAACCTCTTCTTTCCAAGTCACCTAAAGAAATATATAGGGCTGTCCAATTACATTAAAAGAACACAAGAGCAACAAGGTGCTTTTTGTGGCCAAAACTGAACCCAATTTTACATACCCAACCAGTACACAAGCTAAAACATAAAGGAATCATCTGTTAACTAAATATGTTTCTGCTGCTCATTTCCACAAAATATTCGATGTGAACTTTTGCCACATGCTAGCAGATGAAGTCAAGACAAAAAGCAACTTGATTGGAAAGAAGCCCACCGTAGCACAATTATGTTTAAAAGCTTGAGATCTCTATTTTTCAAGTGACGTACAGATTATCTTTAATATCTTAATAAAGTTGCTCTTCTGGTAGATTTTGTTTTAAGTCTTTTCCTTACTGCAATAGAAAAAGTAAAAAAAAGCAGAGAAGAATTAGTAAGATATTATTCTAGTGCTGATTTAATAGAAAAATGGGGGGGAAAATTAAAGTTAGCTGAAAACGTGAATTTCAAAGCTATTTTTCCTGAAGGAAAAGAGAAGAATCAAAATTTGAATTGCCGAAGCAGATCCTAGCAGAACAAAGGCTGGCAGGTGAAAGAAAGCCCAGCAGAAGCCTAGGAAAGAGGATTTGGAGTAGAATAGCACAAGAAAGCCTGCCCAAAGGAGAGATCAAAATGTCAGAAGCAGGATCCGTCATTTAGCCACTACAAAAATAAAACTTAATTCAACCGAGTAACTTGCTCTGTAAGCAGCACACAAGCTACACAGTTGGCTGCCAGTCCAAGAACACGACAACCCACCTGCAGCGCCTGTAAACGCAAACCCAAGGCCCGCTGAGTTTGCAGCTTTTCTAGTCTCAGACTACCAGCAGTAAGCACGGATGACAGCCAAAGTTAAAGCAGACAGCACTCAGACAAAATACCCACGCGTGGTCTAAATTAGCTGTATTCAAGAGCAGCACCCTGCCCCAAAATTGTAGCAGTGCTCCATTTTGTTCAAAGTTTGAAAGTCAGGTAGGATCTGTACAAGAAGTATTTTCCTTTTGCATTTTCTCAATTTTTTTTAATAAATGCTATTTTGAAAGTAATCTGTTCATTAAACATTGTATGGAACAAAATAAGCAATAAAGAAGAAAAATAAATGTGACACTTCACACAGACCCCAGGTTCCAAAACAATTTTAATGAACAAGTTTTTCTGAAGAAACTAACCTACCGTGTAGACTGCCTAACCTCCATGAGGTAGGATTGCCTCACCACCCTACACCGAAGCAGTGAGTGTAAAGAACACCCTGGAAAATTTGCTTTGCAATGTTATAAAAACCTTTCACTTGCTCAAATAATAGCTAGGATGAAAAAAATACAGAAAAAAAAGTGTCTTCATTACCATTAGTCTCTATATAGCCGTACTCTCTCCTTACAGCAGTATCACTTGTCATTGTTTCTACTACCAACCCCTTCCTTATTTCAGCTTCCCAGCAAACCTCTCCATTGCTGGAGAACCTGAAGGATCATTTTCCAGAAACCACTACTTGAAACATATGCATCAAAGAAAGGTACACCAGCTTTGAGAGTAACTTCATACGGAACATTGTCAAGTGCACTACTGTGACCTACACAACTGGCATTCTGCAGGGGCAATTAATGCTGTAGTAAGCAGCACCCCATTTGCTCCTTTTTTTTTTTCCTGGTACATGACACTCTACCCCATCTCTCCTTCTATGAACCCAGATGGATGTCATGGATATCAGCTCCTCAGGTGGCAGGAAAAATCCAATCCACTCTGAGACACTAAAGTCTTTCAAACCGTAGCATTTATATATGTATTTATTCTAGTTATTATCAGTGCCGATTATTACATCTGACACTGCCTTTATGTGCCTCTTACTTTGCTGGATTTTAACTGGTTAAGCTGAAACTTCTCATGATATCACGTTCAGATTTAAATGACAAATTCTTTCTATTTTTATTTTTTAAATACAGAATAGACATTCTGAGGCAAATGGAGTGTTTCATATGACATTAAATTTCACTTCTGCTACCTATCCTTTTGAAAATTTCAGATATTTCATCTTCAGTTCAGAGACCTGTAAACCTGCAGAGCTAATCTCTGTATTAGAGATCAGGTCAACTTTCCAGACATCAAAAACCCTGTGTGACAACGTCTGACAAGTCAGACAGAGCTCTCACAGCTCTCCATTTGTACACCTCCACTGAGGCTTTGATGATGTCTACGAGCTAACATTTCTGAAGGGTCCATCCATTCTGTCGGTGCTTCTGGGAACCACTGGACAAACAATTCAGGTCAGAAGGAACAAAGAATAAAATAGTGAGGAGCTGGAGTGAGAAGGTAGGAAATGAGGAGCACGTGCTTGTCACCCAGAATTGCACAGCTTCTGGACTGCTGAAACTTTCTGGGAGCTGAGAGATAACGTGCATAAAGAACAAGAGGAAGCCAAAGGGTTTAAGAGGTTGAAGAGTCTCTGGTCTGTAATAAGTTGCTACGTAGCTTAAACCGTTTTTTTTTCAGATCCATCAGTATTTATGCAGTCCTTATTTCCTAATTCTGTATGCCACAGCCTGCAACTGAGTTCAGTGGGAGCAGTGAATGAAACTTGTACCTAATGCTGCAGTCTGATAAGCACAATGGAAGTCTCAGAAAAGGCCACACAAATTAGCAGGTAATTTTAAATTGCCTGTTCCTCAGTTTGCCACTAATGTGATGGGGATGATCACGCAATTTTACCTAGCCTCATAAAGTATCGTTAAGTAGTCTCATAACGTTGCAATGAGGGCCACGGATTTTGTGACAAAATGCGTAATTCTGAATTCAAAGAAGAGCATTTGAATAACAGGCTGTAAATGAGGCACCGGCCACATCCTGAACAATGAGAAGAAAAAAAGACATTAATTAACTGTTCAGGAAGTAATCACTACTCAGCTTTGCTCTGAATAGCAGAAAGGGGAGCATGCACAAATATATATATATATATATATATATATATACACACACACAGTAGTTAAGGAATGCTTGTATTACTGCACACACCCAGTGCAGTCCGACTACTGCTATTTGCTAAGGCAAGTTTGACTTTATTCCCTTTGTAAAACTCTGCATGCACAATAAACACAACACAATGGTCAATTAGAAGCTCAATCCTAAATTAAAGAACAATTTAGGGAAAAAAAGAACAAACTGAATCCAAACAGGAAGGAGAGGCCACAGAGACCTGTGGTAAAGGCAGAGAGCACACCTTGCTGGCAGCTGTAGGACGTAAACGCCACCAGCTGTACCACGAGCAGCAGAACCTGGGGAGAACATTCACTGATGAAGTCCCCTCCTTGAACCCCACATCTCCCTCTGCCCCTTTCCTCACGATGGAAATTCTCCCTCATATCACGCTCAAAGTTCATCTTCACGTCCCTTTTAACATCCCCATGGGGCAGGGTGGTGCCTGCTGGGGCCAGAAGTGGTGGAGCCCCCACCCCTGGAGGTACAGGAGACAAGTGGACGTGGAGCTCAGGGACATGATTTAGCAATGGGACTCAGCAGGCCAGGCTGATGGTTGGACTCGATGATGCTGAAGGTCTTTTCCAACCTAGATGATTCTTTGGCTCTGTGTACACGCTGACTCCTAGCCCACGCATGCCAGGCATCAGCCTGCCAAATAAAATATGTTATATTAATGACTGCCTTACAGATGTATTAATTTGGACATACCTGCTCTGTGCAGCCTCCACTATGTATGAAATTTGTCTGAGTTTCTCTGGGAGATTTCCACCTCTCTTCAAACACAGCCAACTACAGCCTGAAGGTTTCCAAAACTTTCCTTAGTTATACCAGTGCCAAGATTCAAGCACCTGGGGTGATGAGAGTTCACCGTCAGTGAGCACTACCACTTGGTGGGACCAAGCAACAAAATCCTGTCCTGCACCTTCATTCGTGTATTATCATGGCCACGAATGCCAGACTAAGAGCTCTGAAAAAATATGCAGAATTTAATGATGTCTAGAGAGTAGCTGATACCACATGATTTCTCCCGAGAACTTCTGAATATTTATCTATTTATTTCCTAGAACAAATTTCCGTGTTCATGCAGTGGGTCTAGCAGCTTCTTTCGTGAGCAAAGCCCCTGCTCCAAATACTTCAGGGAAATGAATATGAAACAGATTTTTCTTCCTCAAACCTGTAAGGTTTCATGCATTGCCTGTTTTATTCAGAAGCTCCCATTCTACTTTAATTACATCCTCCCAAAGCAGAGTAGAGAGTAATGCCAGGTTCCTTTGTGGATCCTAGGGGAAAATATTTACTAAAAGGACTCTTTATCAGCTCCTCCTCATTCTGGATGTCAAGAATTTTAATTACATTTTTTGGCCTTCATCAGAAAGCATTTTTTTGCATTAGATAGCTTTCTCCTTGAATGAGGATAAAAGTAAGAATACCTGTGTGTTTTTTTTTTCCACAGCAGTTTGCTTTCTTAATGCTGTTGAATATTGAGAGGGGGATCTTCTTGGAAGAGGCAACTTGACTTCTACGCCTTACCATGTAGGAAAAAAATCCACAAACTGTAGAATTTGTATCAGTTAACCTCATTCTCTATGATATCCCTCCAGTGCAGTAAGGATAAGCTTTTAGCCACTTGGCAGGAACTATTTTCTACTGCA
Source organism: Oxyura jamaicensis (assembly GCF_011077185.1). Taxonomy (NCBI): domain Eukaryota; kingdom Metazoa; phylum Chordata; class Aves; order Anseriformes; family Anatidae; genus Oxyura; species Oxyura jamaicensis. Next base: position 36,496,729 of record NC_048893.1, read on the forward strand.
ACTCTTTCATCATTAGTACTACCTATTATTGCAGTTGCTACTTGCTCAAAGCACAGGAGGTATCCGTTCCTTTGCCAGACCTTAACTGGACTGAAATCTGTGCTAATTATTTGCCTCTGGGCAACCATTGTTCCTACTGGTTTCCTACTGGTCTTGTTTGAACCAAAAGGGTCAGCTACTTAGAGGGACTTTATCATACTTGAAATATAAGTGAACATACTTGCAGCCCTCTTTTTTTTCAGAGCATCCAGTACCTTTTCTTCAAAGTGCCCTCCCATTTCCATGCTTTAAGGTAAGGACTCCAAATTTGCATCACAAACATAGCATGGAAAGTTACCCAGATTTAACTACAGTTACCAAACCAATCACAAAACAAGCTATTTATACATGTTTATTAGAAATAATTTGGCACTTAAGTTTCTCAGAGATCTTATATATGACTATAAGCAAGCATTAGCCCTGATCTGAATAAGCATGTCCTATTCCAAAGCTACAAGGACAAAACCAGACTTTTCCTTTTAACTGCCAAAAGCTTTACATTCAGATAATGCAGAAGGCAGGTGTTAAAACACGCACAATGTTATGGCCATTATGACCACCAACAGCAGCTTGACAGCAAGCATGAAGAATATAGGACAAGAACTGTTAGACCAGGGGCAAGGAAAAAATTAGTCAGGCATGGATGGAAATGTAGTATAAGGCTACAAAGAAAATCTGTAAGTTTTGGATTGTGGGACTAGAGGGTCATAAACTGTTTTAAGAGAAGACAGGTGGCACATGTGGAAGGAAACCTGCAGCTTGCAGTAGGAGATCTGAACTGCAAGTCAGAGGTGGCAGCGACTTCCCTGAGCAAGAAACAGTGAACTGGACAGACACCGACAGTTCTGTGGATTGCCCAAGGAACCTGGGACTTGGGCTGGTGATGGGTAACGAGAAACTCTGATCAAGCAAGAAACTGCCGTTGGACTAGCAAAAACAAGGTTGGGAAACAACAGAAAAAACAATTGGGTGGTGGGAGAAGGGAGGCCTGGAGGAAGGCAAATAAAGGCAACAGATAGATGCTGAGGAACGGGTAATGGAGATAAGGTCAGGAAAATGTTTTCTCTCTAGAAGAGATAAATTGAGTGACTTAAAAAGAATGGCCTTCTCTTCTGAGCTGCATGCAAACTAACCAAGTAGCCCCAGGATACTTAAGACTGAAATTGGGATCAGAAAGAAGGAACACAACTGGAACAGGGGGTGTAAACAAGGCAAACTAGGATGTGGATGGAGGAGGAGGCAACAGCACATACCTTCCAGATTCTAAGCTGAATTCCAACACTTCACCCCTTGACATGAAACCTGCTCTCAAAACATCCCATCCCCTTCTCACTTTGGGCCACAGAGAGAGAAATGCAACACATACCTGCTAGCAAGGCATGGGCACACCATCAGACCATAGCAGCTGAACAAGTCACCACCCACTAGGTGAATGAAAACATGCATACTCTTAACCTGCTTTAATTGCAAGTTCAAGAAAATATTTTTTATTCATACTTCTGAGGAAAAATGTTCCCATTGTTAAAATGCCTGACTTCTTCCCTGAGGAACTGGCTTATAGCCTTGCCTCTGCCAGAGAGCTCTGCAGCTGTGAGAAGACAACAGGAATCTACAGGCCATGCTTAGACCTCGTGTGCATTTACAGTCCCAGCCACTGCCTGCGTGAGCAGAAAAGGATGGAAGAGAAACCTGGCAATGCCTAAGATTAGAAGGGCTCGGCTTGTTTAGCAAAGCAAACTCCCAGAGGAAAATACAGCATTATCTATTGCTACTGTGCAAATGTACATCACAGAGGGGCCGAGGCCACTGCTTGGGCAGAAACATGCAGGAGACTATGTGATTGAATCTAAACCCCAGGTGAGGAAGTTCTGTGGGATTTATCAGAGACCAGAAGAATTAAATTGGATTCAAACAGAAAATAATCTGCTTTCAAATTGGAATTCAACGTATTTTTTGAAGATAATACATAATAACAGGTTGTCCCATGAGGTCCCAGAATTATTAGTAAGCCATTTAAGTCAATCTCCCCTTTTTTTTAATCCAAATGATTGCAAAACTGAAACAGTCAGGTTGCTTCCCTGAAAATGAGACTCCACATACACCCACCAGCAGCACTGTTGTTTTAAGAGCTGTGTAATGTAAATTACTTTAAAAATACAGATAATCTTAGTTGTCTCAAGCCAAAAAAACAGATACCTATGCCTTTAATGAAAATTACTTTTGAGAGCACCTGAAGTTGAAAAAACAAGGCGCTGAAGGGTTAAGCATTCAAGCAGTGAGAGTGACGGAAAATCTTGAAGGCAAGCACATAGCAATTTTCTCCTCAATGGAGGCTTCACTATTGGGGGCGGGGGGGGAGAAAAAAAAAAAAAAAAAAAGTCTGCTGCTGCACGTTGAATGATATGAGAAATCCATAGTGAACTTAATTCATCCAAGAGTCAAACTGCAATACTGAAGGGGAACTATCATAATGCGTACATACACATATACTCGCTGTTGCAATGACAGCATGCAGGGGGATGGAATTAGGCCATCTGTTCAATTCTCACAGGTCCCAACCTTTCAGTACTTAATTGTCCAACCTCCATAACCTTCTCTTAACATCTCAGTAATGACATCCTCAGATGTCAAACACCACATGATCATCAGGCCTGGTTTTTGCACAGCCACCGTCTGGCCTTCAGGCAACATTAGAGTACGGCGGCACCGGCCCTGCCTGACCAGGGACACCTCAAGCACATCAGATCCTCCTGAACCAGACTTTTGCCTTTGCTTTCCAGGAGACTAGCCCAACAGAGGAAGCTATTTCACCACAACTCTTTATCACATCAGGGAAAAAACCCTTCCACAAGGACTTCGTGAAAACTGTAGTTAACTGCCAGGCCAAGACACTTGCCATCAACCACAGTGGTACCCATTGCAAATTAACTTCCTATTAGGAAATTTCATGGAAAAGTCCGACACCTCAGGCACTCTAAGCCCACAGCCTACACAAAGAACTGTGATGGAAACAGTTTATTTTTGAATTGTACAGCTAATGGTACAAATAAATGTGAAACAACAGCTTATTAGTTTCTATCTGATTCATATCTTCATCAAGTCTAAATACTAACCCACAAACTGCTGGCTTCTCTTATTTTGGGGGGAAGACTTGGAATTTTAGCTCTGGAGTCTAAACACAGCAATTTATCTATATTTAAACTAAATTTCTGATGATGATAAAATAAACATTATCTTGTGACATCTTTACACAGTCCAAAACTGCTTCTAAAGTACCCCTACATCCTGAAGGTCCACATGCTCCTTTTCAATCACTGAAAACTTCCATCCTTTTCCAACCTTTCAAAAAGACATTTGAGTTTTTCATTGCTACACATAGTAGGGAAAACAAAACAAAAACAAAGCACAACCACAAATGCAGGCTGGCCTGAAAGAAATTCATTCTCAGTCATGCCAAGATATACAGTCTTAAGAACCACGCGCGTATCTGGGAAAAAACAATTCTACCCTTGAGACATTGCCAGTAAGCACCTTAGGGCAGCCCATGCGTGGAAGGTTGCACAGTTGGAATTGAAAAGCAGACTACAGAATTACAGATGGCAGGCCCTTAGCATTACACAGGTTAAGGCACTGAGCAAGATGCCTACTGAAAATCCAACTTGGTTTTACACATGCTAAAACAAAGCACTTGGATAGAAGGGAGGTAGGTCCTGTAGGATAAAACTTAGCATGTCTCTGGACTCTGGAGCACTTCACTGGCTTGGCAGTCCTCTGTGGAACACCAGCACCACTCATACACTTGAAAAAAAAAACACTTAAATGCCTTTCTAGATCTTGCATAAATCCATCATCGTGCATACACGAACTTCAGGATGCATAAAAGCTAATGGGCTGGGGCATCACTCTGCCAAGGCACTGCATAGGAACCCGTACTTCCCCTTTTGTCCCATAGATATGACAATAGCACCTGACAAAAAGATCATTAACAATATATGACATTCAACTATTGAGTTGGCATCTGGAAGTTGAGACCAGGGATACCTAACATTTGAGTTAAACAACAGCACTCTGATGAATTCTGGACTGTCCAGCAATAAGCATTTTAATGAGTCTTGGACAGCAGCTGGGAGCCAACTGCTGACTGTGCCTGCCTACACACTGACACAATCCTGATGAGTGTGGGAGCGTGTGCCTGGAACATTTTTTTAATTGTTTTGAGGACCATTTTGTTGTCAGCTATGGCCCCACAGTGATTCATGTACCACAGGTTGAATAACACTAGACAAAGTGACCTTTTTAGTCCTTTTTTGGAATTTTTTGATTTGATTCTACGTAGATGCACCAGTCTGATCATACACTCAGAAACTGCTGTACTGGTAGGGAAAAAGTCATAAGATATATCCAGATGAAAACAAGCTAAAACATACACTTGTTGTTATCATCGTGACAGTGCCATTTCTTCATAATGCATGTCTAAAGGGAAAACTCAGTAACAAGGAAGACCTGAAGAAACAAGCATACAGGGAGATGGGGGAAATAAAGACAAGAATGTCAGAGAAAGAAGAGAAGAACAGGTGAGATAGAAAAAGGGGAGAGGCTCTGACAGCCTTTGCTATTAGCAAGCAGGAAGGAAAGAAAAAAGCAAGGAAAAAGCCCCAAGATGAGAAATCATAAGCACAGAATCTCAACTGGAAAAAAACTTCTGACATCTTAATCAACAGTTGAAACTGTTCAGGAAGCTTTGTGGCTACTACTGGAAATTCCTCTTGTTGCTGGGTGCTAACAAGGCCATGCTCCTTCCCAACTAAATTGCTGAAACAGAGGTCAGTGTTGTAGTACTGCCAGACAAGATCCTTCGGGCTACAAACCAGGCCAGAGTGGAAACCAGCTGCAGAGTAAAATCAAAATGCATGCAAGCTACTATATTGATTTATTAATCATTTCCATAAATAATTACTCACAAATTTTTTTTAACTTTTAATACTGTGGTTGCAACAGGGTTTCCACCCTGCTGCTCCAAAGCAATGTGCAAGCCAGGAAAGCTGCCAGAGCAGCTCAACTTCATCCACCACTGAACACTCTGTTCTTCAGAGCGGTTAACCTCCAGCTAAAGACAAAAAAAGTAGCTTCACAACAGCTGCACACAATTTTGCTGCACTCACGATGCACACAGATGGCTTAAAGCATAACAACCAGACCAGTCCAGTGTCTTACTCCAGAAGTTGCTCCAAGGCACATCAAGTCATCTACCACGCTTACAGTGAGAAGACCACAGAACATACCAAATGGACAACTCCAACTACTCCAGTTTCTAGAAGAGTAATGGTCTTTTATACTTGGTCTTCTTCCTGTAAGTTAACGCCTTCATCATTAACGTCCACTTTTCTGATATAACCAGAAAGCAGTTCCTTGTTTGTTTTTTCCATTACTGTCTCCTCCCCGCAGCGCTATTGAACTTAGACTCCCAGATTCAAATAGTAAGTCCGTCAATACACAGTGATATTAACATTATTGTTGATGCTTACAATTAGAGTTTTAAATCCAGCAAATTACTGAAAAAAAAAAAAAATCAAAGAAAATATTATAAAAAACTGCATATGGATCCTGATCCACATTGAGTTGCTGATCCATAGCTTCAGGATATTCGGCCATCCAGAACAGCCAGCGACTAGAAACTCCAGAGCTCGTGCTTCAGATTTTGAAGTGTTCTAGGCTTTCAGGGCTTCCCTATTCCCAGTCAGAAGGCTTAGAAATCTGTAGCTAGACTTGTAGCTCTAGCTGGAATGACTTCCAAGCCAGCAGCAAGAAATCTGGCAGCCAAGAACCCACAGATGAGTACTCAAAGGTCTCCAGGTTTTCTGCGCTCTGATACATGTGCAGAAATACTTCCTTCGTCTTCTGCCTCCTTCTCTTACCCATCTTCTGAGCCACTAAGTTAATTGACCATGATAAAATTAAAATATAATAATAAATCTACTTTTCATCCCACAGAAAGCAAAATCAATTTTTTAGCTTGAAGGAAAAGAAAAATATTAAGCGACCAACATAAATTAGTCTTCAGCCTCAAGGAGCTACAGGGTTCACACAAGCAGGCACATGCAGTGCAGTGAGGGGGGACACAGAGAGAGATGGTTAGCCTTAGCAGTGGTTTAACCAAATTCCATGAAATGTTCATAGATAAAGTCAGACTCTCCTCAACTCCACAACTAGGTTTTCATCAGCTCATAGTAACCAAGACAACCTAAGAACGTGTTTAAACTAGAAAAAAAAAGTGATCTTTTTAGAAAGAATACATAAAATATTGAAAACCAACATGCAAGAGGGATAACTGATGAGATTAAAATGCTTCCTGATCACGCAAAAAGTATGAAAGGATAACGATGAGAAAAGCAACATCAGGTACCTGGGAAAATGAACAGATGGGTAATACAACAGTAGAGGCTCTGCCGAGAACCCGGTGAAGAGCTCTGCTCAGAGAACAACAGCAGTCCAAAAGCAGGAGGAAGGGGGGATTTGTGAACAGCAGGTTGGAGAACTGTAAGTGTACAACAGAGGTAGATTGGGACCTGGAAGTCTACCCTCAGTTCCCCCAGCTTCAGAAAAGACACCAACCACACGGGCAGGAGTGGAGGCTGAGAAACGTGCAGCCTGAGCAGCAGGTAGAGCATGCCTCTTCAGCAGAGAGCACGGACAACACTGATAAAGACAAACAAAGGCGAGGGCACACCCAAGTGGATGACCTCCGGCTTTCTTGAGAATGGGTCAACAGACTGTTCACCAGACTTAACAAGGAACAACATGAACGCTTTCTTCACGCAGTGCAGAATTGGACACTGAATTGCATACAAATTACTTAGACAACAGATTACAGGATTATATCAGGCATTTGTAGACATGACAAGCACATTCACTTTATAATAGTAAAAAAAAAATATTAACAGACACTTCAAATGTACTACAGATTCTCACACTTCAGAGCAATATTAAATTTCTAACCAGTATCCCCAAGAGGTAGGTTACCCTGCGCTTTATTAGTACAGAGTTTATTGCCCTGAAGCATCAAAAACCAGACTTGGTCATGGACAAAGCAGACCAGAAGGACCTCTGCCCCAACGAACGTGGAAAACAAAGTATTCCTATTTGAACGTTATTCTCTCTCTCCTCTCTCTTAAAACAAAACAACAACAAAAAAACAAAAGACGTGTTGCAATAGCTGAAGATTGTTAAAGGAAACAATTAAATGTTATGAAGCCATTAAAGAAAGACTAGTAACATATGAAGACATTAAGGTTAATATAACACACAGAAACACAAAATATTACAGATAAATTAGGGGTACGGTTAGAGCTACCTACAACACTGGAAATACATATATAATACCTCATTTTAACATAGCTAGAAATAATCAGATATATACTGTGATGATGTTTATTAGAATACTTCACAACAACAACAACAAATCACATTTGCATTATGGCATGAGAAATAATTAAAGCAGTTTCAAACAATTTCACCCCATGAATTTTTGCTGATTCCTAAGTTTAAATAGCCTAATTTGAATTTTAGTGAATAAAAATTAGAAACATGACTTTTGCAAAACAGCTCATGCACTGAATCTCAAAGTATGTTTACACAGTCTATGCTCTATGTAAAGAAGCAGATGAGGAAACCACTAGACCTTTAAGTTGTGCTTTTTTCTACTGAAAGTGACATTTTGTTAGTATTTCCTTGAAGAGGCAAATATTAGCTCACATCTTTGCATACTATAGCACAATCCCCCTGTGCTGTATTTTTCTTTTTTAAAATATATATATATATATTTTTTCCTTTTATTTTTCCCTCCTCTTTTTAGTAAAGCTTCCAGATTGAATCATGTTTCTTCATATGAATTCTCTCTGTTCCGAATTTAATACGGCTTCTGCCCGATTGCCTGTGTTTTTCAGTGAGCCTGCACTTTGCCTTGAAAATCCAAATTCCTCCCATAACTTCCCTAATTCACGGCAACCTTGAAATACCAAAGAAACGATCAATTATATAAAAACACTCCAAAGTCACTTTCAGGAGGAAGCAGAACATGATGTTGATAGCTGAATGCAGAGCCTAACGTCAAGAAATGTATATATTTGCTTCACTTTATTATACCAGAGGATGCACAGAGCAAGAGGAAAGCTGAAAAGTGGTCATGTGCAAAGTGTGCACAACCTGCTCAGGTCAGAGAGAAAACAAATGGCAAATGCATTGTGTTACACAGTACTGGGGAAGCAGCTGAGGTATTTAAGTACATCACCATCAAGACAACACAGCCCTGCAAGCTCAGTAAAGCATGAATCTTAAGAAAAAAATCATTAGTAAATCAGTCAGCAAAGTTGCCTGTGACCAATCTCAAAAAGTATCTCCAGCATAGTCCAAATTACAGGGACAACGGGAGGAAGGGTGAACGTTACCAACTACATCGATCTCTTGCATACAAATTTGGTATTATTCTGCTGTAGTTGTTTATGCACCTTAACATCCACATCTCAGCAATAATTGAATAGATTTTTTTACAGGATTAAACATAAACGCTTGGTTTTACATGAAAAAATAAATAAGGTTCCTCCACCTCTGCACCTGGGCTCACAGATTATCAGCCCCCAGACTCCACAATGGCAGATCATAAATTTGCTCTTGGAAGATGAGATAAGCCCAAGTGCTCTTGTTTTTGTCTGCTTTTTATGCAGCACCTTGGTTCAAGGGGAAAGGTGACTTCATTATGAAAATAGTGACACTCTCCCCCTTGACTGGGCATTTATGTTCAAAAGATGTTCCTCAAGGAGTTTTTTTCAGGGAATCTTTCAATAAACGCATGGAGATGTGCCAGTAGAGCAGGGAACTAGTGCAAACAAACAAATATGCATGTGGTTTAATGACTTATACACCAATGAGCCTTACCGCTGCAATGCTGAAGTCTGTTTAGAGACAAACGTACACAAGCCTTTTCTATTACAGAGAATATTCTTCTTCTAATTGACTGGAAAGATAGAGAACACTACAAAAGATTTACAATAGTGTCATATTGCAGAGCAATATTGTTTTTTCAGCCTTTTTTGAATAATTATTATTATTCAGCTTACTCCATGTATGGAGTGGAAATTTTATGCTTTCCATTTGACATTGGCTTCCTGCTCCTAAGGGTGAGCAAATGGACTTAGGACCCTTGTGATGCATTTAATTCACACAGGCACAGCTTTTTGCCCAGAACAAGTGCCTCTTTCTTCTAGTCATATTTTCTAACAAACTACTGAAGGGAAATCTTGTAGAATTCCTGCACGTAGAAATGACTGCAGTTTGTGTAAGGTCTCTACTGACTTAAGAACAAGGCATGAGAGAGTTCAAACTGCAAAGCAGACTCTGCTGTGATCTTGTATGAAACGCCTCTGTCTCAATTTTTTTTTCACAAAAATGCCACCTACCTGTCTGTAATGAAGGAAGTCTGAGGTTTATAAACCATTGCTGAAGCTGAAACGCACTAACGAACGCAAACTTGTCTCTCTAGTGGATGGAGCAGAGAACAGTCAGGTTTGTCTGGGGCTGTTTTTTGACTTTCTTTGGAAATTTTAATACTTCTTTTACTAAGACTTCAGTAACACTTTGCAGGTGGCAAGTCTTTTCAAAGCATACAAAATAGATCTAAAAGTTCTAAAAACAGAGAATAGAACGCAAAGTCAAAGTAGCAAGGATTATCAAAGACCATATATATTTTAAACTGTCTAGGAATTAAGGTACAAAGCACAAAATAGCATTGCTTCAAGGCCAGTTCTCAGACACAGCTGTACATTGTATAAATCCATCTTTCTCAACACGTTACCCTCACATTTCATCCAATGCAATACTCCATCATCCAAAAGAATGATGCAAAACTGGCAGCCATCCCAAATGACAACAGCCCAGGTAGCTGAATGACATCCTACTTTCAACAAGTTCAACAGAAAATTCTTACTGGTTTTGACCAAGATACTAACCTACTTTGTAAAGTGATATAGCTTCAGCTCCAAGGGCTATTCTATTTAAACAGGCAAAGGGATTTTTTTTTTTTTTTTTTTTTATGATCCACACAGATGATAAATTTGGAAAAAAAAACTTTCAACATCTTCACTCTGCCAAAGATTTTCCTTCCTGTTACAATACATAACATCATATTTGGGATAACGAATCAGGCAACTGAAAATGCACCGAGATCTCAGACCTGTTGTAGTAAATGTGTCACCTTTGGTGATATAACTGCTGGCTCCAGGTATACATTCTTTGTCTATTACTTGCATTCACAACGTGACATTTTGCAATGAATGGTAATGGAAAGGTGTTTTTCCACCAGAAAACAAAGAATATAAAACACCTTACAGTTAAACACATTTAACTTCACTTCCAGCAAAGAATATGAGGAAGAAGCAAAGGAATACCACCAAAGAAGGATACGTGTTCAATGGGGAAAAGGATAAAAAAAAATAAACAAAACATCTAATTAAAAAGAGAGACAATTTATGATATTTTAAATCCCTTTTACTGGCTTTTTCCCCCACTAGCATTTCTATCACAGAGAATGATCTTTAATTAAACAAACTAAAGAGTTTTCTTTTTATAATTATCCTTTGATCCAGTTAAGCATATAAGTTATAAGCCTAAATTTAAGCACATTGACTTCAAAAGGATTATCTCAAGTAACCATACGCTTAACTGACAAAAGTTTCAGTGGCCTTGACTTAAACATGGCTTTAAGATCATCGAATGAACTTGTTGTTGGCCTTGGTGTGCATCATCCATTCCTACAGATAGAGCCTAGCAGCTTACTGAGTGTTGTGATCTGATCCAGAAAAACACGTATTTTAAATACTTCTATGTATTGGGGACTCAATGCAAGGCAGTTTGCTGATTCAAAACTCTCGTGTGCCTATTTTACTGATAAACATCTCCGACATATTATCAATTCATGACAAGTTCTTTGTTTTTCCTTTTAGTCCTTAGTGTGGTACGGAGGCAAAATGATTAATATTTGACTATTAACCAAAATGCACATGCAAATAAGATGATTTCTGAGCTTGAAGCAGAACACCCAAATTCATTACAATATGCTAAAAATTGTCCTGTTTGAAGAATACTATCACAACCCACAGCTTCAGAACAACTTCAGGAGCAGAACTTCACCTGTGCTCCCTATTGTACTCTGCCACAAAAGGTATATTTTTAAACATAATCAAAATGCATAACTTTAACCTTGCAAATTCTGAAACCTGTGTAGCTTTACAACCCCAAGTATCCTAACTGCATAGAAATAATGTACAATGCACTGTAAACTTCCTACAAAATTCACTTAATTGCATAAATGCCAAAGGTTGCTGATTACAACATTTAGAAGCTTCACACAAATGCACTGAATTGTCATTTTAGTAATTGAAAGCAAAACCATACAAAGTATAAGCAAAAGACACTACACTATTAAGGGCGGCTAGCACTAAGGAAAGAATAAGCAACACTTGAGACAAGTCAACTAAAGACTATTTTTCAATACTTTTCATCAGAGTATCAGCCTAAACCCTGACGAGTTGTTCAGATTCAATGAACAAGCCCATCGTGCTATTTTGTAGGCTAACTTGTCTTTGCATTTGAAAAAATAATTTAAATATGCCTGGTTACAATGAAAAAGGTCAGAAAAAAAAAAAAAAACACTACTGCCTGCCCTGATAAGATCACAAAAATGCAAACGGTGATGGAGGAGGAAGTAAAGGACAAAACTAACCTGACATATATTATAAGGTGGAAAAAAAAATAAATAAATGAACTATTAAGACAATTTTTTCAGATGACCTGAAACTCCATAACTCAACTACATGCTACATGTTTCCTATATTTAAGCCACCTACCCAAGGAATTCATCTAAAAATATTAAGATGTGTTTCCTTAAGATTACTTCAATTCCTTTACAAAAAAGAAATATACATATAACAGTAAAAATAAATATAGCACTATGGACTCAGGAACTACTTTCCTATGACCATGATCTTTGATGAAAGCAGAAAATGAACTGCTCTATAGCCAGCAGCTGAACCTTCTTTTTACTTGGTTTGAAAAATTTATATTTAATGGCAGAGGGTAAGTCATCTGAAAATTAAGGCTCTTTTCATATTAAAGAGTTCTGAAAAGCAAGAGAGTCAGTTCACACTAAATATTTAAACAAAAAGCAGATGCATTTTCAGATGTGTTTACTAAGCAGAATGATGAGCTAATACAAATATAATAGTATCCCTGTTGGTTTTTGTTTGCTTGGTTTTATTTTTCTTATTTCTTTAAATTAAGACAAACACAAGTACCAGAACATGCCTGAGTCTGTGGACATGTGAAAGCATGTCCTTAGGCAGATGAGAAATTCCAAGAACTTTAGGGTTAGCACATTCAAGTAAGACAAGAAATAATAGAGTCTGTACCAAAAGCTTGAATTAGTGTATTGTTTTTGTCAGTATTACTAATGACAGGAAACCTTGGGAATACTAAAACCACATAATATTGAAATCAGGGACAACATGATAGATATTTAAGTTACAAAACATGTCAGTTTAATAAGCATAGGTGAACTCAAAAAAAAAAAAAAAAAACACCAGCTGTGTTTTAAACACTTTGTGCTCAAAGTGTGAGAAGTGGCTTGTTTGGGGGTTCTTGCTACTACTAATATTCGTGAGTTAAGTAAGTTGTTGACACGCAAGAGCTACAACCATAAAGCCACTGAATTATCCTTATGCCATCCATTTCATTCTTTCACGCCCATAAAGCTCTCCCCCCCTCCATACAGACACGCACACCCCAACTCAAAGCTTTTCATCAACTGCTTCACTTTTGACATGCAAATCCTGCAAGTTTATCTGGCTCCTGCACATTTTGCAAACAGCCCCAGTAAGAGGTGAAGTTAAAAGCACAACAAATTATAATTTCAGAACACGTTTCTGGAAGAGAGGAGATTCGTTTCATTGGTCCTACCAAACCACCACATATATGGAACCTCTACAAGAAAACTTAGTTAAAGCCTTTATCTCATGCACTGGTCGGTTGGTTTGGGAAAGGTTAGTATTTCAAATAATAATAATAATTTACAGGTATATTCATCACAAAATAGGAAACTTTATCAAATACGTTATTTTGAAAAGGCTTTATGCCCAAATCTTACCACATTCCCAAATACTAGGATACTTACAAAACCACCAGAAAATGGAAGAATAAGAAATACAACTCGTGGAAATATATGTGAAGGAGGCAACATATTTTTAGGCACTAGTTTTCTCTGACTTTTCTGAAGAGACCTTGGACTAATAAATGGCCTCCACTAAGAGGCACAAGGGCTTAATAAATTTGCTGGCACAAGTAAATTAACCTCCAGAATTCAGCAGAGCTGCATCCATTCAGCAGGCACTGAATTTCACTCCCCAGAGTATTTTCTGTGTGACTGTCACTGTAGTTTCTGCCCAGCTTATGCGTAAGTAATTCCTCACTCAAATCCAACCCAAATACTTGTTTGTCACTGAACTTAAATTTGTGCCCAAGTAGCAAAACGGTCTTTTAATTCCACTGCAGCCTCATCTCCGGCTCAGGTCACAACACTGTCCTACGGATGGACACGCGAGGACAATATTCTGCCAGTTAGCAGTGTTTTAAAGGCGGATTCTGAGAATATAGAGGATAGCAGGGAGCTTGACACAGTTCACTTGTTGAAGCCAACCTGGCTGAGCTCAGATGCCAAAAAAGAGCTCTCAGGACAGAGGTGGCACCTCTGATCACCAGCTCACGACAGGCCTTTAGTGAACAAGGAGCTGGCAACTGTTGGGGAAAGATGAGCTTGCAGCGCTGCCTCTGTGTTTCAACAGCCATACAAAGGACACAGTATCTGGTCCACAGAGGCGATAAACCAAATAGAAGAGAAAAATATAATCTAACTAGTCCACAGGTGTTACTCACATTTCAGTAACAGCTTTCACTAAGCCCTGCCAGCAAACGCTGCTGCTCTGAGCCACGCACAGCCGCTACTCACAAGGACACGATGCATCTTCCTCCTTCCTGCTGCTTACAAGGCATTATCCCACAGGCATTTTTGACCACTGTAAAGGGATTTGCACACTGTTAGATGCTACTGGACCATTTGTTTGCTAGCAAAAAGCATTTTCATGAATATTCTCCTGCTATAGAAGATGCCAAAGACAGAATCTGGAATACCTGTACTCCACTGCAGGCAACGGCAGAAGGCCTGCTATCATTGGAATCTTGCTAGCTGATATCCGTAGAAACAAAAAGCTCAAAACATGAAAACTTATCTAAGTTCTGGCTCACTTAAACACGTTCCAGTCACCATTATGTTTTTCATTTTATTTGCTAAATGTACACATGGGGGTTTTAATTCACTCTTTAAAGCGTGGGACAGAGATCATACCTCACTGTACCTTCACCTAGCACGAAGCTTCTTAGGGAAGAAAGGAAGCATTTTATGTAGTGCCTTTCTTCCTAGGAAAGACAGTTAGTAGAAGAACACCTCTGGCAATACCTTACAACATACAAAATACTGTCTGCTAGTAAGGAAACGTTCAGTCAGTTACACAATAATCAATTAGCTCCCCACAAAATAATGGCACTGAAAATTCAGTCCCGTCCCTCTGGTAAAACAATTCACGAATACATTTTGTTGGGAGTTATCTGTAACTGCCATCATTACATCACACTCCTCAACTACATCTCAGAGAGCAAAGAAATTACGCTGCTTTAAGAGAAGAGTTAAACTTTAGGGAGTCCTACAGTTGATCTGTGGTATCCCAATATGTAAAGAGTAAAGTAAAACTACCAAAATATTCTCTGCAGCTTTCCCTGTACAGTCAGAGTGGTGATTTTCACTGGTAAGGAGAAATGAAAGAATGTTCCTAGCAGATGGAGATCGTGTCAGTCATGCCTGTCCTCCTCTATTCCTGTGGTAATTTTCAAAAATAAATAAATAAATTCCACCCAAAAAAATGTATCAGTATCAAAGTGGTCAGCCCCTGCTTACCTCTTTTTTTTCTTTCTAACGATCTCTTAAATTATTTCAGCAGTAAGCAAAGAACTTTGCCACACTGCAACTCACTTGTGATGTGCAATCAGTGGGGAGAAAAAAAAAGAATTAGCACTGAAAATGACTTTTTTAAAATGTTAGATCATCAGCATCATTGAGAACCAGAAAACCTGGCTGCCCATACTATAGGACATGCCAGAACAGTTTGTGTTGCCCAGCTACTCGGTACAGCTTGTGCCAACAGGAAGAGAAAGGAAAGAAAAATCAGTAGGGCGACACAGTAAACAAGATTATTTGCACCCAGTATAAGCATTAGAATTTCACCCCAAATTTTACACTGGGTTATGCTCGTCTTGCCAAACAAACAGTGAGCAGGTGATGACCCTGTCCCCATAGAGGATGCTGGCACATCTCATTAGTCTGGTTTTGCACAGTCAGGACAGACGGTGCTCTGTCACTTCGACAGAAATAAATTCAAATGACTTGGGAATAACATTCAAACAACACCGAATTTCACAGTCATGATCATAAGACCCTTCGCTGACTCAGTGCGTCCTCTTTCATAAGCAGCAGCATGATTAAACAGGGATCAGATACGAGCAGTTCGGAGGATGTGGACCATCAGGGCTGGCCCACTTCAGCCACTTTACAGCAACACAGACCTGGCAGTTCTTCATGGAGGACTGTGAGCTCAGTTAATTTTAAATCATAGAAAAAAAGGCCCGTAGTGGAGCTAAATTGGCCTGTGTTGAGATTCAAGGAAAGCCGTCTGCTTCTAAATGACTGAGAGTTCTAACACCGCATCTGTGTTGCAGGTTACGCTTTGCTGTGAAGTATCAGCACAAAGGAAATTCTTCAGTCCAGAACTTGTGTTCAGAGCTTATACCCTTCACAGCTCTCAGACACCTGGAAAAGTAACCGTGTTGCCATTAGTGGCAAATATCCCTAGTGCTTCCAAGTCGACTTGTTGCTGTTCTTTGCGGAAAGCTACAGTGTTTGCTGCCATATCAATAAATCATCGCTCATTGCTAGCAAATTCCCAGCCCAAATCTAACTCTCAATTTTTAATGAACATTAGCTAAAACATTTTTTGTTTTCAGAGGCAAAACATTTTTTTTTTTTTCCAACCAGTATTTCGCATCATCTTTCTACACAAGGAAAAAAAGCTTGGTGATCACCCAGAGACAAGTGCTGGTTATCTCCCAGCAGTCAATAAAGACTGTAGCTTCATAAAGATTCTGCAAGTAACCAAATTATTTTAATATCACAGATCATACATTGCTGTTAATGGGGCTGGGCAGATCATGAAAGATGTAGATGGCTTTTGGTTATTCTCAGTTCCTTTCAAGCTAAAAGGACACTAGGGAGCAATCGCTGCCTCTTTCCCATCCCCATGTTAGAGCCCTCTTGGTCCTCCCGGCTGGTTTTGATGGAATGAATGAAGAAATTAACATTGTGCCTGTGTCTTCTGCATGCTGATGAAAACCAGCTCTACAGTGCCGTCTTATCCTACCTGGCCAGAGCAGCGAGTTCTCCTCATCACTCTTCAGGCTGCTGGAGGAGTGGATGGCAGCTCTAGTTAAACTTGCTTTTACGTTATGTCAGCAGCTACAGTATGGTGACATTTCCTTCTGTTTTTATCCTTAACACTGTTATTCATGACTTTGTCACCTTAAACACAAGCAAATACAACGTGTTGCACGTAGGATAACTGACCAAATGCCCAGTCATTCACTCAGTAGGTACCAAGGACTACCTAGACTCTAAAATCAGTCAGTGCCTTTGTTTGGGCGCTTTCTTTCAAGCACCTCTCCCCACAGAGTGGGGATCACCCCCAGCAGCCAGCCCTGAGCCTTAGGGCTGCCCTTGTACACTCATCCTTTCCTTCTGCCATCCAGTTCCGTACTTCAGCTTTTCAGGAGGCATGTGACACATACAAGAAAGCAGATAAAGAAATACGGAAAGCCTTCACACAATATTTTTAATCCCAAACTTTCCTGACATCCCAAAGTTTATAAATCTGTCAACCGAATCCAAGTACTGGGTCTACCGCTTGCTTTCTTCAGCTTCTGAGGACCCACTTATTACGTCTCAGATTACAGACAGGGAACAATTATCTTCATCCTTTTGTGTTGAAATATAAGATAATATTTACTGTTTAACTTGCAACCAGAAAGAATAGGAAGCATATCCTCTGTTAAAGTGGCCTTGTTTGATTGGATGTAAATTGCTAAGCCACAGTAACACAATTAAGTCCAGTAACGGGCCTGTATCTCTCCCTTATCTGAGGAACCGATTCTCTTCCAGCTTAAAGCGAGCAGACAAGCTCGCACGGCAGTAAGCCCAGAGATGGATGTGTGTTGTCAGAACATCTTCCACGAGAACACGCTAGTTTTTTGTATTTGAGGCAAGATTCACAAAATACTTGTGTATTCTTTAATCCTCGAATCCATGCTTTTAAAACGTTTCCTAAATTTCACCTCATTTCCCAGTCTGTCAAGAACTGGGAAGATAGATGGATGAGCAGAAAATAGAAGTGCACTCTTCCTTCTTCCTCAACGTAACTGGGCTACCGTGCTGAGAATAAAGGCAAAATAACCATGGAAAGCAAATGCTTTTTTTTTTTGAATCTATTTTTTATCATCAAGACTAAAGTATATACTCAGATGCATTCTTAAAATTAATAACGATGTATGTTAGGGGATACCAAGCAGCCCTGCAGCGAACACAAGATACGCAAATATTATTTTCTGTACTCCTGTCAAACTCAATCAGCTATCAAGTTGAACCAGGAGTTCCATAAAATGCCTTCATTTAACTTGATTGGAAGGGATATTGAACAAAATTAATTCCAGGAACATCTTTCTCCTTAAAGTATTTGCTCAGATGTCACCTCAAAAAGTGTTTTAGGTGCTTTATAACAAGATTTGATTTAGCATCTTAGGCAGAAAATGAGGGGAGATGGGGAGAGGTGATGTGTCCTGAATTTTAAAGGCAGTCTTAAACTGGTGAGCCTTTACATGTCATGTCTAAATGACAGGGTTTACTGCATCAGCCATATGCAACCGCTGTTTTACTCAACAGAGAGCACTCTTCCTGAACTCTGAAGGAGAAGATTCCTTGCGATAATGTTGGTCGTGGCATCCAGGAGCGCCACAGCCACTACAGAGCACTGCTTCATCATGGGGGCAGCAGGAGAAATTCAGTGACTGTACCGAGGTATGCCCAAAAAGCAGCCACCCACATCATATTTCAAATATGGTTTGAGTACCTCAAAAAAATTGTACTTTTTTTTTTTTTTTTTTTTTTTTTTTTTTATAATTTGGCACTAGTATTCCCCATAATTTCCGCAGTGGAGACATCCAAAAATACTCGTTGAAATAGCACTGATTGCCATGCTTTGGAAGAGAATCTTCTCAATAACACAACACTCCCACAAATCCCTCACCACGGATGAACACGTGCTCCATCTCCGACCCTGGCAAAACTTGAAACATTAACCCGTATTATTCTCCTTCACCCGGGGTACCAGTTTTTGCCAAGATGAACCAACAGTGTTGACCACGGCTCTCTTATTTCATTTCAGTACAGCCAGCCAATTTCCATTAGCAAGATTCCCATTTTGCCAAGCTTTTGGATAACCTCCACTTCAGCACCTGACTCGTAGGAACAGCAAAGACGGGCTGAGCGAAGGACTTTTTGAGGTAAGCATTCAACATAGAAGAGAGGCTCTGAAGCAAGGCAGAGGCAAACAAGGATAGGGATATAGTAAAATAACCCTGCTTGGAGCAAACCCCATGCGTCTGCAGAAGGTATCACTCTTTGTGATATCCTGACAGCTCTTCCCATCAAAACAAAGTTCCACATTTTTGAGTTGAACCCTAGCACCAGACACATGCTGCTGCAGCAGCTCCACTGTCTTGTTTCTGAAGCACTAGATGAACTGAGCACCGAGGGAGACACGGCAGCATTTGAGATGTTCCCCAAGGCAATGCTGCCTTGGTTTGGATGGAGACAAGAGCATCAGCACCAAGAGAGCCCTTTACGCTGCTGTGCCTCAGGGATACACCTGACTGTACTGTGAGATTTCCACCCAGCTCCCAGAGCCCCTCTAGCAAACCCTCCTGCCTCCCAAACCTCTCGCCTTAGTGCCCATCACCGCTCTCCTATCCACAGCCAGGGGCACCGTCGACTCTATAAAGGCACAAGCACAGCAAGCAGAGCTCCCAGGAAAGGAGCTAAAAGGAAGCCTGAAGAGGTTTGAGGCAGAAATGCTAGGGAAAGATGGTCTGTACAAACCACTTGTGGCTCACCATAGGGAACCTTTCATAACACTTTTCCCAGCACACTCTTCTTTTCCAGTTCAAACCTGCTGCTACAATATCTACAACCAGGCTTGAAATTAAGGCTGTATGCTAATTTATATTGCTGAATATTTTATATCCAATCTTATTCCATATGTAAACCATAGAACATTAAAAGACGGCTACGATGTTTGTCTAAAATTACAGCAGTTACTGTCGCAGAAGTCTTCTGGTAGCAGGATACACGGGAAGTGCTCTGCAGAGCATCTGAATGGAAATATTTTCTAGAAACAGCAGAGGGGGATGTTAGTACAACTGGCTTTGAACCAGAATTTAACTGTATCTGTAACTGCCTTTTAACTCAATGCCATACTAAACTCCTACATTAGCTAAAGATGCACCTTCATTTCATTACCGCGCTGGCCATTTTTCTGGCTAGTTTGAAAGCTTTATTTCATCAATCCTTTATACCCAAGGACAGTTAAATTCAGCGCTGATTAACTATTTTGACCATTCAATATTTTTTCAAGCCTAAAGCAGAAGAGTTCCTGTAACTGGAATTCTGCTAAATTATTAGCTAAACTTGAGCAATATACAGTGAAACATGCTTTAGGTAGCAATCATTTACTTAGGCACACCAGAGGGTTTTTTTTTTTTTTTATTTGCACAGAGGACATACAATAAAGAAAAGCATCAGTGATAAGGGTATTAAAATATAAATCTATCCACCTTCAAAATGAAGATGAAAGAGATTAAATAGAAAATAAGGACAGGCGTGAACTGTTAACAAATCTGTGTCCTCACTGGCATTAAACCCATCAGAGCTAAAAACCATTACCACCGTTTGGTTGCAATAAAGACGAGCCTGCGTGGCGCAGCTCATGACACAACCTTTATGCAGGATGAAAGGAGAAAAAAACCTTTGCACTTTCTGACGTGCACAGATGAGACCCTTTTTAAAGTTTCCCCATCTTTAAAAGCATCTGATACATTTTGACAACCGCCTTCCAGCCTATTTCTGTGACTGCTCAGCCACACAGATAGATTCCTGACACGGAGAAACATGACCACGGCTTTAAGTAATGACTGTATTCACGGAGGAGAGAGACAAGATCTAGCTTCTCGCAGCCGAAATACCTGCTCCCACTTCAGTCACTCTTTTTATTACGTCATGTGCCTGCGATCAGCCTCCTGCTCCGGGCAGGATTCACTCGCAAGAAGCAGGACTTCTGAAGCAGACCTCCACCTCCAAC
The DNA here is from genome assembly GCF_011077185.1 of Oxyura jamaicensis. Classification (NCBI taxonomy): domain Eukaryota; kingdom Metazoa; phylum Chordata; class Aves; order Anseriformes; family Anatidae; genus Oxyura; species Oxyura jamaicensis. Next base: position 36,517,380 of record NC_048893.1, read on the forward strand.
ATGAGAGCTCGATACTTTTGCACAGAGCAAACAAAACCCCCTCATTTTTAGCGCTGGGGGCATTCTTGCTCCCAGCAGGACAGCTCTCCCCCAGCAAGGCGGCAGTGCAAAGTCAACGTCCCACTTTGTGGTTCGTCCACGCGCTGTCGTGGACCCCGCGAGCCACAAACCGGCGATGGCAGGGGACAGGCATACCTGAAAGATCCCACACGCAAGTGGGGCACCAACCAGCCTTTTTCCCCTCTGACTTACAGGCTGACCCAAAAGCAGCAGCACAACAACCTCCGATGGTGGAAGCCCTCTCTCTTTGTGGAAGGACAAAGTTCCCCTTCCAGCAACGTAAGCGGTTCTGAAAAGCAGCCAGCCGCTACCCACCTTCTTCTCTTGACAGCACGACCCCGAAATTAGGATTTGAGCCCCCAACAGGGCGGAGATGGGGGGTCCCCACGCCAGCCCCCCGGACCCACTCAGCACAGAAGGGGTGCACGCGTGGGGCCCCAGGCTCCACCGTGCCCCTGCTGGGGGTCGCCTCCTCCCCCGACCCCGGCCCCGCTCGCCCCCACGGGGTCTCGGCGACACGGGGGGCGGCCGGGGGGGGTCCGTCGGAGCCCCACGCGGGGAAGTGTCACGGAGTCACCCCGGGGCGGCCGGCCCGGGGACGGCGGCACCGCGGAGAAAACTTAGTTGTGGCCGCCGGGGCGGCACGGCACAGCCCGGCACGGCACAGCCCGGCACGGCACGGCCCCCACCGGCGGCCCCGGCTCTCCCCACAAGATGGAAGGCGCGAAGTCGCCCGTTCCCGCGGGGCGCCCACCGTCGAGCCGGGGGCAGCGGGCACCGGCAGCCCCCCGCCCTCCTCGCTCCCCCCCCTCCCTCCTTCGTTCCCTTCCTTCCTTTCTTCCCCTTCCTCCCTCCCTCCCCTGGGCGCTCACCCCGCTCCTGCTCGGCTTGCAGGCAGATGGGGATGTTCCTCTTCCAGCCCGGCATGGCTCCGCGCGTCCTCCTCAGCGCTGCGGCGGCGGCGGGGGGCTCATGGCAGGGCGCGGCGGCGGCCACCGGCGGCTCGGGGGGGGCGGGCGGCCGCGGAGGGGCGGCGGCCTCGCCGCGAGAGGCAGGGAGGGAAGGAGGGGAAAGAGGCGGTGGAGCCGGAGGGGTGGGGGGGAAAGGGAGCGGGGAGGGCTCGCCCCGGTTCAGCCGGGGACAGGCGAGGGGCGAGAGGAGGAGGGATTGTGGGAGGGGGAGGCGCGGAGGGACGGCCGGCCCCCGAGCGGAGGGGCCGCGGGCGGCCCCGGCAGGTGGGGCCGGCAGGGAGGGAGGCAGGGAGGGAGCCGCCAGGTGGAGGGGGGAGGCCCCGCTCCGTGTCCCCGCTCCGTGTCCCCGCTCCGTGTCCCTGCTCCTTGTCCTCGCTCCAGGCGCGGGTGGGAGCCCCGCTGCCGCCTTCACCATCTTGTCACTTGTTGGAGGGACCGAGGGTCTGGGGGGGGGACGCGACCCTTTCCCTCCGCGGGGCTCCCAAAATGTCGGGCAAGGCGTATGTGGGCCCGCATGGAACAGCACCGACAGCCTCTGGATCACACAGAATCATGCAGTCATTGAGGCTGGAAAAGCCCTGCAGGATCATCAGGTCCAACCATCCCCCTGCCACCGCTGTCACCCACCGAACCCTGTCCCCAGGCACCACGTCCAGCCCCTCCTGGAGCACCCCCAGGTACGGTGACTCTGCCACCTCCCTGGGCAGCCCGTCCCAGTGCCTAACCACTCTGAGAAGAAATTGCTCCTCATTTCCAACCTGAACCTCCCCTGGCACAACTTGAGGCCCACCCAGAATCTGCGCCACACAGGGCTGAGGATGCTGTTGTGACAGGTCAGGTTTCTGGCATCATTCTGGCCGGTGCCTTATGACCATTTGACCAGAAGACCTCAACTCTCACCACCAAAATTGTTTCTTACTCAGCCATGTCTTAATAGCAGGCTAATGCTACAGCAATTAAATATTCCTTTTATTTTTATCTTTTTTTTATAAGCTACTATAAAATTCAAAGTCTCGGGTTTGAATTTTATTTCAAAATAATGATAGCAGTATAAATGAAGCCTAATTATTTTTTTTTCAAGGCACTTCTGGGGGTGGACTGCTATATGAGCTTCACTGTGCCTACCGGTTATGTTGTGACTATTTCTGCATTGGCTGTCATTTCCTCATATTTATAGAAATTAAGTAATTTTACATGGTCAAACAACTATCCGCGAGCCCTTCATTCAGACGAAAATTTGAAGGGTTTCCTGACTTTAATTTCTGCTGTAAACATGATGACAGTTTCCTGACACAGCATTTTTCCATGTTGACTTGGTGCCAGTGCATAAAGCAAATGTGTGTCTTGGTACTCATGAAAGCCTCTTGATTAAAATCCCACTGATGAGAGCTGCAGCGACTGGCTTTTCTTTGATTGCACTTAGGCCGAGGTTTCAGCAGCAGCAGTGCTGTATTCATGTGTGGCAGGGGCACCGAGCAGGACCGGTGCGATCCGTGTCCTGGATGAGGCACATCCTGGGCTCCTGCTGAATGTTGGAGTATACCACACGGAGCTGGTTTTGCTGTCAGTGAGAGTGCAGCTGATAACGGATCAAAACAAAAAACGGTGGCACAATGTTACCAAACTGAAAACATTTTAACAACTTAGAGCGGGCAGGCTGAGTTTTCATCAGGTTTGACATGTTGATGTTTCGTCTCGTTACTGGGGGTGCTAAATTTGGATTTATTGCATCCTTGAACCATAGCCTTGTCTTCAAGAAGAGACATATTTACAGTCATATTCTTCTTTTCATATCACTTTACTTAAAAACATGTTATTTTTCTCATTGGTATTTCTACAGAAAAAAAAAAAAAAAAAATGCCAGTGTGCCTGCGAATGTCTCAGCACTCTAAAACAGAGATCTCCAGCCAGATGCGTTGCTCGCAGGGCAAAGCTTCCAGAAGATGCCTTTGGGGCGTGCTGGCAGAGAGCTGCACTGCCCAAGGCAAATGCAAAGGAAACAGGGCCAGGAGTCGAGCTTGCAGCGCCTTGTCGCCGCTCAGCACTGCAAGCACCCACACGAGGATATGGGGCTAAAAACTGTCCCAAGGGTTTCTGGAGTGTACGCAGCAAGGAGACGGTCTTTGAGGCAGTGAAGTGGGTTAGAAGCTGTGTTGCTTTAGAAGCTGCATTATAAAATTGTGCTCTGACACTTATTCTCCTAACCCGTGCCATTTCTTACAGCAAACTTGGGCTTTAAAGTGTTATGGAATGAAATAAAACTTCAGATGATTGTGTGTCATCCATGTCCTAAATCTTACTTACTGCCTCTGATATCCAGCTTTTACCCCAACTTTTCCATTATGAACAAAAAAAATACAAACACATTGTAGTTCAGATCCTCCAATCGACTTTTTGCTAGCATTGGAGTTTTGCAAAATTGCAGGTCAAAGGAATAAAGCAGTAGATCGCCCTACTCTCCAGTCCCCAACAAGCCATTTTCTAGCTATTTTTTTATATTGCCATCACTTTTAAAGTGAGTAAACATTCTCTAGGACTGAATGTGGGATTCTTCAGGGTCCCGTGGGAGTCATAAAATTCCAGCTGCTGTTCTGAATTTGCTCCAGAATTGTGTTTCAAAATGAGGGATGAACTCTACTTTTTCTAAATATTGCTGGCTTTTCAGGAATAAGCATACTACATGTTAAATATTCACATCATTGAGTGGAGTACGTATGTTTCTCTTATGCAAGACCTTACAGATAAATCCTTTTAAGCAATGACACTCTGTAATTCCCCATTTCTGCGCTACAGGAAAAGCTTGCATGGGTGCCTGGCTCTAGTTAATTTAATTGCATTCTGTTACTCACATGAGCTGTTTCACACTGAACAACTGCTTCTGCATATCCCAATGCTAGTAATGGAAGAAGGCGGTCACCTGATTTAGATGTGCATTTAATGGTGAATACATCACACCAGTAGCATATAAACTTCCTGCTAGCTCTTTTCTGTCTACAGCTTTTTCCCTTGGAGGATTTTAAATTAGCTGAATCTTGATTTTCAAGGAGACAACCTTTCTTCTCACTTGACACTGCAGCATGGATGTCATCTGAAGCACATGCCATCATGAAGCACATGTAACAGCACACTGGAATTAAACAGCAAAAGAAGTATAATATTCCCAATGAAAGGTTTTTGTTGTTGTTGTTGTTTTGTTGGTTTTTTGTTAGGTTGTTTTTCTGTGAAACATTCTAAAGAACAGATTCTTTTTTTTTGTTTGCTTTGTTTTGTTTTATTTCTTGTTCTTATTTATTCCCTAGAAGCTAGGTAGGAGAAATATACAGATGGGTTGAACGGAGGGTTGGAGGACTAGAAAGTTTCTCAGTAACTGCAAATGTTTGGCAATAATTACCTCTAAATTACAAGAGATGCCTGAGCTTTTAGGTTTTTTAACTTTTTTTTTTTTTTTCTCAGTGACTGACAGTCACTATCCATGTTCATGTACATATTTGTGGTTACAGAGAGCCCAAGAAGGTGCTAAGAGTCTGAAATGACCATTTAAAATAACTGTGGTAATAACAAGAGAGGTTTTTGGTCATCCGAGACCCAGAAATGTCCATATTGTTCTGAACAGGTGGAAAGTGCTCGAGCCTACCACACTGTCCATGGCTCTGTAGGATTTACCTGCAACATCTGGGAGGAAGGGGAGGTGGGTTTTGGTCCTTTTAAATGGACCGCTCACCAATGCATACCTGAGACTGACACACTGCTGCTGAAGGTTACATAAATGCATATGAGTCACATTAAAATGTGATGTAATTTTATTAAAAATGTGATACCAGTCTTGTCAGAACGGAGCACTGGGCAAAACGGCGATGCACGCTGTACTGCATTATCTTCCCCGCACACTGCCCTTGTGTTTCCTTTTTCTTTATTTCCCTTTTATGAAAAAGGTACTTTATCTCGAAAGCTATTTGTCACGTTACTGAACACCAGATCAAAAAGTTCCTAGATGAGACATGAGCATACCAACAATTGATTTTTAGATGCATTTTAACACTCCTATTAGCACATGCTAACAAGAGGCAGTAAGGCATTCTGCCACAGACCTGCGGCCATTTGCTGCCAGCCTCACTGGGGATAGCCGCCCTACACAGAGCAGAGGACATTTCCTTCTGCCTGCTCTTTCTGTGGCCCCAGGAGTCCAATGTTGGCACAGTGGCAGACTTCAGCAGGAGAGGAGGAACCCTGAGCCTGGCCCAAAGGAGGCTAAGGCTCAGGCTACCTGGGCTGTCAGTCCCAGGCTGGTTCAGGAATCAGACGGGCGCACCCACACAGGTCGCTTAGGCAAACTGGCAGGGATTCTGTGCAGGCTCAGTGTCAGAAATTTAGGTACCTACATGATGTTTGGTAAGAGCTTTGGTAGACACAGCCTTACAAATAACCATAATGCTAGGTGGGATTTTTATGGGGTGTAGCTGTGGTTTTAGGAATCTTTTTTCTAACTGTTGCCCATGTTATGTGTCTGCATGCCTTTGAATTTAGCCATCAGGCCACTTCATGTTTTGAGGAGGCAGGAAAATTTTCAAAACTTCCTTTAAAAGAGACAATTTAGCATCATGTATAAGTTCCTCAGATCCTTGAGCAAGCAGATCAAGCTTGCAGTTAGCAGAAGACAATCTGTAGAGTTGTGGTCATGCCAACATCCTTGCGCCAAACAGACACGCAGACAACATGGGATGGCAGAGTCCCTGGTACTACTTCCCTTTTCCTTTGTCTGTAACCTTCCCCAAAACAAGAGACACTATTTCCAGCATGCTGAGGCTTTAAGTTCTAGAGCGATTCAGGTATCCAAGTCCCAAATTTTCTTCTTCATGTGCTGCTAAAATAAGATATTCCAATTAGTCCTTTTAAGTGTGTTGTTTGCACAAAAATTAGTTGTTTTTTTTTTTTAATCAGCTGCAAAGGACTACAGAATTATCAATGTAATACTAACAATCATTACACACATACTAACAATCCAACTCATTGCTGCCTTTTTAATATTGAAGTATAAACAAAATCAGAGTATTACCTAGAAAGAGACTTAAAATTTGGAATTACTTAAAATTTTACCATTTGCAAAAGGTGTCTCTGACAACTAAAAACAGATTTAAGGAAAAACATACAAGCATATCTGAGGGTACCTAATGATTTTTGGCTAACCCTAACCAATACATTCACATTAGCAATGTGTCTAAATTACTGACAGTACTAAAGATCCATAAAAGACCTCACATACTGACGTATGCAGGCATTCCCACCTCTGGCAATGAGGATGTTGTGTATTTTTGTGTTGTAAGTCCCAGCCTTGGCAAACTGATTTGCATTTAACCAATGTATCTTTTGCATATGTCCTGTTCCAGGAAAAATACCATCAATCACACAGCAGTTGATGTTGGAAGGTACCTCTGGAAATCATCCAGTCCAACCACCCTGCTCAAAGCAGGAGCAACCAGAGCAGGTTGCCCAGGACTGGGCCTGGTCAGGCTTTGAGCACCTTCCAGGATGGAGACTCCACAACCTGTCCAGGCAGCCTGTGCCAGTGTTCCTCCACCCTCACGGTAAGAAAAAGAGAATTGTTATTTATGTTTAAACTGAGTCTCCTGCATTTCACTTGGAGCCCATTGTCCCTTGTCCTCTCACTGGGCACCACTGTGAAGCGTTTGGCCCCATCCTCTTTACTCCCTCCTATCAGGTATTTACACAGATCCACCCTGAGCCTTCTCTTCCCCGTGCTGAACAGCCCCAGCTCTCCCAGCCTCACCCTCTGTATGTGAGGTATTCCAGGCACAAACCATCTCTGTGGCTCTCTCCAGCATGTGCATGCCTCTTTTGTACTCCTCGTAGCAGGACTCTGCACTTCTTGTTGGACTTCATGATGTTCCTGTCAGCCCATTTCTCCAGCCTGTCGAGATCCCTCTAGAGAAGAACAACCCTCTGGTGCATCAGCCACCCCTACCATTTTCTGCAGACTTGCTGAGGGTGCACTCTGTCCCATCGTCCAGGTCATTAAAGAAGTTAAACAGTAAAGGCCTCGGTATCAGTCCCTGAGGCTTCGATCACCAGTGCCTGGCCCCCAGCTGGACGTGGTGCCCCTGGCCCCAGCCCTGTGCACACCCGGCCCGGGCTCACCACATCACTCGGAGCTGGAACTCAGCGCTCTGACGCTTTCATCTCACAAGCATGGTTCTCAGCACAGTCAAGCTGTTCTACAGGGAGGAGATAAGGCCCGCAGCAGGAGAGGAATTCATTTTGGGGAACATCTCGGTGAATTAAAAGCTCAGGATCAGCGTGCATGAAATAATGGACTGTGAGGCACCCCAGAATGAGGATGACTTAGGAAAATGCTAAAGAACATCCGGACCTGTACAAATCAAATCTAGGCAGTGATGATTGCCATTCATTGTATTTATTGATGCAGGTATTACAGGGAACGATTTCTGATTTCATTGTGACCAGTAAGAATGTTATTGTCAAGGATACTGCGTGTAGTGGAATGGGATTTTGCTTCCACTTCTTTAGGGACAAGTCACATATTTTCTGTCTCCCATTGTCTTCCATGATCCAAGGACGGGACAGGGAAAATGAGAGGGAAAATGAGAGAGAGAGAGAGAGCAGACACCTATGTAGATAACAGCTATGGGTAACCTGAGCTTCTTTTTTTTTTTTTTTGCAAGTGCTGCTCTCGGTAGAGTCAGAGTCACACTGGTAGAATGACTTGGATTTATACCAAACATATAATTAGTGTGCTGTCACAGACTGCATTGCCTGTAAGCCACGGTGGCTGCAGAGAGAGGCAAACTTCAGGAATCTGATTTTTCTTGGGGTGCTCATTCCTCCTGCTCTCTGCACACAGCCTGCATGCGGGCAGAGAGCTTTTGAGGGTGTCAGTCCTGCTGCCAGCAGTCGTGTGCTCCTTGTTCACAGCCTGGCAGCATACACTCTGCAGAAAACACAGTATCGGAGAACAGACCATGCAAAATAAACTCAGTTTGGCCCCTGAAATTCCCAAGGTAGATACACTTTCTTCAGTGCCTTTCCTGCATGTTTCATTTTGATGCTTGTCTGTGTTGAATTCTGATAAATGTATTTACTTACTTTTTCTGGCAAGCGACCTGCAGACATGAATACTATTAATGACACTCAGCACACTTTGGGAAGCCCATTATCGGAAAGCCAGCTGCTATTTCAGGCACATTAGTTATACCCATTATCTACACACAAGCCACACGATTGATTATCTTACACATCCCCACTAGCTGAGAAATAATGACTCGCTGGTGCTGAACCAGCCATGAACTTACAGCAATTAGGTGTAGACAGCTCTGTTGGGCAACTGGTTCCACTGCAGGGCATAAGTGTCCCACGCCTGGAGGCTCGGGGCAAGCTCATGAAATAGATTTGCTTCCTGGAGCTACAGTTGATCATCCCAGGTTTCCATGTTGGTATGATCGTGCCCCTTCTGAACGCACCTTGTACCAAAAGTGCTAACTTTTGCGGGACCCAGAGCAATTGCAGCGTGGGGGAATTCCCACTGCTGCTAGTGTTACCTTCCCTGAACTCTACCACTCAAGAAGTAGCGCAGGTTTCCAGCATCTCACAGAACATCTGCCTGCTATATGAGCTCTGAGCTAACACAGAGGGCATCTGGAATGAGCAGCAGTGAGATGGAAAGAAGGAAAACAACCAGTGCACAGTCTCTGGAGTGCCTCGAGTAAGGCTATAGCTGAGTTAAAGCCATTAACACTTAAAAGGGACAGCGAAGATGGACTTGGTTTTACACGATAATCCAAGAAATGCTTCCTAGAATGGATCCAAGCTTTGACACAATACACACCCCAACATCCCTAAAGGCAAATCTTTGGAATTGATACTGAGAGAGCTGGACTGTTCAGCCCGGGGAAGAGAAGACTCAGTGGGGATCTTAAAAATGTCTATAAGAATCTGAAGGGAAGGTGCAAAGAAGATGGAGCCGGGCTCTTTCCAGTGGTGGCCGGTGCCAGGAAGAGGCAAAGGGCACAAACTGGAGCAGAGGAGGTTTCTGTGCCGTGCAGATGCCTGATCCATGGCCTAGGCTGCCCAGAGAGGCTGTGGAGTCTCCTTCTTGGAGATCTACAAAAGCCACCTGAGCCATCCTGGGATTCCTTGAGAATTGCTCTCAAAAGGTAAGAGCAGGCTCTGCACTAGAGGCATGAAAAGCTTGGTATTGTGCCAGCAGAAGCAGGTGAGTTGGAATGCGAAAACACATGGCAATGTAGACATCCTCCCAGTGTCTTTTGAGAATGGGATCACAGCTGCCTTAGATGTGTTTACAGTTTCTAAGTTTTTCACCAAATCTTTTAGAGAAAAGGTTTTTAATTTCTACATACCATAACAAACAGCCATAAAGCTGATTCTCAAGTAGGTTACCCATCAGCAAAAATGTTCTTCACACTGATTTTTTTTTGAAATGTAGATTAAATATAGTCTTTTTAAGGGAATTCTGTATAATTAATGCAAATTTATGTGAATTTTACTATTCTCTGCATTTCCTACAACATAGAGAACCCTTAGCTGATCAGAGAGAAGCTTTTTTTAAGGTATCTGAGGTAATGTAATGATCTTAGAGAATGTGTTTATAATCCTTGCACCAGACCAGGAAGAAAACCTACAATTATACTTTAAAACAGAAAAGACTATTGTCTTACATAAATTGTTTAAATCATTCAAATAACATTAGGATTGGAGAGTCTATTGATCATTGGACTCATGATAAGTATTTTATCATGAGTCTTCTACAAAGAAGACATGCTGTTTAGTATTAATTATTACTATTAATCAATGCTAACAGCCCCAGTCCAGAAGAGGATGTGCAACAAACCACTTTAATCATATGATTAGTGAAAAGTGCTTTTCTGGATTAGGAAATGCAGCAAATTCTGTGTAAAGCAATACTCACAGTTACATTCAGATTCATACACTTACCTGAAAAAAAAAGAAAAAGGAAACGTATGGTATAGAGTGAAGCAATATGAAACATCTGTCTTCTGTGTATATTATGTATGTTTCTCCTTTGACCTATGGTAAGATGTAGTTTCTGGATAATAAACACGATCCATTTATAAGCCCTTTTGTTCTTAAGCTAGATGATGGTACAGACCTTGTCTCAACCAACCTGTGTAAAGCAGTACCACTTCAGAGCTAAACCTAGCAGCATGTTTCAACTTTATTGTAAAGTTTCAACATTGCTAGGTAGTACTGCTATTTTTTCAGACTTAAGAGGTGAAAAAAGTCACACAAATATTCATTTCCTTTGTAAAATGAATCAATTTGCACTATTTTCTATATAAACATTGTCCCGTTTTCTTATAAATACATGCAAGTTGAACAAAGATTTATAAGAATCACTCAGTAGTCAGAACTTGTGTGGAGGAACACCTTTAACAAAAACCACAAAGATCCTGTGCCTGACTTATATAAGCAAAAGACTTGCATGTACTCTTTTCCTTACATTTGGTTGACTGTAATTTACTTGCTGATCAGGCCACTCTGAAAAGAAATACTGGATTTCTACAGCATTTCTAAGTCTTTTCTTAATGTGACCAAAGTATGTAATCCTCCAGTTACACTTGGGAAACATCTATTTTTGCATCCACTTTATTTTATTTCCAGTATGTTTAAATATGGTAGTAGCAACTAATTGCGGTACATTTGTTAAGGGTTACAGTTAAGGGTCTTAAATGCCTGTTCCTTTAGCCCTGGCTTGGACAATAAAACATTTAGCTGTTAATATCAAGACTTTGAACATTCAGGTATTCAAACAGACTTGCACCCATGCAAGCCTGTTAAAGTTAACTGTGCAGAGAAAACTGAAGGATCAATCCCCTGTTACCCAGTTGAGATCTGATTATTTTTAGCTTACTTCTTGATTTTTAAATAGGTAGTGGGAATGCTAATTTTGCTGCTTCTTGTCTTGAGCATTTAGGTGCCTCTCTTCATTCTTTTTTTATAATTAGTCTGATCGATTGTTTACCTTTGCATATGAAATCCAAAGCAGCTCACAGACGACTGCTGTAACTGTTCGCAGTCACTAAAAGTTAAAAATTGGGATCTTACCATTTAAAGGCAGTATATTTCAAATTTGTCTTTTTTTTTTTCCTTTTTTTTTTTTTTGACATGAAGGATAGGAAAACAAACTTAGAACTAAAAGTAGCTGTTGCCATGACAGAGTTGAAATGTTTAGGGGAAAAAATACCACCACCAACATTAAAATAGCAATATACTTTTGAGAAACTTGAACAACCAATACTTGGTTGTTTCTCAGTGGAGGCTGAGTCCTGCAAGGAGTCGGGTGCTCTCAGTTCCCTTTAAGAAAGAGCAGGAGGAGGCTTCCCAGCCTCTTTCAGTGCTGGAAACCTTATTAAGGGTTGGTTGGTTGGCTTGTTTAGTATAATAGTGCCTAGAAAATGAAGAAATGCAGGATAATGATAATCGAGTAACATGTGCCTGTCAGAGAAAATGGCACATCTATGGCAGCCAATGCAAGCACGTCACTTTGAACTTTCTCTCATATAATATAATAAGGAGATTGATATCAAATAATATTTTAATAAAACTCCCTAGCTAGTAATTTTCACTGTGAAACAAATTGAGGGTAGCACAATATTATGCTACCTGGGAAAGAGCTTTTTATTTTCCAACCTATTCATTGCTTTCCCTCCTGTGAGGCTCCTGTACAAAAATACCATAAACTCTATCAAAGCCTTTGTAACAACAAAGACTGACTGGGGAAAAAAAAAAAAAAAAAAAAAAAAAAAAGCCTTTGATGCACACTTGTGACCCATCGAACAGAGAACAGATTACAGACACCAAAACACTGTAATGGTACTGTCTAAACAATGGAGCAAAGAAAATGAAACTTCACAAACAAGGGGATCTGCAGCTTTATAATGCAATAAAGTGTCTCATTGAATAAAGTCTAAGAGGACCAGCTCAGAAATTGCAGCTAACCCTTTGTGGCTATGGGTAGATCCACCAATTAGCTATTAAGCCATTCAAACACAATGTTTCAGCCTACTCCAGTGACTCCCTGGCTGGTGTCTCACTGGGTATTTTCTGGGGGAAAACACTCTTCTCAAATCCAGATTCACCAAAGCAGTAGCCTCTGAGACCTCTGAAACAAATTTAATGTTACAGTTCACCACACAAGGCCTCTGAGGAGGGGAATCTGAGGTTGCTGGCTGCCTCTGGCTCCCTCTGAATTCAGCACGAGCAGAGGATGTTGACCCTAGCCCTAGTCTGTGAGGGCAGCAGCCACCTCCTGCAGTAGCAGCCACTGCCAGGACTATGTGATAGTGATCTGTGCTACAGATTTCTTGATTTCACACAGGATCAAAATCTACAGAAACAAATAAGGGAATTGCTTGTTTCCATGCCTCTCCCCAGGAGACCTCTACCAATGACATTTGGACATCAGTTTTCAAACAGGAGCACCTCTGTCAAACTCCTGCACACCAGCTACTCTACTTAGACATATACAGAGCATTTGTGAGTAAATAATCACTACCCATATTAAATGCAGAATGGTTACAAAGTATATTGCTGCCTGTGTTTAAAAACAGAGCACACAAGCTCGCTATAAATTTTTGGAGGCTTTGCAAAGCTGAGGTTTTTGGATTTGCTTTACTGTGACTGAAACAACAAATCTTTAAGGTGCTGCTGCAAAAACACTGGTCGCAATTGCCAATGCACACAGGAACTGTAACTGTATGAAAGATAAAAAGTGAAGAAGCTGCCATGATAAAGCAAGTGTAGTACAGTGAGTGTTCAGAGTACATCTTATTCCATCTTTTTCTTTGCCACATGCATCATGTTTTCTTTGTGGTAGCTTACACCAGTTGTGAATTCTGCTTTTGGATAAAAGGCAGCTGGCAAAAAGCAATTGCCTGTGTAGTATATGTGCAGTTCTGATGACTCTTGTGTCATGAACATGCAATTGTGCTTGTTTCAAGCCGAGAAAGATGACACTTGTTTTCCTTTGCTCACAGGGATGGCATCTCCCTTTAGTGCTCTGTGGGAGGAGAAGCAACTCCCTAGGGGATCCAGGACTGGGAGGTTACCAAAGGAAATTCTTCTTCTAGGGACCAGGTGGAGTGGCGTGGGGGGAGAGGGGTTGATATGATTTCTTACAGCCCAGGAGCTCTCTGCTGGACTGTGAGAAGGCCTGAATGGAAAATCTCACACTGCAAAAAAGCACTTGGCAGGCAAAACAGGGAACCTGTTTTCAGACCCTTGCACCAACATTTTGTCTTAGCCAGCAGCTTGCTATTTGAAAAAGTATACAGCTGCAGTTTCTGTTGAAACAAAATACTCTATTTAAGAGCTGAAAGCCATTTTGGTGCATTTGGGTGGTCTCCTCCAAGAGGAGATGAAGATGGATTCATGGTAGGCTTCCGGCCACTTTGGGGTCTTGTTATAAATGGGAAAGGTAACACAGATACCCAGATATTCTCTAGAAAATGCTCCAACTCTTGGGATCCATAATAAAATAAAATAAATTAGAAAACAGATATTTATGTAAAACATTTTGGAAAATTGTTGTTGCTGGCATTTTAGTTGTGGGGGTTTAATTTCCCTCCTATAATACAGTTTATTTCAGACTATTTTGTTACTATTTATTTGCCAAACTTGCAAATCTTGTCTGGTCTCAGAGAAAGAAAAACAAGAAGGCTGTTCTAATGAATGACGAATTATAAGCCCAAAGTGATTACAATTTGTTTGTGGATCTGTATATATCACTATTGAACAGCTGGAAACCAATAAGAATGATAATTTTCCTAAGTCAGTGCATGAATATACAGGATGTTTCTCCATAGATTGCTGAAATATCAAGAGTACATAATCACACTGGGGAAAATAAATCTTACTTGCATGCTCTACATGAGCTGCTGACATCTTTTCTCCATGCCAGAAAAATTTAAGGAAAACAGAGCAAAGAAAGAGCATTTGCTGGGAAATAATTTTGTATTCTGCAAAGTGTCAACAAATGTGTTCCTCCTTGAACAACAGGAAATATCCACTAGCAAATCTTGAAGTGAATACTGATGTTGTCTTTCATGTATTTCAGAACAAGCACATCCTACATACTGGACCTATTCTACAAATAGAATTTAAATATAAATAACATGTATAAGTGGATACATCCCCCATAAATGTAGGCACACATGAATTTTCCATATTCTTTAAAATATAAAGAGCTTTTCCATAAAGAACAATAAGTTCATGTCAGCAATGCAGAGTTTAGATGTTTCAGAGCCTGAGATTTTCATGTCTGAGCATGTTCTGCAATACTTGAATTTATAAAATGCTTTTCTAGAGAAAATTGAAGTGATTCCATGTGCAAAACAAGTGTCTAGAAATTGGTCTTAACATCACAACTAAGAAAAGGAAGGCCCCAAAAATGCTGCCCTGTAACCCTCTGTGTCTGTAGTCCACAAGCAAAGTGATCTGCCATAAACTCCTGTACATCAAAGCAATACTAGCACTGGAGCTCCGCGTGGTTTTTCTTTGGAAAGAATTGTGACGATAAGCTCAGTATCACCTGCATTTGTCAAAGCCAAGCTTCTGCTCCTTGCTCTTGTGCAGATGTTTACACCAATGTAAATTATACACAATGAAAATAAATGCAACGCTCATCAATTAAAGTTTGCAGGTAGAGAACTATGCAATAGACATGGTAAAGAAAAGTGAGTTTGTAAAAGAAAAAGTGTGGAATCCTTATTTTATTTTAAAATAGAAAGGTTGTTATTTAATTACCCTTAAATTATATTTTGTTCTATGGTAGTTTCACTTCCAACCATCTTGATTTGCACTTCTTACCCATACTGAGGTTATGGGAATGCTTTTGGATTAGCAGCTCCATCAAGGCATCTGGCTACTGCCTTCATTACTGATTTTAGTACTCAGAGCAGAAGAAATTATGGCTGAGAATATTTAAAATATGTCAGTGCTTAATATATTACTTGAGTAAATAATTCCTCCTGAAATTGTACATTTATATACATACCACATCATACCTTGAAAATGGAATTGACTTGTTTTAAAGTTATTTACAGTTTCTCTGTGTTTCCAAGTTATAATTTATTATTTCAGATACAATGATAACTCTGTAAGTAAGTAATGCCCTTAATTCACGTATACAGTTGGAGGCTAGCTCTCTGAAGAGCAATGTACTGAATTTGCCTCTGAGGTTGCTTCTTTCAGAAGCTGTATCACATCTGATACAGGCAACATGAATTGCCACTCCTAAGGACGAAAATGAATGCTCAGAATATACTGATCCCTCTTGGCTAAGAGCCATGCTTTCAATTTATCAGGCATCCTTTTCACTAATGGGTTAACCCTTATAGACAGCTAATGTTCCCTCTGCTTCTGCTGGAATACATTTAAGATAAAATATTTATGCTACTCCATTGGAATGAGCATTAAAAAGACAAGATTGTTGAAAATGATGGTCTAAAAGAGGATTAAAAAAATAGAACCAAAAATAGGCTAATAAAACCTTTTTTAAAAATGCAGATATTCAAGGGGAAAAAGTGAGGATTTTTTAATCTCTGACATTGATACAGCAGAAGATTTGATATCACTGGTCAGCAACAAGCTAGAGCATGCTGACAAGTACAAAGCGACTCGTGACAGTCTGCATGGATTTAAAAGGGTAGATCATGGTTAGCAAAATGGATTTTGCAAGGAGACAGAAGAAATTAATGTGTGTGCAGACAGTTCGGCTCTCCCTGTCTTCCTTCTCAGCTCTTATTTATGCATGCATACAAATCAAAAGATGAATTGACTCTTAGCCTGTGTAATTTTGCTGGTAAAAGTATTTAGAGAAATGCAATCACCAGGAGGAGCAGGACAGACTCGTGCTGTGTGGCTGCACCCTTCTGCAAAGAGGGAACACACCATGCTGAGGGATACCACAGCCTGAAGGTAGACCCCATATAATCAGCGGCCACCTCTCCATGCTGTCGTGCCTGGAGGACCCCAAATGGATGTGTCTGGGTGGTCTCCGCTACCTGCCCAGCTGACAGGGACCACACACAAGCCCCGAGCTTCACAGAGCTGCTCCTTAATGAACTTTGAATGAGAAAAAGAGTTTTCTTGTAATGTCAAATTGGCAAAAGTCTTCTACAGGATTGAAATGTCTGTTCACTGTCCACAGCCCTACCCTGGCCATTATCCGTCTTCGCTTGCCTTGTGGGATAAATAGAGTGAGAAAATGGGACGGTCCTGGGGAAAGCTGGACCCTCCTGCACAACTAACCACCTGTAGGAAAGGGAAGCCCTGCACCCACACCTGGCTGATCCTCACTGGTCTCTGCTCCTGCAGTCTGGGGACTCACACGTCCGCCTGACCCCCAGGCTCTGCTCTTCAAGAAGCCCTAAGCCCCGTACGTGGGATATCCCACTGGCATGGGGCAGCGCAAGTAAACAGCAGCAACACGGAATTGCTTTCAGCTCCTGCTATTTTCAATTTCTGGCATGAATTTACAATTGTGAATATGAAATTGAAGGACATAAAGTATTTTTTTTTTCAGCAAGTAACAGTGGTGTAAAACTCAGTGCTGCCCTGCTGCACAAATCAGGGGTTTTGACACATAAAATTAGGCGTAATGTCCCTACCCTGTTAATGGTTTCCAATTTACCACATCTCCCAAACCAGAATGCTGTTCTGACTTTTTCTCCCTTGAGTTTTTGTTACTATGAAAAAGAGAAGCCAGTAAAAGACATTCCCATCTGGGGTAACACTGGGGTGGGGGGAGCAGGAGAAAGGATTGTATCATGTAAATAGAATGCAAAACAAGAAATACATAGCAGGTGGGTATGACAGACAGCTGTAAGTGGCTCATGAAAGGCCCACCCTTTCCAAACTACTAGTGACTTCTGCAAAACACGTGTATTGATTTTCTAATTGAATAGGTGCAATAACGTGATTAATACAAAATCTATACAACAAATAAACCAACACACTAGCTAAGGCAACAGCTGTGCTAACTGGAAACTCTGGGAAAAAAAAAGTTTTTCTAATCCACTTTAGCATCATCATCAAAACAAAAGATTATTAACTTAATGATAGCCATATGTTGAGCAACACTCCTCTGTCTCCTCCAGAAACAGAAACTTGAAAGGATAAGCAAGAGGGGTGGTTTCATGGCCGCAAGCTGGATAGCTTATGGATGGTTTTGTCTTCTAACCAGAAAGGTAAGAAATAAATGCTGGGAGAGAGAATAGTGGAAAAGCAGCAGTGTGGTAAATATAAGGTGAAATAATTAAGTTGATAGTAATTATTGCGTAAGCCTTAAGCTGTGATTTAATCAGATATCACAACCTAAGCAGGATTGGGCTGCCTTGGTACTTAGGGGGGAAAACCCATATGCTATTGGAAACCCAGCTGATGATTCAATAGGTGTAAGTCTCTCTTCTGACTCACAGATGACAGCATGAGTTTAAGAGGGACTTGGATATATTTACTACAAATTAGCATGATAAAGTCTTATTTTCAGAGGAGATACTAATAATCTTGTCTACCACAGCACTGCAGTTTTATAGGAATATGTTATTTTTCACACCTCATCTTAAACTTTCTGTAGTGTCTATTGAAATGTTAAGTAGCAGTTGTATGTCATGTCAGAAAGTTTCCCACTTCAGGGCTGAGTAAAGTGATTCTCACATAAATGCCACAAGCTTTACACACTTAACACGCAAAATAGTACTCTTTAAGGCTGATGGGACTCCTTCTGTGAGACAGCAGCTAGGTTTTACCCAGGGTTTATGCAATCGTGATGAAAATCTCTTAGGCAGACACTGAACAGCTGGGCCATGCATCAGTAAATCACACACGAACTGCATTCTCGTGGCTGGCAAATGAGCTGCATGGGAGTGAGATTCACCCTCAGACTCTAACATCCCCTGGGAACCGCTCCAATAAAGTTTTTGTGTAAGTATATAAGTATTAATACTGTTAGAGCAACGTGAATGACCAGTTAGTGAAGTAAGTATAATTAGAGACAACCAGACGTAATGGAAGAATGTTTTGTGCGAATGTAGACTAAAAGTCTTGGGTCTTCTGTGGAGCATAATGCACTGTTATGCTGAAGAAGAGGTAATAATTCATTTTACATTCAGGAGATAATGTGCTGGAGGGGGAATAAATGGACCACATCAGTTAAGTCTGCTACACAAAGTAAGGAACTTTAAAAATCTCCTGGAAATAGTGCTGAATCAGTTAACAACACTTAGCAGAACACTGGCTGTGGCAGAGAAAGATTACTTCAATATATACATATTTCTAAGAATATAGATGAAAAAAAAATATTTAATTATATTGTATTGGTAGTGAATGTGACATCATCAGGCATTTGTGTATCCAGATATTAGAGTGGTGGCAAATGTCTGTGTCTAAAAATGACTTAAACAGACAGAGAATATGTTAAAGTTTGTACAGTTTGGTACAAGAGCAATTAAGTCTGTTTTAAATGTACGTATTATTAAAGAGAATTAGAGTCAGATGACCTGAAGAAAAGAAGAGGGGAGCCTCATGTCTGAAATCCCTCTGTAGGGTTGCGCTTAGACACGAAGGCCAGATTCCTGCCACATTAGGAAGCACCTGAGTCACAGCAAACCTAAGCTAGCAAGTCCCCAAGCTGTACCCCAAGGCAGTGCAGACCGAGCAGTTCAAGGCTCAGGGCAGCTCAGACGTGTTTGCCGAGGATGTTAGCTCAGGGCAGTGCCATGCCGGTGCAGATACACGTTTCCAGATCTGAATGGCTTCTCTGTGTTTCTGCGTGATAGACTCTTGTATTTCTTCGTCAGATTAACTCTAGCGAAGCCCCTTTGGATGTCTGTGAGTGATGGTGTACATATGGCCAGAAATCTGTCTTGTCACAAGAGGAGCCTTGCTGCTATTTCTTACCCATTTCTTTGAAAGTAAATTGTGTGAAAGGGAAATGTAAATATATTGTCAAATGTTATTCAAGGCATTTAACATATACTTTCCAATTCTTTCCAATTTAGGATAAATACTTCTAAATATATCGGTGACAGAGCTTACTTTTATATTTATAGCTTTCCTAACCATTAGACAAGTTAATAGTTTGCCTGCTATCTCAATAACACTGAAGAATGACACTGGTCCAGTCTTTGGGTGCTGCAATCTGTACTTGATGTAGGCTTTGAGGAATGAGAGGGGAGAAAAAAAAACATACACAAAACAAACAAAAATGTCAAAAGTGGCTAATAAATCTCACCAAATCTTTAGGGCCAACCTGCCTTAGGGGTGCCTCTAACTGGCAACAGCCAGTCCATGTAGATTTGCTCACATTCAATTTATACTCAGCTGCCTTAAGACTCGTCTGTTTTCCAGAGCAATGGTTATATGCTTGGGGTGCTCTAAATCTGCACGTTTCACAACCAAATTCCTTGACTGCATTTTTGTCATCTTCCTATTGAATGCGGTCCTACTACAGCTGCTCCAGAACCCCCTGTCCTGCACCATTGGCACAGAGCAGACCCAATGTGGTGCAAAGTGCTAAAACTGGGGGCCCAATGGTGAGTCCCACGGAGGAATTCAGCTCCAGATTATCAACTGTAAATGTAGACGCCTACATGTGAGTGTCCACAGGTGAGCCACACATCTCACTTGATAATCAACAGAGCTAGAGACCTGTGAGAAGGAAATCCATCCCATTTCAGAGCAGAGGGCTAGAAAGCTGCTAAACGGAGGTGGCTCATGCTAAGATACACTAGCACATCCCTCGTGGATTTCCATTGTTGCTCTGGGAGGACACTGCTCTGGTAGTTAATGGTTGGACTTGATGATCTTAGGGACCTTTTCCAACCTAAATGATTCTATGCCATGTGTCTCCTCTAGATCCTATCTCTCTACCTACCATGATGGTGTGGATGCCTCAAAACATCTTCAAGTAGTTCTGCGTGGGGAGCTCGCCCAAGCCTCCCTGCATGGGCCAGCTGGAATGCCCTCCAATGCCCTGCACCGAGTGCTGGCACGGCCTTTATCTCCACTGCCCATAACAAGCACTTCAAACCCACATGTAGGCATCCATATACAGACGCATATGTTTGGGTATCTTAGTTCTGAAGTGAATAACATCATCAGTGGTTTCAGCATAGAAAGGATTAAGCGTACAACCCCCGAGCTGCTTTTTTTGTGAAACGCTTGGAGCCCCCAGTTCAGGAAAGGTATGTGGCGTTTCTGAACTAAATGAATGTGGCAACTATTTTCCCGACAGATAACGGCAGGGTTTATCTGCTAAATTCTTTCAAATCCAGAAGATTATTTTTGTTTCTCTCTCTTCACACAGAAGATGTGGCACAAGCAGGACCTTAAAATAGAGGAGCTGGAAAAGATTTGGGGAAGAAGGAGAAACTGTGATATGATGGCTGTACAGGCAAATGCTTCACAGCTGAAGTTTGTGTGAACTAAAGGCTACAATAAGTGAAACAGATTCACAGAAAGTGCAGGCTTCATCAGCATGTTTCTTCTTTCCCGTCCTTTGAAGCCTGCCAATATTGTGGAAAGTGGCCAGAGTAGAACGGAAGCAGTCTGTATTTATAAGCCTAATAAGCAAGCATAAGACTTTGGGACTAATTTAAGAGAGTGATGGGAAAAAATGTGCCAAAACCAGTTCTCAACCGCTTCAGAGCATCATTGTTTTAGAAACTGGAAGATTCATCTTTCTGCGTGGTGTGTAAATAAAGGTATCAGCGAAATGCAGGCCATTACAGGCATGTGAATATCATGACCACTATCATCCTTTACCCACAATATTGGAAAGTGGCTATTTTATCCAGATAATATATCCACAGGCAATATTGCTTTTTTGTACACCAGTCTGAGCAGATAAGAGAGCTCCTTTCCATTTGGTACAGAGACTTCCACAAATGTCTAAAAATGATAAGAATGTATATTTATATATATATATTTCCTTTCCAGTATTAAGGTTCAAAATATAAACTACCAATCTTGTGTAGATTTGGGTGACGTTTTGCTGGAACATAATCACACCAGAAGACTGTGTCATTAATGTACACAGTAAGATATAAGAATGGCGATTATTCATTCCACTTAAAGGCAGAATAATACATTTTCTGTTTGAGCAGTACTACATCTTTTTAACTATACACTACCATTTCATAGCTCCCTTTAAATTAAGAGGAATTTTTAAATAAAGATGCATACAAGGAAACTGGCCATTGAGGTAAACAAAAACAAATACACCTGAGATTGGCAGGAGTATTAATTTTGGTAACATTGAGATGTGATGCAGAAAAGCTACTGGCAACAATTCCAACCTTGACAGATTTAATAGCACATAGCAGTCATTGAGATTAGAAGCCACAGAGAATGAGGAAGCAATATCTACTAAAGAAGAAGCTCAGCGATTTTTAGAGTGGTCAGCAGTTCAAGCACCTTTACTTATCGAGAAATTCAGACTGCGTAACCGCATTTTTGATTTTCTGAAATCATTCCTGTATGAAAAAGCAAGCTGTTTCTTTTATTACTTTTTATTATTTTTTATTTATTATTATTATTAATGTCACATTTTAAGAAGGTGGGAGAAGGTTTCTACATCTAACTAAGCTTTATTAGGATGCAAACAACCAGTAGATTGAATCCTTTATTTGGTTAAGTTCTTTCATTTTCACTGAAAAGATTTAAAATGCAGTCTTTTATCTTTAATCAATTCTCATTATCTCTAGGGAACCAAAAAACCTTTTTTTTTTTTTTTTTTTTAATTATTATAATTAACTAAAATGTTCCGGGAACTTTTTTTCTTTTCCAAAAAAGGACAAAGTTTTGTTTTCAAAAGGAGCTTGGATCCAAAATGACCCAAAAGATTCCTGATATTTTGTAATAACATGTGAGACATTATGCAAAGAGTGGGTAATGTCTGGATTTCTCAGTCATTTGCCAACATTTTTAAGAATGAAAAGAATAATGTGTAAACTATGCAAACGTGATTTAAAAAATATTCTCCAAATGTCTTATAGTATATCTGATGAATTTAATGTACAGTTTCAATGGTGTTTTCAGTAGCTGATGGCACATTCTATATTAAGGCAGAATAGAGGTAGATTAATATGGAAGTCAAGAATTTTCATTTGATTGCCATTCAGTTCTGTCGAGTTGAAGAGAACTCCAAATTTTTTTCATGTTCTTACTATTAAGAGACCAACTATAATCATGTCCAAGGGTATATTTTACATTTAGATATTTAGCTCCCTTTTTCTTTCTTTTTCTTTCTTTTATTTTCCTTTATGTTTCTTCGAGAGTAATTTTCCTATTTTCTTCTTACTAATGAGGAATGAATTAGTCTAGATGAAATCAAATCCATTTTAGACAGAAAAAGTCAAAATGTGATTCTCAGGGTAGAAAGTTCTGCTACTGATTTCTATTATTAGTTGAGAGTGTTTCACTTGTCAGTCATTTGTAGGCAAGCTTATGCAAAATCACTTACCAGTAAAACCCACTGATGTATTGGGCCACTGGCACAAAACACACCAGGGTCAATTCATACCTCCCGTGCATTTCATACAGCTATTTACACTACAGCAGATTGAGTGTAAATGCTGTTATTCTGATATGCAGTTATTCTTCATGGGTATTAATAGCTGATAAAAGTCAAGCTTCAGAGCTTAAACGATCTACCAAAATAGATGTGTCATGATGCTGATCTTTTCCCTGGGTATCTTTGGGTGAGAAAATACAGTATTCAGCTTCCATCACCCGATCGATCCACCACGGAAAATCTGACTGAGTCAAGATTTACCTTATCAACTAAATGATCAGAGAGAAAATTGAGCCAACAGCTTGATCAGTCATTCTGCAAGCTTAACAGATTGCATTTGAGAATAGGCTTTGTGTATTGCATCTGTAAGTAACGTATAAACTAAGACACTGGAGGAAGAGTTCTTCTAGATCTCTGTGAGAGCTGCTTTCAGAGATAAATGCATACAGATATCAAATGACGTCAACAGGAAGAGAGGTTAAAAAAAGTATGAAATCTGTTCAAGGAGAAAAAAACAAAATATGGTACACCTCTAATCACATTTTGTCATAAAACATGACAAGAACCCTTCATTGCTTCCGCAGGAGGGACACTCCTGCAAACAAATCATGATTTATTAGGGGAAAAAAATGAATCATGAAAAACAATTAATGAAATACCCCTTTATTTTTCTGAACTGTGGTGTTCTGAGAAAATATTGGGAGCCTAGAGCACAGGCAGCAGCATACAGAGATCATTCACCTTGAACTCTGTTTCTGACACCAGTCACTACTCACTTGTGACCAAGGACTGCTAGCCCCTAAAGACCCCCCTGTGACCTATATGGGATGACTTGGGTGGTCTCAGCCCAGTGTCCAGACAAAAAAAGCTCTACTACCACACATTAGATGCAAATCACAAAGCCCACCAGCATTTTTGGCTGTGAAGCTGAGAATATGCCAAGCCATGACAGAGTGTTTCCTCCTTGCTTCCAGATTAGCTTTGAGACAAGGCAGCATATGGAAGCTTGCTTGGTTGCAGCAGCCTCTGCCTGCTCCATGAATCCCTGCCAACTGACTGGGACTACGTGTCTATCACCAGCTCTGAAATTCACATAACACCAAATGTATATTGTGCATTTCGCCTACTCCAGAGCTGGAGCATCTAACTTCCAGCAGCATAGATATAAGGCTTCCTCTTCCATTTGGAGTAAACATCCATTTCTGCTCATGTAGTCTTCAAATGCCATGACTCTGTCTTGCTGATGCATTTCAGTAAGACACAGCCTTTGATGTATTACTAACACACCAATTCAACGAAATATTAAGATTAAGTGGCCTATTGTTGGCCAGCAGAAGCCAGGTGTAGTGCAGAAATAGGAACTGGAAGTGCTCAGCTGCTCTAGCAGCGTCATCTGGAGATGTGAGGCACCAGTTACATATTTCAAGACAAGAGTGTCTGATCAGCCTCAGTTATCGTAACACAACACCCTGAAGACAGTGTTTAAAGCAAGCACAAATATTGAGGAAGTGACAAAATGAGCGTCTCTAAAAAGAAATACGCAGTCTCTGACTCTTACATGATTTTTAATGCAATAACTTGAGCTCTCCAGCCTGTGTGTCTGTGTTTAATAATTCATATGGACATTTCTGAATTTCCCATCATTGCTCTCTTAATGATGAGCAACAGGAGGCCTCTTAATAGGTGTTAATAACTTCCGTGCTTGTTCTCAGTTACTATTACCTGTCCTGCAGGAGTGCCTAGAGATCCTGAATGAGATCAGGAGCTACTGTGGTAAAAGGTCCTGTACGCAGAACCAGTAAAACATAATTCTCACTACAAATATCTGCAACTGGGGACTGAGGGACTTGGCACAAAAGAAATAACCTTGGTAGCTCCATTCAGTTGAATTGTATTTCCTAGTGAAATATACATGTATTGCTTTTCTCCTTTTCTGTATTAATTTCTGAGTAACAAAGAAGAAGTAGTTCTTAACATTCCTTCATGATTCCTTTTGTATCGCCTTTTTGATCCAAGCATTCACTTGTCTCTGATTTGGGAAGAAATCCTTCCTCAGGCCAGGTTTAGGTATCATGACTGCATGCTAAGTGCTGTCATTAGAAAACAGTGATTTCATTCTGCGGATAAAGGCCTGAGCTGGGACCTTACGAGTTAACGGGGCGACTGGCAGCGTGCTGCATGCAGGAATAATAAATACAGCCCCGGGTCTGCTGTGGCAGTGAGAGGCTTACCGAGCACATCGGCTCGCCAGGCACCGCGACTGCAGATAGCGCGCCTCAGAGGGACGAGTGTCCTCCTACGTAAAGGCTTGCGACAGCGTGGACATTTCCCTGGCTTTGGAGAGAGATAAGGCTGTGTAATTAATATGGGAAACTATGGCAGTGCCCAGTCAGCCGGCACTGCTGCAGTGCCTCAGGTTTTGAGAGCAATGTGGCAAGCGGCCTGCCCCACGTCCTCCAGGCCGAGTGCCACATACCCCATCAGGAGCTGCTCCTCATGCACCTTGCTAACCCCAGCCATGTTCACGTCTTATAAAAACAGAGGAAAAAAAGGAAAATATAATATTGTGTGAGGCGTAAAGCACAGATCTGATGGGGAAAAGAGGGCAGCCAGTGCCCCGATGCCTGACCACTCCGCTCGCCTCACCCGCCTGCGCTGCCCAGTCTGTGAGCGAGTGCTGGCCTGGCCTCTCTGGATGTGACAGAAAAGCTCTGCACAGCTAAAACTATACCTGCACTGGGACATATTTTGTGTAGGATTTGTGCTTTCAAGCCGTTGGGAAAGCTACATTAAATCTCAGTATTGGGTTGTTGGTGTTTTTCTTCTTTTTGGCCCGCAGGCATTCCTAATAGTGGAACATTGCTTTCCTGCCAAGACAAATTCCACCTCTTGCTTTTATTTTCCCATGCCACTTCCTGTGCCAATCATCCTTTCCATTCTCCTTCAGATCCTGCTATAAATGCACTTAAGCTTTTCTTTCCAGGACTGGTCTCTTCTCCAGTACTGTACCCTACCCTATGTAGATTGTAACCTTCACCTTAAGTTTTAACTGTGTTTTCCTGTTGATAAAGATGGTACACACCTCGGGTGCTCTTAAATAATCAGAGATAAACATTTCCCAAAAGCATTTCCCTTTCTGTGCACTGACAGGCACTTGAGGTTTGGTGGTTGAGCTGACAGATTACTCCTTTGCATGTTATACTCTATTATATTTCACTTTATTTTTCATTATTTTGTATGAAATGGGTACAGTGGTCGTTTAACACCATGTCTGAACAGGATAATTCACAAAAGAAGGAAGGTGACTGTACCCATGAAGGCTTCCAAATTCAGGACCCGGTTGTGTCCCCTTTAATTCTATGACCATAAATGCTCCTTGCAATCAGCCAGGAGGCTTCAGTGAAGAGCAGCTCACTGATATTTTCCACCAGGACTGAGCACACCACCAGTATCATGTTTCAATAGAACAGCTGGTGCTTAAAAGGCTGGTAATTACAATTTTATTCAAAAATCAGAACTGGTGGAGCTAAGAAGATCATTGATTCAGATGGTTGACCTTGAGAGGCAGATTGGAATGAACTTGTTGAACTTTTGAAAACATAAAAAAATCAAAAAGTAAAAATAGATCTCTGTGCAACATTTCTGGTACTTTCTGGTAACAAGCTACAATCTTCAATTTCCCTCCGAAATACTGTCATTATGAAAATTGACTGAAAAAATATACTGAAAAGCCTCATTATTTTACTATTCCTTCCAAGGGTGTGGATGACATTCTAAAAACTGCACTTCCCTGTAATTAAAAGCTCTGCAAAATTTTAGGTTTGAAACAGTAGATCATGCTGATGGTGTATTTTACGGAAGTAAGAACACAAAAAGAGCTCTAATGGTTTAGGAGATGGACAGCCAGTCCATCTAGCCCAGTAAAACATCTCTGACAGTGGCCATAAACTGCTGTCCACTGAGGAATATGAGATTATAGCAAATTTACTATAATATTTCTCTTAACACTTCCCAGACTCCAAGTGTTTGGGATTCAGACAGATTCTGTGTATTCAGTGGATTTCCTTTTGGTGACCCTGTCCAGTTTCTTAAGCCTACATTTAACACTCAGTGTCTGCAGCATCCTGCAAGGGAGTTGGACAGCTTAGCTATGTGCTGTGGGATACACGGGATCACCAGATAATTCAGGCTGGAAGGGACCTTGGAAGGTCTCTAGTCCAACCTTCTGCTGAAAGCTGGGTCACTCACAAGACCTGACCAGCCTGCCCAGGACTTTATCCAGTTGGGTCTTGAAAACTTCCATAGACAGAGAAGGCACAACCTCCTTGTTCCAACATTTCGTTATTCTCATAAGGAAAATATTTTGCCTTATAGCCAGTCAGATCTGCCATTCTATCACTTCAAGGCCACTGCCATTTGTTCTCTTGATGCACCACCAGGAAGAGCCTGGCCCCCACTTCCCAGTAACCTCCCTGCAGGCTCTGGTATTGGTTAGTTGGTACTGGTTAAGAGGTACTGCTGTTACATCCCCTGAGAGCCATTCCTCTTCCAGGCTAAAGAAGCCATCATCTCTCAGTCCCTCCTTTCAGGGCAAGTGCTCCAGCCCTGGCTGTTGTGGTGGCCCTCCATCAAACTAGCTCCTGTTTATTGATGTCTTCCTTGTAGTGTATGGCCCCAAAGTGGACTCAGTGTTCTAGAAGTGGTCTAATTAGTGCTGAATAAAGGGATATTATCTCTTGGTCATGGTGCTCCATTACACAGCCAGGCATGCTCTTGGCCTTGGACTTAAATTTATCCACTTTGAATTGTATCTGCTATTTTAATGTCCAGTTACTGAATTTTTTTAATCTTTCACACAACCAGTAAATCGAAAAAAATAATGCAAAGTGTGTATTGGATTCATGCTGTTTGTATTTCTGGAATTAAAGCAGATAAACCTCTTTGTAAGGCTTTTTGGTACTCTGTGGTAACTACAGCCCCCAGTGCTGAGCACACATACAGAGACGACACACTGCTTTGCATCACAGTGATCAGCTCCATGATGCTACTGAATTAATCTGGTGTTGCCTCTGTAAGCACCTACTCATCTCTTGCTTTCTGCTTGGATTGTCAGATACATACGCTGCTAATATAGATGGCATGATGCTTCTCCTTGTTCTGGCATTTAAGTATTTGCAGACTACCAAATGTCACTTGTCATATATTTGCTTAACATGCAGCATCCTGAAGGGCTGCCAAAATATGTACAAACATTACAAAAATGAATTCCGGGGAAACATTATTTCAATTAAGACAGTTTTTCATGTTCTTGCTCCAATTTTTTTTTTTTTTTTTTTTAAAAAAAAGGGAAATTGCAAGTTGAAACTGAAAAAGAAACAAGTGGAGTCAGTCATGCATCGTAAAGTCTAACTAGTGTGAAATAGCCAATGGGCTACTGCTTATCCCATCACATTGTTTGGTTATAACCTCATAAAATGATGACCCATGTTGGATAAATACAGTCCAGAAATAAACTTTTGTCCTACAATTATTTTCCAGAGGAGAGGAATAGATATTATAAGGGAGATCGGGGCATGTTCCCAGCATGGACTCACATCTCTCTGATCATTTTGATGGAGATGCCACTCTTTGCTGCAACTGAAGGTCTCGTCTCAAATCATCCCATTTGGAAGACTATATTAATAGTGCCGTTGCATTTCAGTTTCAGCCTGTGCTGAAATACCGATGCTGCTGCATGGTTCTCTGGACACTGGGCTTTCTGCGGTCTTCCTGCTGTTCTCCACTTCCGAACGCAGCACCTCCAGTGATGCCCGGTGGCTTGAGTAGTGTGTGATGATGCTCTTCATGATTAAATGAATTAGCGAGCTCTGCTGCAATGCCACCTCCTGTCCCCTATTTAAATGCATATGCACTACCCAGGCAAATTGTGGCAAATTAGTGCAATTAGCTGGTGCATCAAGAAAACACTGTTCTAAGGGGGGAATATCAATGAATGGACCTTGTCAGTAGTTATTGATACCTGAGTTACGCCTGTACGTATCATGTCAATGCGAACACACATATACATACGGATATACACGCATACGTACATTTTACCAGTTTGTGTAACTTTCCCTCTAAACTGTTGGTGTTGGAAGGCTAGATAATCACTCCTCGCTGACCATCAAGCTACTACACGGTTATCATGCTAATCAAAGCCTGCTTTGAAATGCTGTTTCGTTTCATTACCATCACAAAGGAGCAGCTAAAGGACATCTAAAGCAGGCTGGGGGGGGGAGCCAGTGCTCTGAGACACTATAATCTATTTGAACAGCCATGTTTATTGGAAACAGGAGGGGACATTGTTTAGCATAAGCTGGTATCAATCACTGAATCACCGGATTCTTTTCCTCGTTATTAACGTGCAGGCAGCCAGGCAGGGAAGAATGAGCTCTGTGGAAAGACAGACGTCTCCCTGCTAAAAGGGAAAAGGATTGTTAGCCCCACACAAACCAGATGGACTCCTGCAATCTATCATAAAGACTTTTTTTTTTTTTTTTTTTTTTTTTTTTCCCAGGCTAGGACAGGGAAGTCATAGCATTTCAATGCCCAAATGATCCTTTGTTATTTTGATTCCCCCCCTCTCCCTTTTTTTTGTATACATAGATTGATTTGGGGGGGGGGGGGGGTCAAATAGGGATCTCCTCCAGAAGGGATGCTCCATGCAACAGGGCAGGGAATTAAAATATAAATCATATTGCCTGTCTAACTATGCTTTGCTAGCCTCTGTGTAGGTGTAAATGCTTTAACTGTGTTACTGCATGCTTGTGTCTTATTATTTTTATTAAAGAAACACACCCTTTCTCTTTAAAACAAACTTGCCCGAATGTCTTTCTGGATTTTTCTGTTTTGACTTATGGTTAGCAAATTAAAAGTGAGCATTGATTTCAGAGGAATTTCAGTGCCCACAGTTATAGTTATGCAACAGATTGAAGGCTACAACATCTTTTGATGCTGTAAAAGTACTGGTAAGAGCAGCATAGGCAACGATCTATAGATCTTCAATGCAGCAGGTACAGCCATACAGAAGATTTCCCAAGCTGCCCGATTTTGGTTTGAAAGCTCATTATGGAGCCACTGTTGTGTATATTCATGATAAATGCTGGAGGACGCTTCTCATCATACTTATACTTGAACTGTAAGGCAAACAAGAGTTTCCTGTTATGTCAGTTAGACTGAAAAATCACTTACACATGCAAATAAATCTAAAAAACACCACAGCCACAAAACAGATCCTTTTCTCTGCATTTCTGTTTAAAATAAACATCAGCATTCATGGTGAATCAAAATGCGTGCTCAGGGTTGGATGCTTAAAATAAAAAGTGGACATGTTTTCTTCTGCTGAGTTCTAAAGTATTACAAACTGTACCTGCCAGGCCGTAGTCACGTCAGGTCTCATAAACTGAGTGAGTTTTGATGAGGTCATTACTTGGCTGGACAGACACGGCAGGTGAATTTGGAAGGAAATAGTTCCTTAGTAGGTAGCAGACTCCTTTCGTATGAGCCTTAAACCAGTGTTTGAAAGGGCAGGATGCCACCACAAGTCTTCAGGTTGACATAGACAGCTGAGATCCACGTGGCTTTTTAGAGGAGTATTAAAACTGTCGTGACTATATAATGGTATTATTATACAAACAGGTACCAGACTTCTTTGTGATGATTTGAGTTCAATCATAAATGTACTGACTTTTCTATAGCTTTTTTGGTGGGATGGCTGACAAAAAATTGTGACAATCGATAGCAAGGTTTGCACTAGAGACGTAACTTTGCATAACTGCAATTTAAACAAGGCAAAAGAGTAACAGACTAAAGTATAAAGACCAAACAGTAGAAAGAAATCATGCCTCACCACCTGGGGGGCGTCTTCCATTTTTCAGGCATTCTTCTTCTTTCTGGTTTTCCAGCACCACTTAAAAATCTTTTCTCTGATGCACATCACAGGGGACAAGGGAGCTTGATAAGTCCTTATAAAACTGGTAGTGCCTGTGCCTGTTCTTGTCCATATGTAAATGGACTGAAACACTTCAAGCTGAAAGGACTGTCAGGAAAGTGAGACATTCTGGTTCCTGGTGAGTCCATGATCAAAGGCATTCAAACACTTTCCTCAGACTACTCATTCAGAAAGAGCTCTCTGTAATACCCATCAAATCTTTTCCTTCTTTCAGATATGAGCTGATTGATTGGAGTTCTGCATTTTCTGGTCTAGTGACTGTGCTTGAAATTGCAATATTATTTTTGGAACAGAGAAACTATGTTCCTGCTGACAGATAATTAAAGTTTCTATTAAAACAAGTAAAGAAAACCTCCATAGATCTCAGACACCACTGGGTTTCTTTGACTAAGAAACATAATTTATGCTAACTCATGAAATTATTTTCTAGTGAGAACAAGAGGCAGCGTGTGGACAGGTCACTCAACGCACCACGATGAACAGGGATCTGTCACTGGTTTGAATTTAGGTTTTGAATTATAAAACATCTGATAGACTGCATGCCATTTAGGGAACTGCCTACTGCACAGGTATGGTTTTATGTTTAGTGCAAAGACAGACTGGAGAAACAGAGAATTAAAAATGGCCACTTCAGCTGGAAGTTCTGCTATAACAATATCGCTGAAATGAAGTTTCATTTGGAGCCGTTTTGCTTCTATTTATAGGGCCCCATCACTCATACAGCTGAGAAGTCCAATGGGCTGGAAACAAGTTGTCATCACTTCCAGTCATCTCTGAATGGTAAACAGTTCAAATTATAAATTCTTTGCCACTAAATTGTCTGCTGCTAATTGCTCTTCTGCATGTAATTATCAGCACGCATTTAATAAATATGGAAATACTACTACATGCCAAAAAGTAAAAATAAGACAAGAAAAAGCAGACTTCAAGAATGTCTGGCAGACAAACTCCTTAATTAATCCTGGAACGCCACGCTGGCTGACATCTCTCTCAGTGAGCATCTTTGGCAAAGAGATGGGTTTTTATGATCCTTCAAGTAAAGTGAATACGTTTGCTTCTACAGCTAGAAAGGTTTTGGCCTTCGCCTCCAGGTTATGAATTTCAAAAGGAGCATTGATATAGGTGAGAGCAAGACTGAACATGTCAAGGGAAACACAGAAAATCTTAACATATCTTAAGAATAGTAACTCCTAGTAAAAAAACGATTCAGATTAGAGAGAGGGAAAACCTAGGAGGGCTTTTGAACCGTCACCAGGCTTTTAGGCACAGCTCTAACTTTTGCTTTCTTTGCACAGCCTGTCTCTTAAACACCCACGTGGTTTATGTTGCAGATAAAACATGGGAGGCAGAGACTCAGAAACTGAATCATCCCCTCATGGATTTTCCTCTTGTTTCTGATTAGCAAAAAAGACCAAGATGGACAAGAATTTCACAGTGGTACTTTCTGCCTACTTTCTGTCAAATGACCATGGAAGACAAAATATGCTTGAAACTTCTCACCTGTGGTCACAGTGATCAGCTAATATCGATCAGAACATAATCAGACCTAGCAGATAATAAGAATGTACTCAGACTTAGTAAGGGTCCCAAATCTGAATCCCATGTAGTTAACAGCTAAATTGCCATTTTCTGTTGTGAGAGAAAAATCCTGGATCATGTATTCCCCTAAACTATCAAAGAAAATGAAGTGAAAGTGAGATTTGGTATTTTGCCCACTTGACTTTCACTACTTTTCTCTAAAAGGAAAACATCTAGATTTAGGGCTGTTAAGCAGGTTAATGACCTGTTGCACAAAACTAAAGAATAAATTATTACCAAGAAAGAATGGAAAAGAATGTAAATCTGAAACGTATTTTTGTGGGTGGAAAAAAAAAAAAAAAAAAAAGATTTATTGCTTTAATTTCCTTAGTTGTTTCTTTTCAGCTGTCATTTAGTGATTCTATGTAGACCCCAAAAATGTTTTTCTAATGTTCATGAAGAATATTAAAAAAAAACTGACCAAGTTTGGCTAAACAAAAAGCTGGTACTAAAAGCTGTAGGAGGGAAGCATTACAAGTGGTTTTTCATTTGTTTGTTCTTTTTTTTTTTTTTTTTTTTTTCCTCTTCTGGGCCAAATTCCTTAATGTAAATCTGTTGCCCAATGGGGAACAACCTAAAGAACTAATGTGAGTTTTGCTCTTCATACTTGCTCTAGTCTATATAATGTTTTTCTTTGAGGCTTATAATGGTGATAATTATGGTGGGACATTTTGTATGCGATATTATACCCATTTACCGGGAACTCTGAGACACCAATTCTCTGACAGCAGAGATGGCAACAAAATTCATAGACTATTGCATTGACTTATTTTGGATTTAAATCACTACCCTAGACATTCAAGAGACCATACCCAATCATGAACACACTGAGACTTTCTAGACCTTCCTACTTGGTTGTATTATTAGCATCTGAAAGAGACATCACACTTCAGTACCTTTGCACCTGAACTCTGAAATAAACTCCCAGGGCGTTCAGGCACGCTCTGTGTCGGCAAGATTTTTTTGACATAGTTCTTTAGGCATAGGTTTGTTTATGACCATTAGAGAGGAAGGTCTCAGTTTGGGAACTGTTGTTGCAACTCATGTATGAAATTGTAGTGAAACATCCCTACCTCTCCCTTTTTTTGCAGGTTCATTATGAATTCCTCTGAAATATCCTTACTAAAGCTCTGAAATGAAGATAACACCAAGATGGATTCAATGTCTGTTTGCCCTGAAAGATTTCTGCATTCCATTCGTGACTGATTTGGTGATAAAGTAAATCTCTGGAGGGCATAGCTTTAGTTTTCAGATAATTTTTTTGCTTTCTAAAGTAGAACAGGAAAAGAATAAACCCTAGCTGATTGGATCGCCTTAGCAGCTATTTCTTCAGGACTTCTGCATCAGAGCAAATTAGATCACTCAGCACCAATGTGATATATAATTCTGGTATCTTCTGTGCCATTAGCTCCTTGGGTTTGGTTTGAAGGGATAAGAATAAAGCTGCAGCATTGGATTTTTTTATTGGAATCACAAGATTATTTAACGGGCAAAAGAAAAAAAAAAACACAATTGGCACACAGTGTGATTCAACTTTACGTATTGGGAACCTTCGCTCTGTCAGCCTCAATTGGCCATAAAACACATCCACTGCTTTGAGTCTTTATTTTTGGGTGGCCCTGCTAGCAAATCAAAACTATTTCCTGATTGAGATCCTATGCATACTGGTTTTATTATTTCCTTTAACTCTTCCCCATGTTTAAATCCCTAGTTATTAAATAATCATCCAGAGTTTCCTTTCTAAGTGGGTCTTGGTGCAACAAGACTGGATGCGCTGCTCGAAAATATTCATTGATGGCAAATAATAAAAACGTAATGACAGCTGAAACAATAACTGTCTATAACAATCTGATTTCAGCTGTTGTTGAACTTGTTGATCTTCAGTGAAAAAGGAAAAATGAACTGTAATGGAATATGGCTCTCACTGCATCCTCCATCTTTGAATTATAGGTTATGATTGTGGCATTTTTCTCCATCTGCTTTTAAAAAATAACTCTTTGGAACAAGAAGGGCTGATTACTCCAGTTCTTGATATTATTCAGCATTTGGGGCAACATTCATTTCTTCTGTACTTCATTTGCGTTCCCTAATGACTGGAAATACCCTGGAAATTCTAACACAGCTTGACACCCAATCCAGAGAGCAGTTTTTTGATGAAGCTCTGTTTTGCTCCCATTCCTAGAAGCGTAGTCTTATTATTCAGGCATTTATATTCAGCATAAATGATGATGGCTCTTAAGACAAATTACAGTAAACACATCCTAAACCTCTTGCACTAGGTTTTCAAGTAGTTTTTACTGGTAAACAAAACGAATACATGAAATTGCAAGTTCAGCGGATTTCAGCTGGAAGTAACTCTGAACACATACCAAGACTGTGGGGTCCAACAACATATAACGTTGAATCACTAGGTTCCATTCTGAATCTTCACCTGGTTCTCTGTTTTCATAGTAATTTTACTCCCTGATGGGAAAAAGGACCAGAAGCTTAGGCTTACTTGACTCTGTATGCCACCAAGTGTGAGTGCCAAAAGAAAGACAGCTTGAGTGAATGATCTTGTCAAAACAGAACATATCGCTACGGAATCAGCACTGAGGGACTGAGTGATTCATATCAGTCTGTTAAAAATAGTGATGTGTGTTCAGCCATTATTCCTTTGCTTTTTTTTGTGAAAGGCTCTGATTAGTTGGCTTTTTCATATTAAAAATTTTCCAAGCCCTGCAGATACATTTCTAATGGCTAATCCTCTAAAGCAAAAACTGCGAATGTAGATAATTCTACAGTTCACTACTGCTGAACATTACCAAGCTCATCTCCATAAAGAAATTATTCTTGAATAGGACGTAGAAAGTTAAAGAACTACAGCTGTCATCAAATACCTCTCCATAGGAACATTATTTCATGTTAAGAGTACCCACATCGTAAGTGTGCTGTAAATATTCTAAAATACTTATGTTGGGGAACACCTCCATACATAAACCTTATTTTTCAAAAGTAGCCATTGTTCTTTCTTTTGTATTGTTCTTATGATATATTTTGTGCACATCACGAAGAATGCTGAACTGGTACTTGGGATAAGGATTATAAATTAGGATTATTACATATATGACTGAAGTATGAATAATACAGGTATATTATTGAAGAGAAATCTCGGAAAAATATGCCATCTTTTTTTCTTATTTTCATGCTATAAAGCTTAAAGCCTCAGTGTTTTCACTGGCTCCAAAAATATTTTATGATGAGGATCTACAGCAAAGCTCAAAATGAAGAGAGGGAATTTCTAATTCTACAGCCCTTGCTACACAAATAAGCAAAAAATGTCATTTGATAACAAATGTGACCCCAAGTGGCAGTTTCCTTTCAACAGATGTAGTTTAATCTTTGAGCAGCAGGTGCGAAAGTTATCTCGAGGCAGAACTACAAACAGAGCAATTTTAGAGGAGACGTTTTACTTGGCAGCAAATGCAATTCCTACCTGCAAATAATTGCAGCATGCAGTTCTTTTCTCCTCTCTCTTCTAACAGCACCCATACATGACCCAGTGCTTTATCTTGAAAGACATTTACGTTGAGTGTCAATTTTTATCTCCCCCCCCCCCCCCCCCCCACACACACACACCCAAATTAGAACATGGTTCAGAATAATATTTGCTGTTTTGGTGAGTGTTTAGCAATTGATGTGAAAATGGATTTTCATTCCAGTTCAGTTTCTAATCACTCAAAGGAGCAAATTTGTTTGGAATTATCTGTCTGGACATCCAGGTGGTTACTAATAAAAGAGAACCAAAGGGATATGATGCTGCATTCAGTCAGTTCCCACAGCTTAAGTGCTTGGCTGTATTTAAGATATCCTTGAATCAACCAAGATGGATCAGAAGACCCAACCACGTTACACGATTTACTGCTCTCCCAGAGGTATGAGATACCATGGATCACTGCCAATCTGCTTTGACTGCCCTGCAGGTACTGCACTGCTGCACTACTAGATGAGTCACCACAAAGAAATGTAATTTTGGAGTTGGCTGCTGGAAACAAACACTCTTTGCATTGGTTTGTGGACAAACAGTTCTCAACAGAAAAAAAAATAATGACTCTCTTAGGTATTCCTGCCCTTCTGGTAATGTCCTGGTCCTGAGCTTTGACTAAAATTGGATATTTCCATTGCAATAAAATAACTATATTTACAAGCTGACCTTGAAGCATGTAGAAACCATTCCTCCACGATGGTATCACAGCCTCTCAGCTACATGCCTTAGACTGTGTGCTGCTAAGGGATAATGAAAATTCTCTTTCAGGCTCAGCTGCTGATGCTGTGTAAATTTAACATAATCTCATACTGTTCTTGGCCTTCGCTGGATTCCTAGTATGACCCTGTTAACACCATGTAGAGTGAAAGAGAGTGCAGGGAGTAGAAGCAACGTGAGAAGAGATCCTGGGAGTAACGAGCCTCCGTGGTTTAATCAAAACAGCAAATGTGGAAGTAAAAATGTCCTGTATCTCAAACAGAACGGCACTCAGCCACATCTGAGGCTAGCAGATTACCGTAGGTGCTTCTCCATCTGTTTCTCTGCTTCTTGGCAGCACACGTTTTGAGGGAGAAGAGCTTGGGGGATGCTAGTTCCTGCTTTCACAGGGATCCTGCCTTTTCATCCCACCTTGGTGACTGCTTGATGGAGACCAGGCTGCAAAACTGCATCTTCCTTCCCTCCATGTCCCCCACAGCTGCAGACAGTGCCACAGCTCACATCAGGACAAAACGGCTTCGAAGTGCCACCAGCTTTTTCACACTGCGTAAATGACGACATCAGGTACGCAACAAAAAGGAAACAAGCTAATTTCTTTCTATTGGCAAAGAAATCACTGCCTCCAGAAATATTGCAGGAATGGAATTTGAGGATATTCTTAGGAAGCATTGGGAGACAAAATCATCTTTATTTGGTGAGCTGTGAGCAGACAATTGTCTCTGTATCTAATCCTTTCAAATGACATTGCTTCTGCAATATATTAGTTCCTGACTCTCTGAAGAAATGGCTAGCAACATAACAATCTTCCAAAAATGTCTAATTTTGGCCTCTGCAGTTTGATAACAGAACAAAGCCATGATCTGGTATCGCTGCAGCTGAATACAGAGATGAAATTTTGCCCTTAAACTGGCAGTACCACAGAAAGGAATTAAAAAAATAAATTAAAATCAAGTAGGTCACCTTGACTGTGATTGGCAGGAGATGTTTCTAACACAAGTAATAGGACTCAGCGTTTTAATGCATAAAAAGACTGAAAAGTTTTGTAGAACTGTTTTGGTTTTTGAAATGACATTCCTCTGGATCAGGCTGTAGCAGCATGGGTTGACTTTTCTGATAGAAGTTATTAAAAATGCCTTCTCACTGCGAAGTACTGGCATCATTAACCCCCAGAGAGATAACGAAACAACAGGAGGTATCTCTGAAGATTGTTTTGAAATTTAAACATATTCTTTTCGATATATGGTTTTCCTACTGGCATGTAATTATTTCCAAAGTATTAAAACTAATTGCAGATATTTTCTTTTGAGAGCCTGTTCCTGCTTGAATAATGCATATGAGATATATGAGATTCTTGCTCCTTTTGATATTTTGTTTTGTCTTTGCTATTCACAGACATAAATTCACAAGCAAGCCACCAATACTTGTCAGACCTACTCAATTTTATACATATTCTTGGTGAATAGAATAGAGATTGCACATGGCCAGAGGGTTTAAGAATTTTAATGGTGGCTCTAACAAGTTCAAACATTCGGTCCTAAACTTAGACTATACCCTGCGATTTTTCATCTTTGATAATTTTACTGCTAGTCTCATACATGAGGGAGATGGCACATTCTATTGTCGTGAAATGAAGCACTCTTAGGCAAGAATCAACACGCTAACAGCAGTGCTTTAAAGTGCTATGAAATGGAACAGATTAGCCTTTAGGTACCCTTTGTCAAACCTTGGCTCATATTGTAACTAGCCAATGTGCTAACACACAAATTCCTAAATTATTGAGAGCCAAGGTTTTCTTGACATGTAGGATCCAGAGTAAGCAAAATCCATTGCATGGCTGTCTGTGGTTCTAATACGCCTAAATAGCCAAAACACTTCAAATAATTTCTACTTGTACCACTTTTGAAACACAAACAATATTGTTCAATATCAGAAGTTCTGATTAAGCAAGTGCTTGTAAGTTTACTTGAGACAAGTGTCTCCCGTACAAGCATTGTTGAGGTAATTACGTGCAGAAAGCTGGCTGTGCTGACATAAAAGGAAACATAACTTGCTCTGAAGGAGTCAGACGTTTGGAGTTATGATAAGGAATGAAAATGGTCAATCAAAAAGGAGAACAATCTGGATTAATTTTCAGAAGAGGTAGTAATGATGAAAATTTTTCCGTCTTCTAAGCTGAGTTCATTTGGCATAGGAATAATACAACAGTAAACAGCTGGGAGTCTAAATTTCTGTCTCATATATCACGTCAGATTTTATCTGAAAGATTCATTTTAGTTTTTATTTGTGAGTGTGTGGCAAATGTTTGAAATCTGTTGACCACAAATGCTGCAAATAGCTGTGCAGTGTTTAGCAAGCAGAAGGTAAATTACTTTTAGCTTTTTTTTTTTTTTTTTTGCATTTTTTATCCAATTTTAGCCAGAAGACTGTTACATTTTTTTCCTTCAAGATACTATGTGTCCTGACAACCTTATGATGAAGATGCTATTGGAGCTCTGTTCTTTTAGAGAGGCAATTTCAGCCCACTTGACAGTTGCTTCAGTCCATTACTTAACTGGATACATATATTATTTTCAGCACTGTTTCCCAGTCTTTCTCTTCTTACAGCTTATGGAATCTGACACGCAAACAGTTTGCTTTGCTTTACTTTGATTTACAAAAGAGGATTATCTGGGTTAGGAAGTAAAGGCCAGGCAGTCTGTAACTACATATATTACTTATTCTTCTTGGCAAGTGTGTAGGAATCTCCCATAAATAAGATCAGTAATGTTTTCTACTGTCCCAGAACGAAACAGTCTTAAGTGAGATTCAACACAGTAGCAATGCTTTAAATTGCTTTAGGATAGATGCTTTGGGATTCTTAAGTTTCATGTGAAAATTTTTTCAGCTTTAAAAGAAAACTTAACTAAACAGGAAAACTTAACTAAAACTTTGGCTTATGAGGTGAAAGGCAGATGATATTTGTTTAGTTCTGTATGTGCCAACTTTGGAAATTACTATCATTTGCTACAGAATGTCATCTAACTTTAAAAGTAAGGAAGAGAGAAGATAGGGGAAAAAAATCTTAGCAGAAAAATGTTATGATTAAGATTCCAGAGCCAAGCTTTTAGTTCTGCAACTAACTCTTCCCCCTCTCTTGGAACATCGTATTTTATACAATGCAATACAGTGCTTGAAACACACATTTACCCATATGACTGGTCTAATGCATGCCATGTTTTTTCAATTTGTTTGCTCTAAGTTAAACAGTCATAGCATCCCTTTTTACGTTTTTTTCCATGTTTTAATCTAGATCACTCCTTTGACTCCATTTGCGGTTTGTTACTATAATCAGTCAACTCCATTTTTGAAGTCTTCCTTCCCAAGTATCTTTTTCAAGATTAATAGTTCAGATGTACAAAGTCAGTCACCTATCTAAGTGATAAACCAGGATCGTACGGTTCTCTAGCTCAAAATATCTGCTTACAGCAGTGTGCAGCTTTTGACTCGGAACGGCAATTTTCCTTTTATTTCCCCAAAACCATCTGTAAAAACTGATAACCAGCTTTAAATTTGTCATCGTAAAGGAGTCCCTTTAAGCCTAGTGAAGCTGTGTGATACAGCTCTTTACATGCTGATATATGAACATGCAACACATTCCTGATTTCCTCTCCTGGCTGTGGGCTCACAACTCCTGTGTGAAGTGAAAGAGCAAATTGGTGAGGGCTCAAATTCTAGTGCGGTGAATGGATCCCTAATCGAACAGTGCTCTTCTCTCATCTTCAGCATTTGGGGAATGTATTTGCAAGTATAAAGCAAGATAAATCCTTTCAGGTTCCCGCATTTAATTAAGCTTTCAGCTATCTTTGTGAATGAACCAAGAGCATCTAATATGCGTGTCTACAGGGAACAGATCAGGAGTACCACTCCATCTGTGAAGTTGTTTGCTATCAGCTGGAAAAAAATCTCTTCTCAATTAGCCTCTACGTGTGTCTAACTTCCTCTGGAACACTGCATCCACTATAGCTGAATCCCAATTGTAATAATTGTGCTTGAACAACAAAAAAAATCCTTTGACTTCCTCCACGATGACCTGTATTTCTGGTAGTAATATGAAACCAGGTTTAAGTAGTGGCAGGCTAAGCTTGTTGAGCTACAGAAACCAGCAGAAGAATTATGACTTTAAATGATTTAAAAATCATTTAAAAATGTACAAGATCACAAAGCATCCTGGATGTGTTAGAGGTTGTCGGTTATATTTACATCTTGCACATGCAAGACTAAATTCCTACTTTTAGTATCAGCTTAGGATATGCAGATACTTTCCCATTTAAGATTCCCTTTTAGTAGAAGGCAGATGTGACTTTCATGCTATGGATTTATTTCTGCCTTTCTCCTGTCCTCCAAGAATCTTTAAGGAAGAGATTTGAGCACGAGGATGACAACCCCCAACATGAACAACCAGAAAAAAAGTTGATAAAGAGAAATAAGCAAGTTAAAATACGCTGGGAACATGAAAACTGACAGGAATAGAATCTCTGAGATGCAAAGTGGGGAATATAACCTAAAGACGGACCAGACAAAGATCAGTCAGATGCGTGAACTGGAGTACAATTGTTCTGTAGAACTGTTCTTTTTTTTTTTTTTTTTTTTTTTTTTTATTCTCAGCATGAATAACCTTATTGGAAGTGAATGTTTGTAGATTTCCCAAAGTGGGAAGTAGCTCAGTTTAGTGTCTAATTTGAAGCAATATTAATTTAAAAAGTTAACTCCCAGGTTGAGTGGATCTGCTTCCAGTGAACACTGACAATGCTTCATTCTACAATAGTGACTGACATAAAGGTCCTCTTCCATAACAGGATTTTCTATCATCTGGTTCGTTTGACATACTTATTCAATAACATGCATCACAGTAACTATGTAACCAGAACATTTTTGTAATAGATGATCATTCACCACCCCCTAACCACCTGATCCCCACTTAGGAACAAAGTCATGAATGTAAATAAAGAACAGGTTAGAACAGTCTTGTCCAACAGTGCGTGAGAAGCAATGATGTGACAATCTGACATCTCAGAAACAAAACATCTCTTGTAATTGTAACATGCTCACAAGTCACTGTCACCAAAGCGATTTAGAATGGTGCTAGCGTCCACATGGCAAAACACGAATTGATGTGCCAAATGACAACTATTTGTATTTCAACTTTCTTCTGTCTTGGTGCTTCAAAGAGAAGCTGCATAGTTTTCCTGTGCATGGCACAGTGTTATCACAATTCAGACATCATAAGCTGTTTTCAGCTGTCACAAACAAGTCAGGAGTGAGCCTATCTTCATCTGTACTGTTCCAGCTGGCTTCCTTGAATAGCCAGCCTAAACGTTCAAGCAAAAGGAAGTAAATGATTTTCCTCTCCAAAGGTAAACCCTCAATCAAGTATTTCCCAAGTCAAACGAGTGAATGGCCTATTTGAAAGGGCCACCTCTCCTTCAGAGTGCTTTACCTCACTGCAGTTCCCCTGCCCATACTGATGGTCCCCCAATTCTCATTGAGATCCCCTCTTCCTCCCCCTGACTACTCCCACCTTCTGTAACCCATCCACGTCAGTGTCACCAATCCACCCCCACGCTGTCTACCTCCTTCTTACCTGTCCCTTATGTTTGCTGTACAGCACTCACCTGACGCCAAGCTGCTGTGGGGAATGAGACCAATACATACCGAGCTCTCTTTCCAACACAGCAACCAGACAACGACAGCATCTGGGTCTTCAAAACAGTTGTTTGCACATGGGGGGGTGCCTGGGTGACAGGCCATGGCAGATCCACTCGTGGTTTCGGTTCAGTTAACGAAGAACACATGCCTTCCTCCAGCTGCTGTGAAAGGCTGCCTGCAAGGTGCACCTAAACATGCGTATTTTAAGGACATCTTGCTTTTAGTTCAAATCTTTTTAAATATCAACCACCACCAACAAAAAAGCAGTTCCTTAGTTTTGCTGTACATACGCATAACTGAGGATTAAGATTGTTCCATGTTCTTTTATTTCAGTCAGAACCTCGAGGAGGCTGCCTGCAGTAGGCTGACTTGTTTTACCCATGGAAACACTTCCTCAGTTCTCCCACCACTTCCTATCAGCCACCCACACGTAGACAGATCACAAGTTTTGCCCAGAAAAGCATTGTGATTGACATGTACAGCAACAAGGGAGGCAAAAACAAGTAACAAAGTGCGTTTTTGCTTGGCTGCAGATACAAAAACTTGTTTTCCCCTGGGCCCAGGAGGCCTGCTGGGCACTATGCTAGTACCACAGCCTGGCCTGGCCTGCGCCAAGCAGACCCTGGGGCCAGGCCGTGCATTTCCTGGGGAACTGAGTGTTTATGTTACTGCTGAGATTACGGTATGAGTGTTTAAGTGATGTGAATATATGAAAAAATCTCTTAGTCTGCCCCAGGCGTTCCGGAAGCACATCACATTTTGGGGCAGCTTTCTGCATCAGGGTCAGACAGAAACACACGTTTATTAAGCAAGAAAAAAACATTTTTATGTCGTTGCTTTTGACTTCTGTCAGACACTGAACGTAGCTTTGCGAGGGCCTGACGGGGCAGCTGCGGCCTCGTGGTGGCCAGGGCCACCCGACCGAGCCAAACTACAACTCCCGCCATGCCCCGCCAACAGCGCCGGGCGGGACGCGCGCGCGGTGCGCGCTGGGACTCGTAGTCCGCGGCCGCCCTTCCCGCCGCCTCTCCAACGGCGGCTCGGGCCGGGCGCGCACCCGCTCGGCGCCACGTCCGCGGGCGGCGTCACGGGGCTGCGAGCGCCGCCAATCGCGGGCGGCGGCGGCGGCGCGCGGGGGGCTGCGGCGGCCCCAGCAGGCCCAGGCCTAGGCCCAGCCCCGGCGAGCGGAGCCGGGAGGCGCCGCCCTCCCCCTTCTCCTCCTCCTCCACCCCCCCTCCTCCTCCTCCTCCTGCTGCTGCCGCCGCCGCTGCTGCCGGCCGGGCCCGTCAACATGGCGAGCGCCTCGTACCACATCTCCAACCTGCTGGAGAAGATGACGTCCAGCGACAAGGACTTCAGGTGGGAGCCGCCGCCGGGCCCGGCCCGCCTCGCCTCGGGGCTTCCCCGCGCTGAGGAGCGGAGCCTCGGCCTCCGCCTGCGGCAGGCGCGGGGCCCGCGGAGCCCGGAGGAGCGGGGCCTGCTCGGGGCGGCCGGGCCCGGTGAGCGCCCCGCCGGCCGCGGGGTGCTGCGGAGGGGCTGGGAGAGCAGCGTGGAGCCCTGGGCCTCGGCTTCCGCGGCACTTACGCCTCCTGTGTGCTGCGGGGTGCGGGCAGGGGTGCTGGGCTCCCTGTGTAGAGCCTTGGGTGGGAAGGGGCCTTACAGAGCACCCAGCTCTAACCCTTGCCATGGGCAGGGACACCTCCCACCAGACCAGGTTGCTCAAAGCCCCATCCAGCTTGGCCTTGAGCAGCTCCAGGGATGGGGCATCCACAGCTGCTCTGGGCAGCCTGTGCCAGGGCCTCACCACCCTCATAGTAAATAATTCCTTCCAAATATCTAATCTAAACCCACCCGTTTTACTTTAAAGCCATTCCCCCTTGTCTTATCACTACGCCCCCTGACAAAGAGTCCCTCCCCAGCCTTCTTGTAGGACCCCTCTAAAAGTGTGTGTGTCCAGAGAGAGGAGTCCAGGTAAGTTTTATGAAGGCGGGACTGGAATACATATTATGGAGCTTAGGATCTGTCACCAGACTGTTATTATTTATTGGAGTAACCGTTTGGTTACAGGAGATAAAATGCAAAAGATGGTGTATCAGATAATGAAATAGCATAGCAACTAAAAACCACACAACTAAACAACTAAAAAAAAAGAGGCCATACACTTAGACAGTAGCTCTAACAAGCCATTAGGTTAAAGATAATTAAATTTCTTTGTCTGCATTGTGCATACCTAGAAATTCATATATGAAGCTTTCATTTGTGAAAGAGAGTGCAGCAATACAGGTAGGGAAAAGTCATAAAACACACTTGGGGTTTATTCCATTTTTGCAACTTTACAGTTCATAGTTTCTAGTTAAAGAACACAGTGACATCCAAAGCAGCCTTTTATTAATATATTAAAATGTAAAAGAAAACAGGCCGTGATTAAGCAGCCATAGAGTTGGCTTTTGACAAAACTGTTGAAGCACTGGGCACAGGTGTGATAATTGTACACATTTTTCATGTCCATCTCTTTCCGATTCTCTAGTATGTCGTTACCAGGAGAGTTTAGGCTAGAAACTTTGGGGAAGAAGAAGAAAAATAATGAAAACTGATTAGTCTGAAAAGATGCAGTCCAAAATTGCCTGAATCATTTAAATTACACTTAAAAATAGATTCAAACTGTTTTCTGATTTTTTTTTTTTTTTTAGTTTTATCATGCTATTTTTTTTTCTGTGAATAAGTGAACTTTGCATTTAGTGCTTATGGGAAGGA
The DNA here is from genome assembly GCF_011077185.1 of Oxyura jamaicensis. Lineage (NCBI taxonomy): Eukaryota > Metazoa > Chordata > Aves > Anseriformes > Anatidae > Oxyura > Oxyura jamaicensis. The sequence continues at coordinate 36,562,247 of NC_048893.1, forward strand.
TGTCTTACAAAATATTGTGATGGATTTGCTTCTTAATACTGAGCTCCAATGATTTTAAAACTTTTTGCATAAAAGAGAGAGGCTATACCTATCAAATGAGGATGTAGCAAGTAGTTTTCCAAGCTACATGTAGTTAAAACGTGCTTTGTAGTTGATTCAGGAGAGCATGCTCTGCAGATTACCCATTCCAGGAGCTTTGAACATCTTTGGGATTCTTAAATACTAAAAAATAATAAAAATATAGATTAAAATCTGAATTAGAAACCGTAAAATGAGTGACGATCGACCTCTACAAACTGGCTGTTATGCAATACTGTGTTTTATGAAACCTTGGCATGTATCATGCATTTGCATAATGGATAAAATAGTTCTCAGTACTGGTAATTACAAGTGTATTTATTCTTAGACCGTGCGTATTTGAAGGGGGACGGTGGAGTTGTTGATATCAGGGGGCTGACTGGAAACCACAGTTCAAGTAGCTATTCTACAGTAAATTTTAATCCTCAATTTTTTTTGGATAAGCTAACTTGTCTGATGCAATTGTTGGTGGCATTTATTGTGTGGAAACTTCAGTTCTAAGTGGGCAGTGATGTAAGGTGGCAGTTTACTTTGGGGCTGTGGGAAGAAGAGGATGGCTGCTCCACGTAGAAGGGGTGAGGAGCTACCAATACGCTGCTGCTTTGCACCATGTAAAGTTGGTCAAAGGCCACATCTGTGCTGCTCAAAACTGTGTTTCTAAATACCAGCTACTTCAATTCAGAGTTGCCAGTCTTCCCCATGGCACTGTGAGGTTTGGGTAGTTTATTTTTTAAACGTAGGAGTCCACCAGGAGGACTCCTCAGTGGTAGCCAAGCGCGGAAGTGCTGATGAGCTGAGGATGTTCAAGCTCTGCTTAGTTTAGGAAGTTAGTTTAGGAACTCATCACAAGTAGGTGATGAGTTCATGTGAACTCATAGGGCTAGGAAATGGGAGTTATTGCCCAAGGAAGTGGGGGGAAGCTGTTAAGGTTTAAGAAAAAGAGGTAAATACAGCAGTGTCACGGAGATGGCTTTTAAATGTTTTAGTGCCGCTTGGCTTTGTAGATGCTCTTGTTCCTGTCCAATCTGCCCCTTACCTTTACTTTTCAAGTAGCTTTTTCCCTTGCTCTGCTTAAAGGCTGGTGCCTTTCACATCCATCATCTGTTTATGCACACATCTGGTTCCTGTCAGATTACAGGCTTGCTTCGGCGGGGCTCTTGGAGTGAACGAAGAACGAGTGAGGGCTTCGCTTATCTTAGAAACACCTTGAGACTGTTAGACTGGAGCGGCTGAGTTACAAGACGGGATAAGTCGGGGTCCATTATTTGAGGGGAGTCATCTGGCATTTGTGATGCACTTTAAGATTATGCAGTCTTGGCTTTCATTCTTAATAAAAAAGTATCGAGCAGGTCAGGCTGTGGAGATAACCTTCCAAGGATGACCGGAGCTTAAGTGATGGCTGCTTGAGGCTGATGTGTTGGAAGCCCAAATGCTAACTTAGCTGTGTAATTAACAGATGATTTTTGTCTGGGGGCTGGCATTGGTACTGGAGCCCCCGGGACTGGTAATTGAGTAAGGCATCTCTATGACTTCTCTTGAGGAGAAAGGACAGTTAGGAAATGAAAACAGATTGGAAAACAGACTTCAGAAGGTAAAAAACAAACAAACAAACACAAAAAAACCCGAAAGGCATAAAAGCAGTATTTTTGGGAAGTCATTTCTCAGTACGTTCTCGTGTTGGTTGGTGTGACGGTGGTATGGAATACTAAATGAACTGATAGGAAAGCTGATTTTGTTTTCTTGATCTCTCAAGAATTAATTTTAGACTTTAATGTCATGCCCTAGATTGAGGTCTGGATGAACATCATTGGCCATTGTCTGGATTATAAAAGTCAGTCTGGACAGACAAAGAAAATTAAAAATTTATAAATCGTGGCTTCACTTTTATTTCTCCGTTGATGTCTGGCTTATTATTTTTGTGGGAGAATGTTTGAAAAACTGAATTTTTCTTCTTAAGAAAAAAATTGTGTAGTTAGTGAGAGAACTACTTCAAATCTGGGAAAGTGTCAGTTTCCTTGTTGGCGATTATTTGGAGCACAGCGTAAAGATCGGGAGTAAAACGTGGAGCTGTCCTCACCAAGGAACGATGATGACCTAACTAAAAGTTAAATAGTATTTCAAAATGACATTTTCTCCTTATTTATTTGATAAGTAGTAGAAATGCTGCTTGCATCACAAAGCAGGTAACTCTAATCCAACGTTAAGTGTGGTTTATTTGGTAACAAAAGGTGGAAACTGAGAATCTTGAATTGTAGAGCACTGAATGACCCATATATAACCTTTTAGCAATAATTATCTGACTGTCTTTTGTCAGGTTTATGGCTACTAATGACTTGATGACAGAACTACAGAAAGATTCTATTAAGCTGGATGATGACAGTGAAAGAAAGGTGGTGAAGATGATCTTGAAATTACTGGAAGATAAAAATGGAGAAGTGCAGAACTTAGCTGTCAAATGGTATGTATTCTTTCTCTGTGGTGTAAAGAATTGTCTGTTGACTGAAAAACATAAAGCTTTTTAAAAAAAAAAACTTAAAGGACCACTGCTATGCAAAATAAATGTGAATCTGTTGTCCACACAGGAACCTTTGCAGGTTGTTTGCATTAATTGTAGCTTCTTATAGAACCATCTTTTGTTGATGTTGCTATTTAACATTTGGGGTTTAAGGGGACATATACAGTGTGCAGTCATTGCTGAAGGTATAAGAACGATGTGCTTATTCTCTGGTGATAAATCTTGAATGGTAAATAGACTTTAAAGATTATAGTTCATAGATAATTGCCACATTGATGTTTAACAGTGAAAACTACTCCAATACTACAATTCCATGATCTGCCTTCTCAAACAGAAATAACATAACCAAGACTGTGTATTTACCTTTTAATCAAATATGGAACTTGCCTCTTCACTAGCATTTGAAATATTGTGTTAATGGTTTTTTTACATGCTTTACAGGAACTGCAGATGTTTTATGGGGTCAGGGTGCAGTTACTTGCTTTTCAGAGGCTTCTATTGGTTCAGTGGCCTTTCTTCCTCCCTTTATTTAACTTTACCTGTGGTGTGGCTTTTCTGGCTGTGTTCCACCTCTTTGAAGAGGTGCTACATTTATTATGACTTTTTGTACTTGGTTGTTCTGACTCCTTTTGCCTCCTATAAGGAGGGCATCTCTGTTCTGAAGCTCCTAGTGTTCCTGTAAGAATATTTATTGTTTTATTTAATAATATTTCTTTTTTTTTAAATATCTCGTCTGATCTACTTGAGTCATATTCTGTGAAGCATGTGTTGAAGTAAACTTACCACTGCAGAGCTTGGGACAGCTTTGAAGAAGAGTTTCACATTGTGACTAGCTCAGTTAGTTTGTTTCAGCTTGTTTTTTACAATTTGACCCATCACATGAACAAAGCAGAAAATTAAAGCCTGTGCGTACATAAATCTGCTTATATACTTACAAGAGATGCTTGCTTCGGCTTCTGAAATATTTTATGTGATAGCTAAAACCTTTCACAGAGGATCTAATATGAGAGTAGCAAGTTTCCAGCCAAAGTTTAATGTTCTGTGAGCTGTATAGTAATATAATTATCACTACTTTTTCACTACTCTTATAAGAGTTGCAGTTTTGTTGAAACATGTCTCCTGCCAGTTTTTCTAAACAACACAAACCAACACGTTGCTTTTGAATGTGAAGTTCTAAAACGTCAAAGTACCTTGTGGCACAGCTTAAGTTTTCTGGCTTTGAATCAGGGTGCCTGCGCTCAGTCAGAAGAGACACATGCATGAAAAGTATTAAGTAGATTATTACGAAACTTGGCTCAGGCTTAGAACTGGCTTTTCGTAAAGTAACATTGTGTGGAAAAAAAAATGGTTACAGCATACATGCAGCACTCATCTACAATGCATAGCCTGAAGTTACCCTGAAATTCAGATTAATGCACACAGTGTATATGTAACAATCGTAATGACAAGGTTAGGATTTTGGACCTAACGTACAGGTAATGTTAAAGACTTCAAAGGAAAGAGAATGAGGAAAATAGATAGCTGCCTGTGCATGTGGGCATGCCCTGTTCTTTTCTTATTAACCATTCTTCCATTTTTAGAGTTCGCTTTGACACCCTGATAAAATACTTGGATTTAATTAAAACGACAGAATCAATTTAAAGTTTGGAGTGCTTTTAGAAAAAATCCAAGCAGCATTAAAGAACAGCATTAAATTTCTTGTAACGGGACAAGAAACAAGATGGAAAAAATTATCAGGAAATTGTCAGCTTTCATGTAGAATTTGTACCTTGAATGTATCTATTTATTTATTTATTTTCAGGTAACTTAGACTCACAGTATTGTTCTGTCACAGTTTTAAGCCAGTCTAAGCTAATTTTGGTGCTGTTCTGATGTTCTCTCCCTCTATGTCCATTTTCTTGAGTGCATCTGATTTTGTTGTAGACTGGTTTGGGGAGTTAGATTTCTTCTGCCTCAGCTCTCTCCTCCTATATTGAGATGAGCATTGGTAGAAACAGTAGTGAGGGTACAGGATGGGAGAGGTTAAAACACTGTTAAGCTGTAGTTTAAGGCATTTTCAGGTGATCTAAACTAGATTTTCCATCTACTACAATTAGGTGGGAACCTAATTTGTTAATTTAAATTTGACCAGTGTATTTTCCTCTACTTTTTGGTTTTAAAATATTTTGTGTTGCTGTTCTTTACTTGTGTAGTTCTGTTACGTGTTTGCTGCCACTTTCAGCTGAGGAAAGCATAAACCGTGTTTAGATTACCTTATTAAATTAAATGCTCTGGTGCTCTTTAGAGACTATCAGCAGGAACTTTCATCAGACTGATGCTTGATGACCCATTCAACTATAGATTCCCTCTCGTAGGAGTGCCTTAAAGGTACACAGAAAGCTCTGTGCTGCTAAGTCTGCATTTGAGACAGCTTTTTTTGGGGAGGAAGAAAGATTTGCAATTTCCTGGGGAATCTTCCTCTTCCAGCTAGGTCCATGGAAACACTGAATGGTAATGTTATTGATCACTCCTTAAAAAGGACAGAATCTTTTCAAGGAGGATTGTTCTTTCAAGGTTTGATTACTAATGTCACTGAACAGAGAAGATTTGAAATAACTCAGAACAATCGTAAAGCAATATTTTTTCTTAGGCAAGTGTAGTAACGAGTAAATTTTGCCTTATCCACTAATCTCTTTCACATTTGGAGAGGAAGTGCTCTGTTGGTTAAAATGCTGATGAACTTGTTTCTTATTATCTCTTCAAAGCACACTGGTGTTTTTGTTTTTGAACCTTTCAGTTATATCACACTGCTTTCGGATAGGATAAAACATGTTTGTCTTTGCTTAACAGCTTGAGAGCTTATGGATACTTGGGTAACTATCTTGCAAGATGATTGTGATGTTCATTTCTGAATAAAACTGAAAATAAATAAACTGATTTAATACTCTTGCATTAAGTCAACCAGTTCTAAGTTTTGGCCCTACAGAAGAGAAAGGAGTGTAGTCATCAAACTTCTGTTACTTCAGGCAGTAGATGCAAACTAGGTCAGTTTTTTCACCTTGTCTGTCTTAAGAATATTTTAGTGCATTGTTTGTGTTTTTTTTCTGAAAGACTGCTTTGTTCTGTCTGACGATCAAAGGCTGTTTTACAGTCAGCCAATGTAAAAAATACCATTGGATGTTCTTACACCATTCATGTTTTAAGTCTGTCTGTGTAGTCCAGAATGGTACCCTGAGCACCTTATGGTGGCAGGAGTTTTACTGCCTGTAGCTCTATCCAAAGTTACCTGCGTTTGGATTAGACGAGCAGTGTGGTTTGCCTGAGTGTGGGGTGGATTGTTTGTGCTTTGTTGCTGGTCATGTTCTGTTGGCCCAAGCTGCCATTAATCACTTCTATGTTCGGTGCTGCAGTTTAAGGATGAACTGCATTCTCGTTCTGGTAGCTATTTATGGTGTGATACTCTGCCATTAAAACCTATACTGACGAATTTGTATTGTTTCACGCTGAAACGCTTCCTGAAACTTATAATAAATAGTCATTCATTGTATATGTATATATCTCCAAATGTGAAGTAGGAAAGTGGGATTGAAGTAACTTCTTTCAGTGATTCCTCCCCTTGTCACTCTGTAGTTTATCTCCATTTATCAGTGTGACTTCTCTGGGCAGTAGTTCAACGCAGGGAACCCTGCCTGATGCTGCGAGTGTGAGTCATTAATGTGAGCAGGATGATGCACATATGTTGTGTGGCTGAGCGGGTTTAGCAGCTTTAAAGTGTTTTGGATGCCGTGGTAATACACTGTTATACATCATGCTATATTGGTGATTTGAATCAAATATATTTATTTTTCATTTGTGAATTTTAACTCTTCCCTGTAAGTAAATGTGTTGGTGTGATAGCCACACTGATTTCAGCCTACATTTGGTTGTGAGATGACATCCCTCTTCCAAGTAGGGAGGGCATGCTATGAACACCTTTATTTTCAGATGTATATAACTTAAAGGAGACGCAGCTATAGTTGCTGTTTATTTCCATAGACAGCTGAAGGAGCTGGTGACTTTAAGGGAAGTTGGATGCAATTATTGGTAAATGTGATTTTCCAGTGAAAAGGAAAAGATCAAAGAGGACTTAATAATAATAATGAAAAAGTACCTCCAAAAAAAAAAAAAAAAAGAAAAGTTGTAGTTTATTTTCTACTTTCGATAAGCTCAGTTTGCAATCTGATGCTGACAATAAGGTCTGTAAGTGAGAGCTTCTGATTTGAAAGGCCAGAAAAGCTTAAGGTGGTGTTTTTTTTACAATGTATTTCCTAATTGGTATGTCAATTTTATTGAACTAAAGCAAAATATCCAGGAATGAATAATGAAATGAAGATGCTAACTCAGGTAAAGTCTGGTTTAATGCCTTCTATGGACTGAAATTACAAGTGTTTGGGTAAGTGACTTATGTCACTTCAGTAGTTTGTCATCTTCAGACATTGGCAAAAATTTGTTTACTGAACTGATCATCTAATATGTCTAATTGACCAGCGTTGGCTCTGATTATTTTAGTTTCTCTTTATTTACATTGAAAAACTGAACATCCTACCCATTATTTTAGGTGTTTTTGCTTCTGGAGCAACTTTTTTTTTTTGGTGGAGATACGGTCTGTCAGTCATTGGTGCATAAAAAGATGGTGTCAGCTGCAGATGCCTAGGATGTGGAAGGTGTATTTTCACAGAGCTGTGCAAATCTTTGCAAACTGCAAAAGCAGGAGATGCGATCTTTATATCAGTGAAAGGAAAGCTGACATTGCCACCTGGAACCTCACCAACCAGATCGCTTTTGATTAATAGAGAGCGAGTTTGCTGACTTTTGGGATTGCTACTCTGAAGGCTAGCTGTAGTTTTGAGAGGCTGCTGTTGTTCGGTTTTATATTAATATGTTTCCATAATTGTACATCTGCTTGTTTGTGCTTCTGTTTACAGACTTTTGTTGGATTATGAAGCAGCATGCATGCAAAATAGTTTCCACAGATTCTGTGGTCACACCTTTCTGGACTGTGGTCTGTTGACTGAAATGCACGGGGAATTTCCTCTCTCCAGACTATTGTGGATGATTGCCCTGCCTTGGAATTGTGATAGTTTCTGTTTGGGTGCTTTGTGCTTGTGTTGCTTGCAAAACAGTTTGTTATGCAGCAAGAGTAGAACAGTGCAGTGGTGCTTTGAGTAGCTGCTGGCTGCCAGCAGAGTGCACTGGAAGAGGAGCTAGTGATGTGCCACCAATGGGGAGGCTTTGTTGAAGAGTGAAATTAGGTTGTGGAGCAATCTGAGAGCTTTTTGAGCAGCTGGAGAAAATGTTTCAACTTCTAGGGATGCAGTCAGGGATGGCATGGTGTATCTGTGCCTGCCAGAAAATTCTTGGTGGTAATTTGTGTTTTGGTAGATGCTCATCTACAAACTTGCCAGGACTTACGTATTGGAGGGGAGAAATGGTCCTCATTTGGACCAGTGTCCAAAAATTACCTTAAGGCTGCAGTATTCATTTAACATGATTGAAGCAGTAACACAACCAGATTAGGATTGTGGGTATGGTCTTCTAAACCCCCTGCTCTCAGGGATTTAGCAGCTGTGGAGGTGGTTAGCTGGAATGTAAAGATGTTCGTACTGCCCCCTGGCCCTCAATTAAAGGACAGTGCCAGGTTAGGGCTCGAGTTTTGCTGTTTTTAACAAAGGCTTCTCTGTTAGCGCTGTTCATTGCTGCAGGAGTAGGCGTACCTGCAGCAGGTGAGAAACCGTTCCATTGCATCTTTGTTTCTGGGCACTTAAAGGGCTTCTTTTTATGCCTTTCATCCTATAGCAGTCGGTAGGTATCTCAATTAACACTTCTCTTGAAATTGCCTGCATGCAGAACCTTCTAGAAATGTTATACCAAAGTTGTTTTTATGGAGTTATTTTTAAGATACCCACATCTCTGTAAAATGCTCTGCAAAATAAAGAGTGAATTGGAATCTTCCTGAATTTATGGCATGTGGGGCGATCATAACGTCTGTGTTCTAATCTGGGGAGTTGGCCTCAATGTCAGATTTGTTTGAAGATATGTGCTGTAAAAAAATGAGTTGAGTGTAATATTGCAGTGCATGTTTATGGTAGATAGGCTTTGTCTATGGTGCTTTTTTTTAAATTCTCAAATTGCACTTACTTTGAGCAGGCTCTATGACACAAGTAGGGTGTTGGTGGGTAAGGAGAGCAGGAAACCATGCAGGTTACAGTTTGTGAAGGAAGGCCTGGAAAGGAGTAGATATGAGTCTCTTGGTAATTGGGAACTGCATGTTCCAGGGCTTTTTATGTAGGTGCTGTGCCTCAAATGCTAACGTTTTGATTTCATGGGGGTAGGGTGTTACGAGTGTAGCCACTGGAATAGAAGCTCATAGGTTTGCCTAACTTAGTGACAGACCACTGGTGCCAAGGTGTTGGAACTTACTCTTTGGTTACTATCATAATGTTAGCAAAAAGCAAATTAATTCAAGCACTAAGTTACACGTAGTGCTTGAATGCAAAAGTTTGCTTTATGTAACAAAGTATTGCACGTGCTTTTCTTGTCTACACTAGCTTGCTGCCTTTTGCTTCTGTTGAGCTTTTTTGATGATAGTTAGCTCCTGCTACTGTGACTTCTGGACCTGGGGAAGAAGGGTAACAGCAGTGGGGGGCACGTAGAGCAGGTTTTAGGGATGGAAGGTGTATGTTGTCCCCTCACATAGAGCCATGTCTACTAGCTGTCCTAGGGTGAAAGCTGTAGATCTTGGCCCTTTGAGTCCAGCTGGAGTCACTGGCTTGCAGTCCTTGGAATTTGAGCCTAGTCCACCCATCTAGCTCCATCCAAAATCTGTGTGTGGTGTTTAGTTGGAACTGTTGGAACACTGCCTTTTTCAAGAGCTGATCAGATCAGGTGGAATGTTTACGAGGGCCTACAATCATCCTGTGGTGTGTACTATATGGTGAAAAGGAGTGACAAGAGGACCTAGACAGTAAGAAGTGTGAAAGGTGTAGGGAACTTGGAGTGTGTTTGGAAGCTTTTGTGGCAGGAGTGGACAACTTGATGCTCAGAGACAGGATAGAAGACAGTTTCAGAGGAGTTTGGAACGTATGGGTTTGAATTTACCCTGTAGGTGCTTCTAAACTGTCTGATCAGACTATTCTTTTTTCCCCCACGTAAAGTCAAAAGGACAGTAGCCTCATCCAGAAAGAGGAATCAGTAAAATGCACAACTTCAAAATGAGGAAATTTATGTTCGACTGTACATTCAGAAGTTAATTTGGTAAGGTCCAAAGTGCCAAGTTGAATTTCAGTGAGAAAATCCAAAGCATGTCGACAAGTAAAATTAATAGCAGGTAACATTTTGCTGTTGTCAGCTCTTCAGAATTGAGCTACACATCCTCAAATCTCCACTGCTAAAACAACCCAGAAATTGGTCTCCTCAGCAGTACCAGCAAGGTAATAAAAGTGTGGGGTTGTCTTGCTCTCAGTCTTGGTAAATACAGTACTGAGCTCCTACACTAACTTGAGTGCTTGTATGCTGCATGCTGTTGCCTCGAGCCTTTGCTTCTGAATGTGATGGGTCACTGGCGTGTTCCCCTGCAAATGCCTTCCTGACAGTTTTATTAGCTAGTGGTGAACCCAGGATCCAGCTGTGTTCTTGGAGACTTAGACTTCAACTCCAGACCCATTTCCAGTAAAACAAGACAGACTGCTTTGCTTGTCATCTTGTGTGCTTGTCTCAATACATACACAGCAACTTTTTCCTTTAGATCATGAAGACTCAGGGGTGGTTTTTCTGTCTTAAAATACTTGCGGGTTTTTATAATACAATAATGTGGGAATTAGATGATTTAAGCTTAAAGTAAGCTTTTGCCTGAGTGACATATCTTGTTTTAGATTTTGGACTATCTTCTTCCACAGTAATAGTCTTTATTGACAGATGAGTATCTTGCCAGATATCTTGGACAGAATTTCTGCTTGCATGCTGATTTTTATTTATTTTCTCGTTTTGTACAGTTGACTTAGTGCCAGTGAGATGATTTTTTTTTTTTTTTAATGTGAAATTTGCTCTTTTAATTCAGAATCACTCTTAGAATCTTAGGAAATAAAACCAAAGCATTTTTTTCCCTGCTGTAATCACTGAAAGGAAATACTTTGCATCTAGATTGCTTGCTTCCAGTAATCTAGTACAACTAGACTATCATGTATTGCATTTCTTCATTTGCTAGAACTGCATCCTGCTATTTGTTAATCAGGGTTTTGCTCTACCATGATCTGGCAACTCTATTATTACATTGGATATTTCAAATTTATGAAGTTGGAAGTTCTCATCCCACCTTTTTCCCTAGTGTCTCGGGCTTGTGTTTTTATCTTTTTTCAGTAAAATGCTTTGAAAGGGCAATCTGGGGAAGAAGAAAGTTATCTACCCGTGTGTTTCAAATTAACTTGTGACCGAGCTGTTGTAAAAGCTTGATAGCTGCTATTTGTATCAGTGAAAACTGAATTTTAAACTAATACATTACAACTTTTTAAATACTATTTTTTTTCTGAACATGGGAAGACTGTCTTTCTGCAGAGTCCTGCCTTGACAGTTGACAAGTATTTAGATTAGACAAATACTTCCAGTTGGAAGTTGTTCTGTTGTTAATTATGTTAATCTGTTTTACAAGCAGATGGTGAAATTATTTGTAAAACTTATGCATACTTCAGATATTTCAGTAATAATACAGCCCTAAATGATTGCAGCCTCAAAAATCCGATGTACTTCTAGTAAATGGTGACATGGATTTGAAAAGTTAAACTTTGCTTCCTTACACTTAATGTTATTTTGATAACAAGTTCGTTCATTTTTACCTGTAGGGTTTCAATTTGGTTTCAGCTCTCCGAAGTTAGTGTTTACTAAGCCTGCAGAGATCATTTTATCCTCTGTTAGCTTTGCTAGAATAAACCTTAATGAAAAGCAGATGTATGCAGTATTAAAGTTCAGTGCAGGGAAAAAATGGAGGCATCATATTTTAAAGTAGTCCTAATAATAATCAGTTTGCAATTGGCTTAAAGATGCTTCTTTTTCTGCATTTGTTCATGCACTTATTTCCATATGGTTCAGTTTTATACCTCTGGTTTGTAGAGTGGTTAGGTTGTCTGTGTACATTGTGTACAGTGTTGAAGGGCATATTAAAAAAAAAAGAAAAAGATTTGGATCCTTCCTTGTGAACAGCAGAAACATCCATGGTTTCTGGCTCTGTTGGTTGCGGCAGCAGGCTGCTGTGGCTCTTGAAGCTACTTGCTCACTCCGGCATCTCAGCAGAAGACTGCACAGACCTGACGGAACCCTCCCACAGGCTTGCTTGGATCGGGTACTGCGAGTTGGGCACCAACTTACACACAAATGGTATTGCGACAAGTTTAAGCTTCTGAAAAATGCTTCTGAAATAATAACCTTGCCCAAGTCTTTCCACTTCTGGAAATCATAACCAGGTTAGGTGAGCCCTTCATATCAGAAGTCATCGCACTCAAAGTTCACACTGAGGGTGCATACAGAATCTCTTGAAAACTTCTGTGCTTTCTTATTGTAGCCCAAGTTGAGTTTGATGGCAATGCAAGTTGAAGCATGTGTCATAGGTGGAAAAGCATTGAGATACTGCTATGAATCGGGCTGTAGGATTTTCTTGATGGGACATCTGGAGCAGCTGTAAAACATAACCAAGGGAAGTTCTTTGCTCAAGACTGAGTTCTAGTTCATGGTTCCCGTGTTTTCTGTAGATGGTCCCCATTTGGACCATCTGCTGTTTCCATTTCTGCGTCAAGCCATTGCTTGTTTTCCTGTGTGATTTGCATGCAGCTCCTTGGTCTACAGCCCTTGCTTCTCTCAGGTTCAGTCCAAAACCAAGGCCTGCAAGAATTCACTAACTCGAGCTTCCTGTTGCATCTCACCTCTTGTATTGATGTTGCGTTAGTGAGAGTGCTTTGATTGGTTGTAATGTGATAGATGCCACCACAGAGGGAGAATAGCTGGCAAGGTCATTGTGCAGAAGCTTGTAGAACAATGGAGCTGTGTCTTTCAGAGAAGTTACTCCTTGTGCAGGTTAACGACTGCTTTTTGATGGAACAAGCAGCTTACAGTACTCATTTTCCAGAATTTGACATGTTTGTTGTTAATGTAGTATGTTTGGGGGGAGTGGAATTAAATTAAAAGAATTGGTCAAGTCTTTCAAAACTTATTTTCCATTTCTGAGGTGGTTTGAAGGCAGGTGATTTAAAAAATTTAGGGAGAAACTAGGTAAGCAAATATGAAGAGGGAAAAAGATTAAGTTCTTACTCTTATGGAGCCTTTTCACAGGTGAATGGAATTGTAAAATAACTTATTTTTACAAGGTAGTTTTTCTTGTTTTGCTGATAAAACTTTGGTGATTGTTGCCAAGTGCTTACAGTACCACTTTTGCATTAGAGAAAAACTAATTGTATTGTGGTTCTTGATGTTAGTTTTGATTAATTTATGGGATCTGCTTAGTACTGAAATCATGTCCTTTTTCATAACTACTTTTATTGCATAGCGGATAATAGATTTAATCAGATCATGTATTGTCTAGTAATTAAACACAGTAAGAAAATGCGTTAACACAGCAAGAATGTGGGAATACTTTTAATACCAATACAAAAGAAAGAAAAGCAGATGGATGGCAGCATCCAAGGCCACAGTGAGACATGATGGCAGTGCTTTCAGGCTTACATTGGAAGCTAAATGTAGAGGGTGAAAGTCAAGCTGTGATTTTTGTCATGTATCATTACATAAAGTCTGTGAGATTTTCTAGATCTCCTCTCTGCAACAGGACAGCATTGGGTTTGTAGCTGAGATAAGATGTATGTATGCTCCTACAAAGCTCAATAAAACCAAAGTCCTGCTCTTGTGTCTTTCCTAGAGCGTGAAGAAAGATGTGGAAGACTTACTAGCTAGTGCTGGAAGAAAATAGAGGCCAAATAAGGCGGCGTTGTTTTTGTGCGCAACGTCCTTTTTGGAACAGGGTGTTATCAATGGGCAGACACTAAACGTTGGTGATTGGGCTAGGAAGGTGGTAAAGGATGCTGTCCTTCTTAGTAATGAACTAGACTTCACCAGAGACCTGTAGCTTCAGTGTTCAGATGGGAGCATTTGGCTAGGGATGTAAAATTGTCATGATTCTTAAACTGAATAACTAAACCCCCCAAATTTGGTGACGTTTTCTATCTTTCCTCCAAGTGAAGTGTGTAAGGGGATGTTTGGAGTCTGTAAATGAAGACCATATCATTGATTTTTATTTCACTGTTTGCATTCAGTTAAGGCACCCTAAGACAGAATGGGTCTGTCAGACTGAACCCACGTGTTGTGAAAAATAAAGATGCTGTAATCGAGAGGTTTGCTTACTTGTCCCAACAGTGTGGATGGACACTGGTGGTCAAACACATAAAGTGGTGTCTCTGGCTAGGTAACTTAGTTATAAATCTTGGCGTTAAGTATGATGAAGTTAAGAGGGACTCAGACTTTGAGATTGTGAAGCAGAACAATTACGTAGAAACTATTTCCACCAATGGATTAAAAACAAACAGTAAACAGTAGTTTGCTACTAGATTTAAGGTAAATTTATCAGCCTAACCAGTTGAAGGTTTTCAGATTTAAAAATTCTGCTTTATATTGCTACCAAAACCAATCTAAAAGTTTGTGACTTCAAATAAAATAGTAAAATAAAATGAAGGATTGAGGGTTTTATTTAAGGTTACAAGCCTAATACTTTTCTTCTGTTTATACAGCCTTGGCCCTTTGGTGAGTAAAGTAAAGGAGTATCAAGTGGAGACCATTGTAGATACACTCTGTACAAACATGCTTTCAGATAAAGAACAGTTACGTGACATTTCAAGCATTGGCCTTAAAACTGTGATTGGAGAACTCCCCCCAGCTTCCAGCGGTAAGGAGTTTGCTATTCAAGATATTTTTGTTTCTTCTGTGACTGTACTTGCAGATTTTGCTGGTTTAAAAAACTTCTTTTACTGAAGAATTGTATGGATGTAGAAAATTAACTTACAGTATATGATCATTGGTATAACGAATTGAGTGTAAAAGCTTATGTGTTAATAATTGTGTGGTGGAACGTTTCTAGGCTGTAGACATAGCTAAATCTCATCTTACTTTTTGGTTGATAGTAGACTTTTAAATTGATTATAACTCATTTTTCTTCAGTGATCTGATTTCTTGCCTCAGTTTAGGTAAGTATTTTGGAATGTACCTAATGTTTCTAACAATTGCCTGCTAAATTAATGCAGTGCTTGCCTGCAGTTTTAAATGAAGGTAGTCTTTACTACAAAACTGATGTTAATGATGAACAGCTCATCATTATGGTGTTACATTTTTATTCAAGTGATTTTCAAATATTGTAAGTTACTGTATGAATGAGAATAGAGAAGTGATTAAAAAGGTTTTGGACGTGAAGTTTTTAGAGGCTGAGGTTTCTTGAATTAAAAACAAAACAAAAACAAACAAAAAACCACCAAACCCTCTGATTTTGACATCCTCTACTGAAAGTCCATAAGTAAATGATGAGTTTATCAGGTAGTGGTGAGATGAAAGAACTTGTAAGTCACTTGAAGCTTTTATTATTCTTTTATATGCCCTCACAAAACAAAACCAGATTTTCAGCTGGAGGTAAGCCTCAAAGACAGCAAAATCTTCCAGTATAAAAAACCTATATTTAATGTAGGTTGTAATGGTATTAATTACACGTCTACATTCCAAAAATAGGATTTGAAAAACCCACAGAACTTAATCCAAATGAAGATGAGTGCTAGCCATTGGAAAACCTGAACTGCTTCACAAAATTACACTAAACGGTGCTGGGGAGTTGTATGTGCTGGGGGGAGAAAGCTATGCAGATACAGTGAAGAAATTTTAACTTGAATTTCAAAATACTTTGGGTATATATTTTGTCCTTTTTTCAAGTGTTTCAGCAGTATTTCAAGTAGAATTAAATAGCTTCTTATGCAAAATCATTTTACAATCCTGTTTCATTTTACAGCTGTTCTTTAGAGGTGGCTTTATCTACTTCTGTGCTTCCCCTTACCTTTTAGTTACTCCTTTATTTCTACCTGTATGCCTTTTATTTATTGCTCTAGACTTGTCTTGGTCTTCACTTGCTTGCCCTGCCGAAAGCAGTGTCCTTTCTGTTCTGTTCACCTGAATCTAAAGTTATCTTACTCAGTATGTTTCTATGCAGGCTTACAGTTCTAATGCAGAGCATAATACTTTACATTAGCAAAGCAACTGGCTGTTCAAGCTTGTTCTGTTGGGTGTGAAAGCTTCTTCATGTTACGTTCAGCTTCTCATAGTGACAGAGGATCTCTGGTGTTTAAAACCTGTATTTTCTCATTACGAATATGCTGAGGTTTTGTTGTACTTTCAGGTTCTGCATTAGCGGCTAATGTTTGCAAGAAGATCACAGGGCGTCTCACTAGTGCTATAGCCAAGCAAGAAGATGTGTCTGTTCAACTGGAGGCACTGGATATCATGGCTGATATGCTGAGCAGGTAAACATCCTTCTTCCGAAATGCTGGTGAATGCTGATAAATACTTTTTAAAGCTTGATCTTTTTAATCTTTTAAATATTAAACATAAATTATTTTTTTTTAAGTTAAATAAAAAATATGGCAAGATATTAAGTACAGATGAAGCCTCATTTAAAAAAAATGAATGTATTGAAGATAAGTTGGTTGATAGACTGATTATTGTTTCATCTTCTGAGAACTGTAGCTTTAAGCTAATTTTCAGTGCTTATTGATTTGAAGGTATATTTTAAGCTCCTTTGTTGTGTTTAAGCTTTTGGAACTTTTAAAAACTTAATTGTAATTTCTGTGATGTTTTGAAAATATTTAAAATAATTCTGGTAGAATATATGAACGAAGTTACCTAGATTCAATTGGTTTGAGTTTGTGTTTTGTCTGTTTTAAGGCAAGGAGGACTGCTTGTTAACTTCCATCCTTCAATTCTGACCTGTCTGCTCCCCCAGCTGACTAGCCCCAGACTTGCTGTGAGGAAAAGAACCATCATTGCTCTTGGTCACCTGGTTATGAGTTGTGGCAATATGGTTTTTGTTGACCTCATTGAACATCTGTTGACAGAGCTGTCTAAAAATGATTCCATGTCAACAACTAGGACCTATATACAGTGTATTGCTGCTATCAGTAGGCAAGCAGGTCATAGAATAGGTAAGAAAAATACATAAATTATCTGTAACTAAAAAGTTCTTTAGATGAAAATAATGACTTTGCTAATATTCTTTTATCAGGTGAATATCTTGAGAAAATAATTCCTTTGGTTGTACAGTTTTGTAATGTAGATGATGATGAACTACGAGAGTATTGCATTCAAGCCTTTGAATCCTTTGTTAGGAGGTAAGTAATTCTCAGGTACCTATGTCACGTGCCTATGTGTAGTGTACTTTTCGGTTGTAAGTGTCAACTGCTAGTCTCCTTGGTACAAAATATTTTTGCACGCTTTGAACTGGAACTCTTCCTATAACTGTCTTAAAACTTAAACGTTAAGCAGTATGTTATGTCTGCACTTCATAAACTGTCTACTGTGCCAGACATACTACTAATTCATACAGGAGGGGGGGGAAGTATTCCAATATTTCTTGTCCACTGATGATGAGGGAGAAAAATTTGATATCCAAAGGCATATCTTGGTCTTCCAGTCTAGTAGCTTGGGTCCTTTCTGAGCTACAGATTCAGATGGTTGCATTTGATGACGCTTGCCTTGGCTATAACGTCTTCAGAGTTCAAGATGTGATATTTTGTCTCCTAGGTAGAAATGTTTTAATTCTTGTAGGTAATTTAACTTTGCTTTTATTTTTGTACTATGCAGATGTCCTAAAGAAGTTTATCCTCATGTATCTACTATTATAAACATTTGTCTTAAATACCTTACCTATGATCCAAATTACAATTATGATGATGAAGACGAAGATGAAAATGCTATGGATGCTGATGGTGGTGATGATGATGATCAAGGTATGTTTGGTTTTTGGTGAGGGGGAGAGAAAGAGCTTGTGAACTGAGAAAACAGGTGGTATTGCTAATAAGTACAAGTATTTGAATGGCTTGTATACTTCTGAATTCAATTTTTTAGATGTGTTTAAAAACAGCACATTTAAAAATAAATGTACAATAGAAGTACTGGATGTTACTTCTGGAGATATGTATCTTGTACTTTACATTCACCACTGGAAGTAAATACTTTAAAATACTTGAAAGAGAAAAATGAGATGGTAAAAGCTAGCAGTGTCTAAGATGATTGAACCAAAGAAAGAAACATGTAAGTTAATAAATTGAAAATACGTATTTGTCATGGGAAAGACTCCTCAGTACTTCCAGTATATAAAATATCATTACTTAATGCATAAAATCAAATACATTGAAAATTGAAACATACTCAGTGTTTTTCTGTTAGGATAAATGATTTTGATTGAAAAGTAGAAGGTATTTATTGTTAATATTGTGGCTAAATTCTTTGCCGTATGTAAGGTTTATGAAAACTTGGATACAACTAATCTGAAACCAGAGCATAACATTATCATTACTTTAAGATTGAATGAGCTGCATAGTTGTTGCCTTAGTGTTTAAAAAGTCAGTTTGTATTGCTTATTGTTATGTTCTCTGTGGTCATTTTGGGTATTATTTGGTTTGATGCATTCATAGAAAGAACTGAATAGAATCATTTATTGAATCTTGGTCAGTTAGTAGTTGCTGCATTTTTGATTATGTCATGGAAAAAAAAGAAGAACATGCTTTAAATCAGTAGTCAGGCTGTAAATGTGATGGGAACCACCTTGTCCAGTTCCCAGCTTAAATAAATACATGTGTAAGACTAGTGTGAGAGAATTGTTAGAGAAAATAATTAGTCTTAAGATTTAGGCAGTTCAGAAGCCTTTTATGTATGGTTTGTAACGTACTTCTCCACCTGTTACTTTGGAGTCCCTCACACAAAGAACCCAAGTGTGTTTTTATTAATTGTTTAAAATAAAGCTTGATGCTGTGATTGTCTAGATTTGAACATATGCATATTTTTTTTCCAAGGGAGCGATGATGAATATAGTGATGATGATGACATGAGCTGGAAAGTGAGGCGTGCAGCTGCTAAATGTCTGGATGCTGTTGTTAGCACACGACACGAAATGCTTCCAGAATTCTACAAAACTGTATCTCCTGCTTTAATAGCCAGATTCAAAGAGCGTGAAGAGAATGTTAAAGCAGATGTCTTTCATGCATATCTTTCTCTTTTAAAACAAACTCGACCTGTGCAAAGTTGGCTTTGTGATCCTGATGCAATGGAGCAGGGAGAGACACCTTTGACAATGCTTCAGAGTCAGGTTGTTCATCAAATTTTTGTTATCTATTTGAAGACACATTGAAGTTGTCCTGTTCATATGGATAGCTCCTGAAATATGCTGTGCTATACTTCTGTCATTTGTAGATTACAAATTATTATTGTAGTACTAACAGAGAGAGTAAGCCAGGGAACTGGCCCGGAACAGTACAGCAGTCTTGGAAACTAAAACTAGCAGCTCAGGCAAATGTGTTTAGCTGACTTGTTCTTTACTCTCACCTGTAAAAGTTGTGTGACCTGTGTGGTTTTGCCACGGTACCAAGGCAAAGTAGTTATTTTGTGCGTTCTAGAACATAAGCAAAAGGTCTAATCATCAAGATAAAATTTTATTTGCTGCAACATGTTTTATTTGCATAAAAAGGATATTGTCAAATGGCATTTTCCTTTTTCTAAGTTAATTATTTGACTAAACTTTCAATTGTTGCTCTATATAATTTTATTAGTGCAAACCTAGTTTTCATTTGTTTCATCTCACCTTTTGAAGTTAAATTGCTATTTTTATGGTTACCAGTTCTTTTTGAATCTTCATTTCCTACTGTTTATCTAACAATTCCGATTCTGTGGAGAAATCAGAAATAGAGAAAGATGTGTCCTAGCCTTCTATATCCCCCAGTGATCAAAGGTGAAAGAAATGTCAGCTGAATCAATTAACAGATGTGTGATGGTTACAGGTTCCCAACATTGTTAAAGCCTTGCACAAACAAATGAAGGAGAAAAGTGTGAAGACCCGTCAGTGTTGCTTCAACATGCTGACTGAGCTAGTAAATGTATTACCTGGAGCCCTAACACAACATGTTCCTGTACTTGTACCAGGTATGAAAAACATACTATTAACCTAAAGATTTACTGGCAACTTGGATATGAAGTTTCTAAATACAAAAAAACTTCAATGTGCTTTTTACAAAAGCTTTGAAGTGTTGTTTCTATTTGAAGAAATTGGCAACATAATCAGCTGCTGTGTGAAACCATATAAATATTTTAGTGACGCATATCCATTAATCTTGGAAACAAGCGTTGGCTGTAAGTTTGACTTTTTTTTCTATTTTGATGAAAAGTTGATTTGCCTCTAGTTGCAAGATCAAACGCTGTCCTCTTACATCAAAAATGTTGCCCAGATTTTGGCTTTTGGAGCCTAAAATGCTGAATTTTGAAGTAAAAATGAAAAGTAAATCTGGAAAACTTAAGGGTACAGGTTACCTTTATAATTAAGAAAAGACATCACAAACCATCAGATGGCTCAGGTCCTCTGTGTAGAGGAAGTCTGAAAAGTAATTGTTTGAATAAAGAGGTGAAAGTGGATTAGAAGCATTCAAGATTAGAAGCATTCAAGAAATGTTTTCCTGCACCCAACCTGACACAGTTACAGCTATCTTATTTCAGAAATTTTGAAGTGTTCTAACAGAATATAAATACCCTAACCTAAAAGTACATTTTTCTTTTTTCTTCCAGGAATAATTTTTTCACTGAATGACAAATCAAGTTCTTCTAATCTGAAGATAGATGCTTTATCCTGTTTGTATGTGATCCTCTGCAATCATTCTCCCCAAGTCTTTCATCCTCATGTTCAAGCACTGGTACCGCCAGTTGTAGCTTGTGTTGGAGACCCGTTTTACAAGATAACATCAGAGGCGCTTCTGGTTACCCAACAGCTTGTGAAGGTCATTCGTCCTTTAGACCAGCCTTCTTCCTTTGATGCTACTCCTTACATCAAAGATCTCTTTACTTGTACAATCAAGAGATTAAAGGCTGCTGACATTGATCAGGAAGTGAAAGAAAGGGCAATATCTTGCATGGGTCAAATCATTTGTAGCCTTGGTGACAGCTTGGGTACAGACCTACCTAGTACACTTCAGATCTTCCTAGAGAGACTGAAGAATGAGATCACTCGGTTAACTACCGTGAAGGCCATGACTCTGATTGCTGGTTCTCCTTTGAAGATAGATTTGAGACCAATCCTTGGGGAAGGAGTTCCTATTCTTGCTTCTTTTTTGAGAAAGAACCAACGAGCTTTGAAACTGGGTACTCTTTCTGCTCTAGATATCTTAATTAAGAATTACAGTGACAGCTTGACAGCTGCCATGATTGATGCTGTCCTGGACGAGCTTCCACCTCTTATTAGTGAAAGTGATATGCATGTATCGCAGATGGCCATCAGTTTTCTGACAACACTGGCTAAAGTATACCCTTCCTCCCTGTCAAAGATTAGTGGGTCCATTCTCAACGAACTTATTGGGCTGGTGAGATCGCCTCTACTCCAGGGTGGAGCACTTAGTGCCATGCTAGAATTTTTCCAAGCTTTAGTTGTGACTGGTACAAATAATTTAGGCTACATGGATTTACTCCGCATGTTAACGGGTCCAGTGTACTCTCAGAGCACAGCACTTACTCACAAGCAGTCTTACTATTCCATTGCCAAATGTGTGGCTGCCCTTACTCGAGCCTGCCCTAAGGAAGGACCAGCTGTTGTAGGTCAGTTCATTCAAGATGTCAAGAACTCAAGGTCCACGGATTCCATTCGGCTTTTGGCTTTGCTTTCTCTTGGGGAAGTTGGGCATCACATTGACTTAAGTGGACAAATTGAGCTGAAGTCTGTAATATTAGAAGCATTCTCTTCTCCTAGCGAAGAAGTCAAATCAGCAGCATCTTACGCATTAGGCAGTATTAGTGTTGGCAATCTTCCTGAGTATCTGCCATTTGTCTTACAAGAAATAACCAGCCAACCTAAGAGGCAATACCTTCTTCTTCATTCCTTGAAAGAAATAATTAGCTCTGCATCAGTGATTGGTCTCAAGCCATATGTTGAGAACATCTGGGCCTTACTTTTGAAACACTGCGAATGTGCAGAAGAGGGTACAAGGAATGTTGTTGCTGAATGCTTGGGCAAGCTTACTTTAATAGACCCAGAGACTCTGCTTCCACGACTCAAGGGATACTTGGCATCAGGTGAGTAGTAATAACTCATGTATATGTTGTAGGAAATGGCCTTATTCTATCTATTAATATATATATATATTTTGTTTTTGCAAATGATTTGCTTAAGTTCTGTGATACTCATGTTTTGCTCTCCCTCACCACTTCTGCACCAGGAACAACATGGAGCTTAGATCCATTTTGCTCTAGGATGTTAGTCATACATAACATGAATTACTTTATAATCTTTCGTATGAGTATGGTATTTTATTATGTTACATTCAACAAAGCTATAAACTTAAGGGGCAGTGCATGGGCAACAAAGGGCACTGCTTGATGGCCTAATTGTAATGTATTGACATTTATAAGTAAACTACAGTATTCCTAATTTCAGATGAGAATTCTGAAATTTGTAAGTATTAGGAGGAATTGTGTATAATTCATGAATCAGTTTCATATCAAGAACTGTATTGATGTGCTTTCTTCATGTGCTTCTACTTCATAAAGGAAGGTTGTTTGTAAGCTTGTGTGAGATGAATTAAAAAATGTGTTCTAATATGCTCATTACTTGAGTTTTCTGTGACAGAAATAGTTTATTACAAATACTATGTCATCACCCCCTGTTTAAAATGCAACATTAGTGCATCTGTGGAAGTAACGTTTATTTTTCAGCTTTATTAAGAGTATTAGAAGCTTTAGTTGTGCTGTTCTATTGTTACGTACTCACGATTTTATTTCATATTAGGATCCTCATATGCTCGAAGTTCAGTGGTTACTGCTGTTAAGTTCACTATTTCTGATCATCCACAACCCATAGACCCACTCTTGAAGAACTGCATAGGTAAGTTATTTGCTTTTAGTGACAGCCTCTAAGTTTTCAAGTGATTGAGTTGCATTTAAAATGTGTTCTTTGTGCTTTCAGAAAAAAATACTGTGTAGGTACCAGAAATAGCTGCTAATGTTAGCTGTTGCAGCAGTTATGAAGTGCTTCCTTAATAAACAGTTATTTTTATTAATTCTAGCTGGTTTGAATTCTGAGCAGTAAAGATGTGTGATAAAAGTAGTATGTATTGAAGCTGCGATGGGCAAAGAATACAAAGAGCTAGGGTATTTAGGATGGTGCCTAAAAGCAGATTTCCTTTCCCATGCTCTTGCCAAATTATATCAGTTTGATGTAGTAAGGTACTGTCTTTAACCAGAAGGGTAGTTTTGGAAATATTGGACATTTTCAGTTAAAATATGTATAGATGTGAATGCTGGGCAACCTGTCAATTTAGATCCTCGTGATTCTGTAATGCTTTGTGGTCTGAAAGTTATTGGGAGCATGTGTGGTTTTTATAGGGATTGGGTAACCAGAGCTTTGAGTATGGTGGAGCTTTGCAATGCTCATTTGTATGATAGTGTTGTAGATCTGTTTAATATGCTATGGTGAATGATAGTTTTATAGAGGATATGATTACACTGTAAAATCTGTACAAAGCTATGTACAGATGTAACAGGGAGGGAAGGATTCATCTTTAAAAACAGTTCTGTAGAGAGCAAGTTTTTTTTTTTTTTTTGGTGAGGTGGTGTCAGCTGTTATATGTTACTTTCATCACTAAGTTTTTATAATAGTTTTTATAATAATATATAAAATTGGTTGATTGTGCTTCTGGGTTTCTCCTTCTGCTCTCCCCCCCTTCCAGTGAAGCTGCCTCACCCCTTTGGTTTCTGGAAATATTCACTAAGTATTGAATACTCATACAGTCAAAAACTATTCGTATATATTACTGCAAAATCTTGTTTAGTTTTGTTTAAAAATCATTTTTAGTTTTCTTACCCTTTTTATTGTGGTTATGGAATTTACTTGTTTACAGCCTGCTGTTTTTCTCCTTTTAAAATTTTCATCTCTTTTAAACATTGGGGATGAAAATATGATATATTTTTGCAGGCATTTATTTTACCCAGGCAGTGCTATAGAACTCTAAAATTTCTAATCTGAAAATGCACTGAGGGTGGGGTGGGCTGAGAGACGCATTGTTACATTTATATGTACTGAATAGGCTTGTCTTCTGGTAGCTTAGGAATGTGTTGATTTGTTTCTGTACACAATTGCAGGTGATTTTCTGAAAACATTGGAAGACCCGGATCTCAATGTCAGGAGAGTAGCCCTAGTGACATTTAACTCAGCTGCACACAATAAACCATCATTAATAAGGGACCTCTTAGATACTGTGCTTCCTCATCTGTACAATGAAACAAAAGTCAGAAAGGAATTAATCAGAGAGGTATGTTAACTGAGAAAAACAGGGCTAAATTAACATAAGTAGACTCTTAGTTTTTCTAAATACATTACTTTCTAACTTCATTTTTTGAAATTTGCCAACAGGTGGAAATGGGACCATTTAAGCATACAGTCGATGATGGGTTGGACATAAGGAAAGCTGCTTTTGAGTGCATGTATACTCTTTTGGATAGCTGTTTGGATAGACTAGATATATTTGAATTCCTGAACCATGTTGAAGATGGCTTGAAGGACCACTATGATATTAAGGTTAGCTGTCTTTTGTGCGTGTGTGTGTGTACACAGTGACTCAGTGAAAATGTTTTAAATAGTGGATAGACTGAAATGGTAAAAATACTACTTCATATGCATAAATATTTTGCTATTTAAAACATTTTTTTAATATTACTGTTAAAGGTTACACAGCATTATTGGAATTTCTCTTCGCATGCTGAGCATAACTGATTTTTGGATTGTTTTTCTCTCAAACTAGATGCTAACCTTCTTAATGTTGGTGAGACTGTCTACGCTTTGTCCAAGTGCAGTGCTGCAGAGACTGGACAGGCTTGTTGAACCTTTGCGTGCTACGTGTACAACTAAGGTATTGTTTTAAACTTCGGCTTCTGTTTGTTAATTACTTAGTATTGTCTTACAGAAGTGTAAAAAAAATTGTGTATGAAGAACAATTCTGAGAATCTAAGTATATTGCCTCAGCATTTGCTGAATTATTTCAGTTCATAATTTGCAACAGGTAAAATAATACAAATAATGTGAACTCTTATAGATGTATTACCTTTCCTTAAGGTACAAATTGAAGAGTAAACTTGTTAAGCTTCTTTTTAAAATCCTCTGTTTCTTTGATGACATTCCTTTTATTCCTTAGAAATTTAGCTGCCATGTGGACAACTTGTCCCATTTCATTATAAATAGTGAAAGTAGAATACTGAGGGTTTTTCTGACTTCTGATGATTGTTATCGCAGACAAATCAGGTGATGAGGGATGGAGGCTGTGTAAAGTGGTGCTGTTTTTTTCTCCTTTTATCATTTATGTTACGAGATTCTTGGTTCTTGGCACAGTTGGTCTCCTATACCTACCGTTGTCTTGATCCAGCTATGTACTCTGATAGTGATTTAATGCTTGATTTACGTTTCTTCAATACTGTAATCTGTTATATTTTGAGTCAAGAAATTTGTCTGCTTTTAACAATAGCTTGTTTTTATCACTGAAATCAAACAAGGCAAATCAATTTTTTCATAAAGGTTAACTCTTTTTAAAAAATCTTATTCTCTGGAGACAGGAAGTATTGTGTTAATACCATTTCAGTGTTGTTTACTGACCTTAGTAGCTATAGGTTGGCTGCTAGAGTTGTTTCAATTTGGTAATTGACTTGGTAACTCACAGCTTTTTTTCTGCTTACCTTTCAGTGTTCAAGTTTCAGTCTGTTTTTTCAACTGCCGGTAAAAAGTCTGCTAAAAGTAGACATTTTAAGACCTTTAAAACTATTGTGAAAGTTTTCCAAAGCTATGGAAGGAAATAGATCTTTATAAGCTGTGTGTGTTAAGGTGGGTGTAGAGGGAAACTTGAGATAAATCTTCAAAAAGTTTTTTTTTGTTTTTTTATAGGTCAAGGCAAATTCAGTGAAACAGGAGTTTGAAAAGCAAGATGAACTGAAACGATCAGCTATGAGGGCAGTAGCAGCGCTTCTAACCATTCCAGAAGCAGAGAAGAGTCCATTAATGAGTGAATTTCAGTCACAGATAAGCTCTAACCCTGAGCTGGCAGCCATCTTTGAAAGTATCCAAAAAGATTCATCATCCACTAACTTGGAATCAATGGACACTAGTTAGATGTTTGCCCAAAACGGGGACCATTATGTTGAACCATACGATGCACTGAATTGACAGGTTATGAGTAAGAAACAAAAAAGTATCTAATCTACACATTGTTCCACTTTATTTACCTTTATGGAGACAGTTGGCTTTTCCCATTGTTGCTTTTCTAGCATTTATTCCAGAAATGTATTTCCATAATCCAGAGTTTGTTAACCACTCTTGTTTTAGCAGATTTGGCCACATTTGGGAATTAAAAGTTGACGCATGGTGTATGGAAATAGGTTCCAACATCCATTTGCCCTGTAATATTTAGGATTAAAATGTTAAAATTTTGTGACCATGATTTTTTTTCTTTTATTCACTCTTTCTACTTGTAAACAACAACAAGAAAGGTGTGTGTGAGGGAAGGTGGGAATCAAGCATCCAGGTGCACCATGTTTTTGTATAACTTTTTATTTGTTTTTTTTTTCGTTTTGTTTCAGCTTCATAAATTGGTTTGGCTGGCAGATAAGTTCTGTGTAAGATTTATTATATTAAAGAGAGGGCTTGGGCACAGTTGGAAAAAAAAGCAGACATAAATGTCATTTTTAAAGGTGTGGGGATTAAAAAACAAATATCCCTCTTGTGCACACTAATTTTGCATGAGCAAGTTTACAAATATATATTGTCTGTAAAACAGCATGTGCAGTTTATTCGTAATACAAGTTAAAATAAGTGCTACTGTATCAGTGCAGTTTTCAGGTATCTTAACATACAGAACATTCATACAGGAAGGGAGGAATGAAGGTTAGTTGTTTTAACCTGGGTTTTTGAAATGCCAATAGTATGACCCTGCAGATTATACTCGCAGCAAATATGACAGCTTCTGCAGTTCTCATGGCTTTTCAGACTCAAAGGCTGGATTCCCTGGAACTGAGGTGGACAAACCAGAAGATCGGAGGGAAATAGGATGAGCTGGAGGTAAAATGAGCAGAGAAGAACAATAGCTGCTCAATGGCTGCTGAACTCTGGATTCAACTCTGCCCTTGTTATAAAACTGTGAAAGGAGGTTTCTTCGGTGCCTTCTACCTCCTATTCTTTGTGCAACAGCTTTTGTTAAGGCACTAATGTAGGTGGTACCTAGGCAAGCATTGCCAGAGCATCGTTCTGTGCCTATCAAAAAGGTATTCTGGCACGTGGAATCAGCAGTAGATCACAGTACTGCAACTGTTGTTGGTATTCTGGTGAGAGAGGGAACAGGGAATGGTCATAAGACTTGAGAGAGAAATGTTAGAAAACAAGCTGAAAGGGGGAAAAAATCTGCTGTCAATATGCTGAGGTACTTTGAAAGGGGACTAGAATGCGATAGCTGGCAGCACCTCCATGAACTGGATTTTGGAATTTAATACCAAAAGATGATGAAACACTGCCTGAAACTGGGACTTGTTATTATTTGGTTAATGCAGTTGGCTAGTTGTCTCTCTTAAATCTGAACTTGATTTTCCTCGGGTTAGCTGACATTTTTGGAAACGTGCCTGTTACATGGCGATGTGGCAGAAGCTGCCACTGAACTAAACAAACATACATTTTTATGACTTCAGAGAGAGTTTCCTGTGAGCATTGGGGTTCAGGGGCGATTTTTTTCACACACTTTAAGATTGGGGAAAGCAGGGGAGATATTGGTGCATTTTACTTTAAATAAAGGACATGAAAGAAGAAATCTATGAACTCATTCAGTAGTAACAATTTTAATGCTGTAGAAATTTTGAAATTGTAGCTTTCTCTGTCTCCGAAGTCGTCGTACTAATGTAACAATTGTCTTCTAGAAGTAGAAATAAATGAAATTAATTGTACCAACATATCTAAATGTCATGAAAAAGTATGGGATGACGCTAGAGAGAAACCATATGGTAGAAAAGCGCTGTGAATTAGGTGCGTTTCCCCCTGCTGTATAACTCATCTACTTCAATTACAGCAATATTCAGGCCTTCTAATTAAGAATCTGTTGTGCTAATTAGTTGTCAAATTAATCTTATTTCCTTTGTGTTAAATTTTCAGAGTGCATTAAGATGTTTTCTAGACCTAAAGCTAAGTGTGAGGATGGTATGATAAACATGAAATGTGAGGCTAAAACATGTAAAAGGAGTAGGTGGCAATGGTAAGTAAACAGGATACTTAAATTCACGGTTGAGAGGTGCGTGTGCTTGGTGCTGCCATAATGCCTATGTTGTGGATCCAAATAATACTCACTTTATTTACAGTACAGCAGAGCAAGCTTAAGGACAGAATAGAAGGTTGAGATGTATGACATGGTGAATGCTTTCTTTACAAGAGAGTAATTTTTACTTGACCACTTACGAAACGGGTGGGAACATAAGAATCAACATTTATTTCACAGAATAATTAAGTTGATTTAAGTTTTCTATAAATTATGGAAATTCCAAGATAGGATCCTCACCAAGTAGCTGTGGATATTTCAGCAAGGCAGGAAGACAGCCTTATCAAGGTTGTAACTGCATTACTGAAATTACTTGCTGCTTTTATAAAACCTAACTAGGTTAGGTGTTCAGATTCCATTGACATTCACTGGACCACTTTAAGTGTTTGTTCTTGGGGTAGCAGAGCTTTTTTTCTGCACCACTTTGTCAAGTATGTTTGAGTAAATCTGATGTATTTATGCTTTCCCTGCAATTAGGTTCAGTTCTGCTAAGGATGATGTCAGGAATACCTCTAGCTGTTTATTAGGCAATAAATGTCTGAAACTGAAGTACAAAATGACACTAAGAGCAGCCTTTCAGAATTCTAGTTTTGTTTTAAAGGTACCTTGTATGGTTAGAACTTCAGTACTTTTCATGACTTTGCACAAACTCAATCAAGAGAATTTAATAACCTCACACATAATATAGAAATGGTTGGCCTTTGTTGCCATTAACTATTTTTGTATCTCAAACATTATTAAAGTTTTTACTAGAAAAAGTTGTTCAGCATGCTCTGATTTTTCTATGAAAAATCTCACCATCCTTGTGAAGGAGGTATTTTCTTTAAAAAACAAACCCATGATTCACACATATATATATGTATATATACACACACGCATAATTTAGATACATATTTTGCTGCACTTTAATCTAAACTGATTTTAACTTTCCTTCCAAATGTTACATCTAATATAGCAGTTGACAGAGCTGAACTGCTTTCAGATTGTATTTACGTGAATGAAATGAAATGAGTCCTGATACAACTGCTGTTTGGATGAGGTTCATTCATATGCATGTAAGCAGCACTGCTTCTCTCAAATGAAGGATCGTTCTAACATCAACACAAATTAGAAATGTGATTTAAAAGTTCATATTTGTGTCTATTATATTTGGCTTAATGTAGCTCAGTAACAATATGAGGAATAAGTTTGTAAGTTCACCCTGTTCTTGCAAAGATGAAACAGCTAAGCCTGCAGCTTCTGGGTTTTATTTCCCGGCTACCCTAAACTGCAGATAAAAATTATTTCTTTGTTACCATTTTTTTATTTTAACTCTGGGGAAATGAAAACTACTGGTCACTTCATTACGTTCTTTTTCCCCTTGTTTACCCTTTGATGTGAGACGGGAAGCTTTGCTTGTTGCTCTATTGAACGTGAACGGGCAGGCTTTGTGACTGCAAGGATTGCCCTGGTGCTCTGGAAGAGCTCTTCAGTATAGAGTTAGAGCAAAAATGTTCTTTTACACTAAAACAGAGCTTATTCATCAGTATCAATTTTTAATTTTTCATTGTATCTTGAGGTTTTAAATTTTTCACTGTATCTTGAATTTGGGGAAGAGAAGGAAATCAGGTTTCATGACCATAATGAAGTGAATTAAGCTTTGTGAATAGTGTTGAAACGGGGAAGTTTTCTGCAAGAGGTGGGCATCAGGCAATTTGGTCTCAGTAGGGAGTTAGACTTCTTTAAATTCTTTTCCATGCATGAGGCTGTATCGTTTCCACATAATCTTTGCTGAGGATAAAACTGCCTTCCACAAAGGTCATCCGTCCCCCTGAACAAACAAAGGGATTTCTGTAGTCTGTGTATTGTGTTTTAGAGCCTAACCCTGAACTGGAGAGGACATAAGAGTGTTTCTCTGAGAACCACACAGACACTGGCTGGAAGACAGATGTCAGCTGAAATGCAACACTGAGAAAAACAAACAAAAATAATCTGAAAGTGCAAATATTTTCATTTAAAAAAAAATGCTCCTGCCTTTGATCCTGTTTTTGAAGATAAATACAGAAGAAAAAAAGAAGTAATTAGCAAGCTGTGAAATTCTGTGATCCTGGAATTTTGTGGTTTAATTTCTCTTCCCTGCTGCTTCCTTTTAAATAAATAAGTCCAACCAGTCTTCCACAGGTTTTCTACAGAAGTATATATTCAAAAGCCTTTTTAGTAGGTTTTAAGTTCTTTAATCGTATTTTCAATATTATATTTATTCTGAAGAAATTATTTCCCTTCATCTGTGGATTTCTCTCACCTGATAATTTGGAGGTGATTCAGTACTGCTGTAGGCCTTAGGACATAAACTGTGTCGCTTGGTTCAGGGCTGTGAAGCTATTCCTGTGGTAGAGTAAGTTTACAATTCACTCTTTCTTATTTTTTTTTTTGTAATAGATGAAAAAAAAAATCACACGTGACTGCTTTCCTTCCAACCTCTAGCCTTTTTTCTGTTCAGCTGAGAAAATACTGGACTCTTAATCATCTGATGACTGTTATTTTGATGCCACCCATCTGGGCGTTCCCAATATTTTAATTTCAAGTCCTCTGGAAGACTTTTTAAAGTATTTCTCAGATTGTTTGCTGTAAGGCTCAGGTTTATCTCCCATATCTATGCCACTTCCGTTGTCCATGGAAGCGGTTCTGGTTCTTTCAGGAATTGCATGTAATATCCATTTTATAGAGGGATTTCTCTGAGAGATGCTGTGCTTATATGCAATTGAAGCCAATTTTTGAGGAAGTTTGTAATT
Organism: Oxyura jamaicensis; assembly: GCF_011077185.1. Taxonomy (NCBI): domain Eukaryota; kingdom Metazoa; phylum Chordata; class Aves; order Anseriformes; family Anatidae; genus Oxyura; species Oxyura jamaicensis. Next base: position 36,593,215 of record NC_048893.1, read on the forward strand.
CTACCACTTCACTTAAAAACGAGTATACTTAAAAGTCACTATAACTTAGAGTATCAAGTGATATATATATATATATGTAAAATATACATTTTCATGTTATCCTGCTTAAAAACATACCAAAGGACAAAAATGAAACCATGTTCCATGTGCAGCACAACTAAAGGAATGTGGTTTCAGGTAGAATTTTCTTTCCATTAAATTGCACTGCACAAAGAATCACGTGTCTAGGTCAGAAGGTTTTTTTTTTGTTGCAACAGCTAAGTTCTGCCTGCTGGGGGAACGTGCGGCAAGTACTGCTTTGATTCTTTTCCCTGTGCAGCTACTGATTTTTCACACAGGTAACTGATTTTGCAACATTGGCCGTTTTTGACAGAAGGGTAGAAATTAACTAACGTTTAAGAAGAAAACAAAAAATTGGATTTCCCATGATCCTGATTCTTCAAAGTCAAACTCAGCAGTCAAACAACTTAAGCGAAATTTTCTAAATGCAAAGATGATCAAGGGAGTCTATATTAGGAGGAAGATGCTAAATTAAAGCAACAAGATTACAGAGTCCTATTTTTAACTAATGCTGCAAACTGAAAACACACAGCTCTGATTTGAAATCTTGACTTGTTTACAAAACTCACCTCATCATCAGAATTAGAATTGTGGAGCTGAGGCTGTAGATGGATGAGAGTTGGTTTTAGGACCTTGCCAAGGCAAGATGAATAGAATAGAGTAGCTCAGTTGGAAAGGACCTCCAAAGATTTTTCCAATCCAACTGCCTGACTGCTTCAGGGCTAGCCAGAAGTTAAAGCACACTACTGAGGGCATTGTCCAGATGCCCCTTGAACGCTGGCAGGCACGGGGCATCAGCCACCCCACTAGGACTAGGAAGCCTGTTCCAGGGTTTGACTTCTGCCATAGCAAAGAGATTTTTCCTCACACCCAGTCTAAACCTTCCCCGGCACAGCTCTGTGCTATTCCCCTGTGTCCCATCATCAGTTCTCAGGAAGAAGAGACCAGCACTTCGCTCTCCCCTTCAGGAAGTTGCAGAGAGCCACGAGGCTGCCTCCTTTTCTTCAAACTAGGCAAGCCAAGCGTCTTTATCCTCATGTGTCAAGCAAAGTAGAGCCAAAGTGAAACACCGAACTGCTGCTCTCCCACTTGGTAACAACTTTGGAACCTGAGGCGCAATTCAACGCCCATTAAAATACTAGAATATTTTTATCTCATGTGGCTGATGTGAAAAATGAAAAAAATGTATGATGTGAAAGATTAAGTACTGTTCTTTTTATTTATTTAGGAGCATATATGTGGAGAAACAGTGACCTTACTTGCAGGTCCTTTTCGAAGAACATGACAGTTTATCAGATCTGCTCCTCTCTTTCACTCTCAGCTTTTTAAAATAAGAGGAAAACCCCAATTCTGTAATTCTGTAGTGCTGTTGTATTTGATTTTTGTAGGGCTGTCCTTTTTTTGGCCTTGTTAGTCTTCCAAGAAAAAAGAACAGAAATGCAGTTGAATGGCTTTCAGCCTTGTGCATTCAATCATTCTATGTTAAATTTTACACAAAATTCAAGAGGTGTTATTTATATACATAGAAAATGATGCTTTCTCAAAGAATGGTTTGAATTAATGTATTCAGATTTGAAACAGTTTGATATCATCAAGGGTTATTTTAGGGACAAAGAATCTTCTGAAACTGTAAAATTTCTGGTTTTCCATGAATGATTTCTTTCAGGTCTGTTAGGTGGCTGAACCATGACCAAAGGAGTGCAAGGGCAGGCTGCCACGTACAAATGTGAATCTGTGTTATATTGCTGTTTAGCAAATGGCTAATATTTATTGGTCTGCTTTTTTCTTACCAGTCTTATTGTTCTGAGGCTTTTCATAGCTTAACTATCAGAAGCAGGTGTTCCGCTGTATCCGAGTTGCCTCTGATTAAGGGAGAAGGAGTTTGCAGAAGGATTTGGTGTGCTGAAGCAGTTGGGTGCCTGACTGGCTTTATTTTTTCCCATGCATCTTTGATCATGTTGAAGAACAGGAAAGATGAGATCCATTGTTGGGTTTAGGCATTCCTATAGGGGTTTAAGAAAACTGCAGAATATAACAATTTGGTCATTTTTTTCCTGTTATTTGGTGCACAACAGAGGGAAAAAATATTTAATAAAGCTCGCTGAGTAGATTTGAAGCAAAATATGCTGCCTAAAGATGGGAAGAACGTCACGCAGAAAAAATCTGGTCATGCCACCTTGATCATTTGATGCACATTGCAACAAGTAGGAGATGGAAAGGAGCTTTTTGTTACCTGAGATAGTAGATTTATGCTAATTTTCAGGTTTATGCATTTTGCTGTAAGAATGCAGTAATTTGTTATTTTTTAATTATGTTTTTACTAAGTGCGCAATTACATTTTCAAGGGAATGTTCATTTTAAGAAGTTGCTTGCTTCATTGATTTCTTTCTGGAAAATTCACCTCAAGTAATAAGATTAAGTGATTCCTCTGTCAGGATGGAATAACTAAAGCTGTGAGTTGATAATACTTTCAACTGTTGCAATAAATTAAATTTATTTTCCACAAGGGAAACTTTAAACTGCTGCTGTGTAAAGCAAGTAAAAAACCACCACCAACAACAAAAAGCCTAAATGCACACCTAAGGCCTTTGTGTGAAACCCAGAATAAACTAAAACATTCTGCAGAAATTTAGTCTTACACCTACTACCTTCTGCTTTTGGAAGTGGTGAAGAGGGAGGACATTTATTCCGTGTCCCTCTCCTTAATTTTAATTTTAATGTGATCTGGTGGATAAATGTGAATGCTTATGCTCTAAAAATTAAATATATGTTTCTTTTCAGACTTTAGCATCCTGTTTAAATGTTGGAGACTACTTTTCTCTTCTTAGAAAGTGACCTGCTACTGTTGTAGACTAGAGCTAATATTTGAACGCATGAGGAGCAAACTGTCTGGGTAGTGCTTGGAAAGGGCAAAGAATGTAATACAAGATTTAAGTATTTATTTACAAAGTTGGTCTTAAATGTCACAACATTTTTTCTGTGCTACTGCAGTGTTTGTTTACAAGAGAAATGTTCAAACACATGCACTTCAGGACTGTAAAACGATGACATCTTTTATTGTGAATGTTTGTTTGCTTTATGTCACTGCAGAACAGTCTTGCTTGCCTTGGTTAAATTTTGCGTACTTTTCTGCAGTTTTATCCACAGTTCAGCCTATAGCAATGAAAACAGAATTCATTTCTGACAAAGCCGATGTTACAGAAACAGAGGAGCCGTAGGAAATGTCTGAGGACTGCATACAGAATAATATGTTTGACTACAAAGATGTCATAGTTAATGCACTCCACTTTGCAGACCAGTTATTTCTTTGACAAACTAGTGGAAATAGGTTTATTAAAAGCACAGTATCTGAGAAGAGCATCAGAAGCATCTTCGGATATATCCATTCTTACAGCTGGTAGATGGTGTGGCTGAAGAAGTCTACTCGGTGAAGTCTGTCTTCATTGCTCATTGGCCATCAATGCCCTTTGTTAAAGAAAACTCCAAATTGTTTCTTCCTGGCTATATTGCTGAATACGCTATCATGTTGGTAAATGCAGCACAGTGCTGAAGGTTATTTGTGCTCGAAAACAGGATGCTGCATTGTGTACAAGGTATTACTGTAGTCCCGTATTAGCAATTTGACAGCTTTATGAATAAAATGTTAGCGATTGCAGAAACTACCATTTCTCCAGAGACTGGATGCCCCAAGACTATTATCTTACATTGATTAGATCATAAAAAAGCTATAATTTTGTCTCTCAGGAAGAGCTTTAAATATCAAGCCCTGAAACCTTTTAATGAAAGAAAAGTTTTTGGATAACTATAGTATTTAATCCTGTAGCTATATTTTTTCACACTTCTCTTGCAATTTTAGAATTGTAATAAGTATACTGGCTACAATCCCACTCAATGGGATAATTCACCAATAATGTTAATACACATGGAACAACTAGAATTTCTTCATGATAACTTTCGTATTAACCTCATGTAATGAGTACATTCTTTATGCCCCCAACAAAGTTTTCAGAATGCACTGTGAATATAGTGAAGTACCTAAGAGTATTAACGTGATACATAGCTGTAGGATTAAAACACATGCTCGTTAATAAGTTTTCATTCAGATATTTTCTGTTCTTTCAAGTGGCTCTCCAACACACTAGTATGTGTATATCTATCTGAGAATAGGTGAGCTTTCCTGTTTTCTTGGTCCTTCCTTTTTGAGGTTACAGTTCTACCTAGATGCAAGTTTTGTACGTGTGGTAATTGTTTTACTGATCTGAAATGATAAATCTTGAATATTTTTTCCAATGCCAAGTGTTAAATAAAATCACGCAGTAATATTATATATATATGCATATATATATTGATGAGCATTTTTATATGAAAATGCCCATATTGCTATAAATTTATTGGTCCTTTTGTAAAGAAATCAAGCGTAAATCTAGAACATAATTTGTCTGTGGTATTTCAATTTCATTGTAATATTAGTACTTTGGACCTTCTGGTTTTATATCCTCTGGCTTGAACCAGAAACCCTTTAATTTAGTTTGGATTAACAAATGGCAAAATGTGTTAGAGTGGGTCCCTGCTCTCCCAGTGTTGATTCTCTAATGATGAATCTGCCATTGTCTTAGCAATGGAGAGTAAGAATTTCCTCTCAAAGGGCTAAGGTTAACCTCTCCATTCTTTCTCTACGTTTATTGTAGCAGTTTACAGTATGGCTGCTAAGAAAAAAAAAAAAAAAGAAAAAAAAGAAGTTGATAATACACAGTTTATTTCCTGTCCCGCTACTTCATCCTGTTGTGCTGTCATGGCAGGACGTAGCGCGTTGGCTGGCTCTGTGGACACGGGTGAGAATCAGCTGAATTTCAGGACAACGCCAACTACTTAGTTTGTTCCAGGAGATGGCGCCGTAACCTCATTAACAAGTGCCGAACACCGGGGAGAAAGTACAGCAAAATTTCTTCACAAATAAGAAATTGCAGGAATTTGACAAACGGGTTTGAAACGGATCTAGTCGTTTTATTTTCTTGCCAAAGTATGGGAGCTCTCTGTTATAAATGGCTCCCGTTTGAAGACCCTTTTAAAACGTTTACAAGTCATTTCCAAGCTTCACTTGTGTACGTACCATAAAGTTTGGGTAGGTCTGTGCAGGTGGGTGAAGGGCCTGGCGATGCCTGTCCGGCAATGAGGTGCTGGGTGGTGGCACGGCCTGGTGGCCTTGGCACTGCTGCAAGGCGTGGAGGGGACCGCTGTGTCCCACCAGCTGCGCTCCCGGCCCGGTAAAGCAGATTTCATGACAAAACGCCAGATTTTCCCTCTACCTTGCTCATGATTTCCCTTCTCCCACACTTTCAGTACGCAGCTGCAATGGGGTTGGTGGCTCTTAACATGAGAGGCCTGGCAAAACTAGGTGTTGGGGAGCAGACTGGTATGTCAGCAGGGTTTACCTTTTACATAATTATATTCATATCTTTCCTAAAAGTGCTAAAATTTGGTGATAATACACTGGTTTGCTTTTCATGTCTGGAGTTATTTTTGTTGCTGTTTTTTGTTTGATTGTTTTTTAAGAGGGTGAAGGAGGGGAAGCAGGTAAGATGCCTTTTTAGTTTGTTTCTATTGTAAGTTAACATGACTAGCAAGAGCTTTAAGAGATTTATTTATTTATTTATTTATTTATTTTAATGGTCTAGCCAACAAAATCTTATCATGCATTGTTTTAGAATTTGGCCACCAAATAAATGGGAACGCCAAAAACCTCCCAACCCTGATATTTGGTTATGCCATAGAACTGAGGTTTCCCTTCTGGAATGGCATTGATCCAGAGGAGTACTGTACAGCAAAATGCACACAGTTCTAAGGAACCACAGCCTGCAACATAATTATACAGAGAGCTGGGGAACACAATTGCCTAGCAGTTGTCACTCAACAACATGTGCGAGCTAACAGCAGCTTCAGGAGCTCACAAGCCTGTTGAGATTGTTTTGATAGGGCTGAGGAAAGGCGAGGCATGCTGGAACATACGTATTTAATTAGAAACTGAAAGGAAAAGTAGTATTTGTATACATTTCTAAACTACAATTACAAATACAGTCTTAGATTGTCCTCATGCCTGGATTTGCTAGTGCTCAGCTGCTATTAAAACTTGGTATTTTTGCTGGAACCTGGTTTCAATTACAAGCTTTGCCTCACAGAAACAAGCTGGACGTAAGGCTCCAAAATTACAATGAATTTGGATGGAGGTAATTGTTCATACCAAAGTTATGAACAGCTTGTCAAGGATGACTCCTGTGGTGCTGAATAAAACGCCAGCTGAAATTCTGTTGAAACCATACTGGTTAACACCAACTCAGTTTCACAACAATATCGTTTTTTCATTCATAGAGTAACGCTCTCAATATTATCCCTTTGTCAGAAGATGAAGAAGGCAAAGGGCACCACTGCTCCTCCCTGATACACCTGAACTGGAAAGGACCAACTGGAATATTCTGAGGAATTTCAGAAAGGGAAAAGATTATACCTATGTATATGTATAATATGCACTAGTTAACTGGTCTGCACTTACCACAGACCAGTCCTGTATTTGTGTTGTGGTTTAACCTGGCAGGCAGCTAACCACCACAGCCAGGATGGGATGGGGGATGGGGGAGAGAATTGGAAAAAGGGTAAATGCTTGTGGGTTGAGATAAAGACAGTTTAACAGGGCAGAAAAGGAAGGGAAGGTAATTATAATAATGATGACAAAAATGTACAAAGCAAGCAATGCACAATGCAATTGCTCACCACCTGCTGACTGATGCCTCACCCATCCCTGGCCAACCCTCCCGGTTTTATTGTTCATCATGTTGTCATGCGGCGTGGGACATCCCTGTGGCCAGCCTGGGCCAGCTGTCCCGGGTCTGTCCCCTCCCAGCTCCTGGTGCACCCCCAGCCCCCTCGCTGGCAGGGCAGTGTGAGAAGCTGGAATGTCCTTGGCTCTGTGCAAGTCCTGATCTGCAACAACTAAAATACCAGTGTGTTATCAGCACTACTCTCATCCTAAATCCAAAACACAGCACCATGCCAGCTACTCGGAAGACTACCTCTTTCCCAGATGAATCCAGGACAATTTAATAGCATGCATGTGATGTTTTTAGATGCAAAGTATATGGAGCTACAGGGTATGTCATAAAAATGGCTTGCTTGAAGCCTCTTGACTGGCACAAACTGCAACTGTAGCTGTACAAACAGGCACTGATGAGCATTTTCAGGCTTCATATGTATCCTCTTATTGTGGCGGTCCTATGTGACATGGCAAACATCAGAATACGCATAAATTGTTCATTTAATAATATGTGTCTATCTGGCAATGGGATAAAAAAAAAAAAACACCACCACAAAAACAACTCCCCTTACATTCATGTAACGTTAAAAGTAAATGGGAAGGAAATCCATTCGAAGTTTTAATTCTTTTCTAATAACTCCCATTCATTTTGAAACTGTTCCTACTTGTAACCAGTGGCAACAATTGAATGCAATTCAACTAGGAAATGAATGGAACAAACGTAACCCCTGGTTTGATGACATGTTTACAGGCTCTCCACTCCTCTCACTTGGGAACATCAGAATTGCCATAATGGATCAGAAAAACAGGCTATTTTGTGGTTATCCTCTCTGACAAGGCCTGTATCACAGCCTTTAGAAAGAAGTTTGCTTCTGTAATATCAAAGAGGTTATGTTGCATTGCTGTGGCCAAAACGGGCCTTTATTTGCAGTTTTTGTAGTTCTGCTGCCTGTATCGTGGTTTCCTGGGTGTGAGTGAGGGCTCAGCATGAACTTCCAGAGTCTGTTCCTTGCTAATATATATGCTTGGGAGCATCTGACTCAGTCAGGTCTGATTTATCCTGTACATAATTCTATTAATTTCTCTAGGTAGGACAAAAAATCTTTCTTTTAAATTTCAATTTATATTGACAAGCTTTAATCAATGTATCTGTTTTGATTTAACTTTGGTGTGACCTTAAACAGATTATGTCCCAGTGTGGCCAAGGAGGCTATCAACACACACATTGTGTACTAATGGGTAACAAACGGGCCCTGCTCCTTCTGTGAACTATGTCGGTGATTTCTGAGAATCATCTTTTCATATTATCTCTCACTTTATAAATCAGTTGTTTGCTTTAACCTCGTGACAGTTATAGGAACTGCACCAGCTAGAGGCTAAAACGTGGTTCCCCTTGCTGTCTCTGCAGAGGTTATCTGCCTCAGCGACTGCCGCCGGGGCCACTCGGCTGTGCAGCGCCGACTCGACAATAGAGATTCTCTTGAATTGGGGAGCGAGTTACTGGCAGGAGAGAGGCAGCCAGAGGAGAAACACTGAGGTTGTGTGAGGTTGTTGTGGAGCCACAGATAACAGCTTTCGGGGCTTTAATAAGTTCACGTGTGTGGCTGCAGGGAACTGTGAGGTGGGGTGCTCCCAGACACATCCACGTATCACCATCAAAGGAGCTACTCAGCACTGGTGATACCAAATCCTTTGGGAATGGGATGTCAAGAATAATTCTCTATGGAGCCCTCAGCAAGGGTTGTGCAAGGCACAGAGGAGAATCAAGTCCTTAGAGTGTTTCCTAAAGCATCCCTGAATCTGCACCGACAGCTGCACCGTACACCCACAGCATGAGTGTACGGCGTTGGAGGGCTGCGTAAGTGATGGTGCTAATGAAAACTGTGCTTGTGTGCTCCCATCCAGAAATGTTAATTATTAAGATGAAAAACTCACTTTTTTTTTTTTTTTTTCATTCCCCCTCTCCTTCCTTTTGCCTTTTTCTTTCTCTCATGCTAGTTTTCTTGAACAGGGTTTGTGGAAAGAGGAGGACTATGAGGGTCCCAACACACGGACAGCTCGAGCACGCTGCCCAGGGCTGTGTTCAGCTGAGTTTATAGAATAACTCTCCAATGGTGGGACCACACAGTCACTTTGAGCAACCTCTTCCAGTGCAACCTCTTCCACTCCCTGACTACCCTCACAATAATAAAGTGTTTTTTGTATTTATACACTTAGATGAGATTCCCCCTGAGACGTCTCATCTCCAGGCTGAACAGCCCCTTCACCCTGTGTACACCAGATGCTCCAAGCTCGAAACCATCTTGGTGGCCCTTGGGGTCTCTCTGATACGTCCATGCCTCTCTTGGACCAGGCCTTCCAGGTGCACCTCCCTGCTGCTGAGCAGAGGGGAAGGCTCGCCTGCTCCGACCTGCTGGCAGCAGTCTCTCTGATACAGCCTGGGAGGCCCTGGTATTCTCTGCTACAAGAGCATTTTGCTGGCTCATGGTCAATTTGGCATCCAGCAGGACCCCCACGTCCTTTCCAAGCTTTTCTTTGTGTGTCTGGAAGTGAAAATTGACTGTCCTGTCCAGAATTAAATTCATGTGCAAGTAAGGGTAAAACTGCAAAAATCACTTTCCACACAAAAATCAGACAGCTATTTGTTCTTTAGTGTAATGGAAATATTGATTAGCAAAGCTGCTACTGCAATTTCCTTGGTAGGTTTCTCCCTGTGCTATTGCAAAATCACTTCAGAGTGCTATATTGTTTTATAACCCGGACAGCTGGTTGGTAGGAATTTATCAAATTGCACATTAAGTAAATTAAGAATGCTGGGCCCAGCCTCTCATTCAGATGCCGCTCACAAGAGGTACTGCCACATCTGCTTAGTCAGGAACCTGCTGATGGTTTAATGACAGCTTTTGAAGAGAAAGAAGGGCTGGGTTTAGTACTTTGTGAACAAAATGTTTGGAGATAAAATATTATTTAAAATTGTTAACTGAAATGGTAATGGCTAATGGGGAAAACTTGAGAATGACGAGCAGCCCCTTCCTACCCATGCCAAAGAGAGGGAGGAGAATGACTACCAGCGAGGTGTAGGTGTTACTGAAAGAAAGGTCAGTTGTTCCACAGCATTGCCTGTGGCTGAGAAACACTTGTCATGAAGTAATTTATCATGTTTAATTACATGATTATTCTTTTTTTTTTTTTTTTCCTAAATGGAGACATATTTTGTTACCTCTCATGTGGAAAGTGATTAATTGTACAAATTAAAATGAAAATACATCCCATGTTTAATTACACAAAGGCTCTTGCAATGCTAGACGAGATGTGATATTTTTCTGACTTAGTGCCTCTGCTGGAAAACTAAAAATCCAGAATAATCTTTGAGAGTTCTGTATTGTGAGAAGGAGGGAAAATGAACCTGAACTCGTTATTGTTGTCTGTGGGTTCATATATTTTCATGCATTTCAATAAAGCTTAGCATTCCCATAGCATGTCACATTTCTATTAGCGTCCCCAGAAACAACTTGCAGCCAGTAGAGATCACCTCCCTCACCCTGTAGAGCCTGAGTCTGGTTCTGTTGATTCAAACCAGGATTTTGCATTTTAGTGGCCTAAACAGGAGACTGTACATTGCTCTGAGGTGAGTCTCCCTCAAGATGCCTTACTACAGCTGTACTACTCTGTTTAACTTCTCTTGTTTAGGTACTAAATACTGGGTATAGAGGAGCTGGGGCTTGAACCTTCTCTGAATGCCCCAACAGATCTCTCTCCTGTCCTGTGTGTATTAATTGCTCCTGAAAAGTAGAACAGTTAAAAATAGAGGAAAAAATAATCACTGAATGTGTGTTAGAGGCTCTCTTTTGGGATGGGGGTACGTGCCAGCCTTCCCACGGGAAGCTGTGACCTCCGGTGGGCCGTGCATAGCCAGCTGGCTTGAACCCAGGCGTATTTCCTTTAAAAGCAGGAACACAGATTGACTCTAGAGGAAAAAGGATTTCAAAACCAATGAATGACATACAACTCAACAGCCTCTTACCCTGCACTCTTGCTTGGCCCACAGCCCCTCTCTGAGAAGAGCCACAAGCCTCGGAGGGAAACGTCCATCTCCAGGCAGCCAGTGTCTCTCCCTGCTGAATTTGAATACAGTGTTGTGTTGCAGCTCCCTCTCATTTTTCCTCCCCTGCTGTACTGCTCAGAGACGTTGCTGCGTGCTGCTCCTGCGTGTCGGTGCCCGTGGGGCAGTACCAAGCATGCCTCCCTGAGGATGCTGGCAGCATCGTGCCAGGCTCCTGGAGCAGAAAGGGGGGGAGGGCTTTGTCAGTACATAGCTACTGCTGCTTCCTTACACAACAGGGCTTCATCAGTTATATTTTAAATAGTAGCTGGTGTGCAGGCTAATGTGAATACTCCGTGAGCAGTGCAGTAGTCACTGCTTTTTTGCAGAGACATACCAGTGCATCATTTCCAGCACTGTTTGTGTCTGCGTTTGGCCAGAAGGACGTTCCCTCCACCCTGGAGAGAACTTTGGGGACTCCATTTTTTTTTTTTTTTTTTTTTTCTGAAATAATACCCCGCTTTCTCTTTCACTTACCTGAAATAATACCCCACTTTCTCCTTACCTGAAATAATACCCCACTTTCTCTTTCACTTACCTGAAATAATACCCCACTTTCTCCTTACCAGCCAGTCACAGAGGCCACACTGGCATTGCACGGTGTTGCTTGCACATGGGACTGACAATAGTCAGACAAAGACAAGTGTGGGCTGGTCCAAATCTGTATTGCTCACCTTCTTTTAAGACTGACCAAAGCATTTCAATTGTAATGACTTTACACCTTGTGATCCCCTCTGTAAAATTGGACAAGTTCTTACAACCGTCACTTTTCTAGATACCTTATGTCTAAATTTTAATTTACACTTAGTCATGTTCCCCTAGCTGAGTTTAAGCCCATTATGATTGCCTCTACGCTGTGAATGGGATAAGTGATTTATTACCGTGCACCGCTTCCCTAATCCTTCATAATGGAGCAATCAATTTCAGATGTGCATTTTGCAGAAAGAATGAAAATAGTATGAAAATCGAGAATATGGCTTTTATCTCTGCTGAAAAATGGTGACAAACATGCCTGCAGTGGGACCTGGAACGAGCCCCTGTATCTGATCAGATGCTGAACAATTAACAGCTTCCTGAGGTTTTGCATGAAGTCGGAAGCTATTGGCAATGCTTATTCAAGTGTAGACAAAGCCATAAGGATCCTGCACTGCAGCAGACATAACAGGGCAGCTGAAAATGCTTGAAGTTTTCTATTGTGGGCATAAATAGCATCAGTAAGACACAAGCGACAGTCCACACTGAAATCTAGGCTTTCAGAGCAGCTCAGTCAAAATTTCTCCTGGATGTTTTGTTCTGAGATTTTGATCAATAGCTTTGGTGCATTAGATACAGAGAGAAAACAGAACTGAATCTATTGTGAATGAAGAAAAACTCATTCAGGTATCTTACAATATTTATGGACAATTGTAGTGGGCCTCATATGAAAGGTCTTTAATTTTTATTTTTTTCAAAAGTTCAGATTTCTTATTTTGTGAAAATTGGTTGATTGATTTCCATTAATCTTAGAGTAAAGCCAACATTGCAACAAACCCAAGTAGAGATTTGTCAGCTTATAGAATAAAAATAACATTTGGTTCAGAAAATGTGAATAGGTAAGAGTAGCAGTATCTCCTTTTTTTGCTCAATGCAGATGACAAATGAGATGACAAATTCTTCTATCACTTTTAAAACAATAACTTGGGATGTTTGGGCTGGAATGAAAATACTGAAGAAAAAAAAAAAAATTAAATCAGTCCTTGTAGTTTTACTGCTCAAAAGAAATACTGTAAATATTTGTAAAATGTTTGTATCTCACCTGTTCAAGAAGGAAGAACATGGCTATGGGCTCCTTCTACCTGTTCAAGGACAGTCTGATGAAAGATAGCAAACGCAGGATGAAGGGCTTTAAGGGTGAGAGATGTCTGAGTCATTCGCCAGTGGGAAAAGGATCAAGCTCTGGAAAGAACACTCGCCATTAATCCCAAACGCTCTATCAAGCCTGCCTCTCCGAGATAGAAAGTAGAAAATAACAGGATCAACCCTGTGACACTGTGATCCAGAATCATCTCCTTGAATATCAATGGGTTAAAATATGCTCTTTAGTTGTATCTTTGTGTCTAGTTCACCTACCAAATTTCTGCTTATATTTTTATTCATCAAAGTGCAAGTGTTCCTCATTCAGGATACTAGCTAATTAAAGGGAGTGTGCTGTATAGATTGACTGTGGGGAAAAAATTGCCTGTGCATCATTCTTGTCATTAAAAGGAGCAATTCTCATGGAGAGCAGTGTAGAATGGGTGCACCTCATGAAATAGCAACATATTTGAACGTGAGGCTGGAATTTCACCTCTGCCTGTTTACAACTCACCAGTGCCTCTTCATATGCGCGGTATTTTGCTCACCGATTTTTTTTATCGTGTAACATTTTTTTTCCTGGTTCTTCAAGTATCTGGACTTCTCAATGTGTTCGGCAGGGCCATCAGGAAGCACTGGGCATTTTCTAACAGCTCCCTGGCTCATTAGGGATACTAGCCAGAGCAAATTAGCAAATAACACAGTCCGTGCACTTTCAGGTCCTCAGGCATTGAGCATGCCTGGGAGTGTTTCCTGAACAGCTGGCACCTGCCTCTGCCACCGCAGCCAGCAGAGCCAAGCCGTAGCATCACCTTTAGCTTCTCCTGGCCCCTGAGCACCGTCAGTAGGCAATGCATTGCTCTTACGACTCGCATGTGGAGATCAGGAACTCTGACCGCTCTGTTGAGGCGATGTGGAGGGCAGCTGAAAGCACAGAAGTCTGCTCATTCACAGCCGCTTGCCTTTGGATCTGCCCTAGCATTAAAAGGTCAAATCCCTTTTCCCTTCTCTCTGAAAACAGGAACCCACTTTTGGTTTTGACACACACATTTTTCTTGAGTGACTGCCCAAAATGTTTCTCCCTTCTAAACAGCATTCAGTCATTAGCAGTTCGTATTTTATAATGCTATTTATTGTGAATGGAAATATGCAAAATTTCCTTAAGAGCTGACTTGCAAATGTTAATACAGGAATAAATGAAGAGTTGATGAATAAGTCCTTCAGAAGCAAGCTGCTTTAGAAACACTCCATAAATTTTCCCCATTACCACATTTAAAAAAACATTTAAAATAATTGTTGGAAGTCACTGAGTGCTGATAACTCTGCTTTATGAATGTGGACTAATGGAGTAACGTGATAATTATTTAGCTGCTGTTGCATTTTAATTCAATCACGCCACGGCTGTTACAGTACAGTGCAGCTTTTGCCTTTTAATTTTCTATAGGCAAATAAAATCTGCTCGGTGATTTCAGGTAATAGCCATCACAGTAGCTCACTGGAGTGTGGAGGGAGGCAGAAACAATGCTAAAGACTGCAGATATTTGTGTGATACTGAAACACGACTGCTATGCACTTCAGCAGAGTCTGACTTTTGGGTCCCATTGCATTGAGAGAGACCGACCAGGGCATGACTGCCACCAGAAATGGTGGCATCACAGAATGGCATCACCATTCTGCGATGCCACCAGGCAGAGTCACAATGCCCGCAGCAGGGCGAGCAGAACTCTCCATGGCAGTTCCAGCACCGGTGTGCTCAGAGATGTGCGAACATGTTAACCCGATTGCCACTCAAGTAATTTCCTCATTTCCATTGACAGAGCTGATACCTGGCCAAGACACAGACAGTCAGCCGAGCTGCGACGTGATTATCAGTTGGTTAATAGTTTTACATGGCACTCAGGATGGTGTTGAGACAGCTTTTGCCAAGACACTCCAGTGCTACGTGCTACGTGCCATAGTCTATGCTCCTCTGTCTACATATTCTTTGAACTCTTTGACTGTCAAAAATTGCTTAACATGCTGAAATAATTCTCTTAATGTATATGATCTCTGGAGCAATAACGAGAGGTATTAAAATGTCATTAAAATGTCAAAATCACAGGAGTCAGATGTGGTCTTCTCTGAAGGGAGACCCATAGCGTCTTATCTCAAGTCACAATATACAATTAGAAGTAACTAAAGAGCCATTAGGAGTTCCTAAAGCCTGAAGAAAGGAAGATAGAAGGACTAACTTAAAACAACTCGGCCTGTAAATGGACTTGATGCACAGCTAAGTCTAGGCCATTGGACCTCAGATGACTGAATACACTTTATAAGATCACTCTATTACATCAGTCATTACATTTAAAAGACCAGTTGTAAAGACCATTATAATTCAATGAAATCACTGCCATGCTTGGCTAGCTCTAAATAACTGTGTTTAAGAACTTTCACACCAGTGTAAAGCACAATTTTTCCACTTGCAGAGTTTTACATATTTCATGTCACATACTGCCACGGTCTCTGGTGTACCCCGTGGTTTTGTTTGCAACTGTGATAACAAACTGGGCTTGGAAATGGGGTCTTTGAAAGGCTGTAAATCTTTTATTTTTATTTTATTTTATTTTATTTTATTTTATTTTATTTTATTTTATTTTATTTTATTTTATTTTATTTTATTTTATTTTATTTTTTCTTCTCTTTGTAGCTGCAGTTCTTAAAGTTTTTCCTTTTAAATCCGGTTTCCTTAAATGTTTTACAGCAATATAAGTGTATTGAAACCCCATGTCCTCCAATGACAAGCTGTTTAGCTAACTGTGCATTTGCCTGTTTTATGAACCATTATCAATCTGAATTTTAAGAGCACCCTGATGAAACAGCTAGCTTTTTGCTATTGTACAGAACTGTGTTGATTTTTTACCAACAATTCAACATTTTGTAGCTTTAAGTGGAAAAAAAAATAAAAGGAAAAAGGAGAATTTTCAAAGTAAGACTGGTAATGTTTGAAAGATCGAGAAATTAGGTGTCGGGACAAAGAACACCTCCTTCTAACAGAGGTTGCAAGTACTTATGTTGCTGTAATGTTTTGCTGCTGTACATGAACCCAACTGAAGTGTCTTGGCAAAGGCTTTCTCAACGCCACCCTGAGTGCCACGTTAAACTATTACCTACTGACAATTTTATGGCTATTTCACTTGTGCAGTGGCCTGACCTCATCAGTGCTGTGACACCCGCTGAGGAGCACCCCCTGGGGCCATGTACAGACAGCATGACTTGCTGTTGGCAATTTGAGGAGCCCGTGGGCCTGTCCCCATCTCTTTCTGTGCCAGGGGTGGGGGGGGCGCTGGCTTGGCCGGAGCACTTGGGACTTTTCACAGGCACTAATGGCCGGGGCTCCTCGCCTGCAGTGCCCGCATGAGCCTGGAGCTCAGGTGTGGTGGCTCCGCTGCCAGCTGGCCCTCTCCGAGATATTTTCCACCTGCCACCAGGCCCAACTGGCACACAACCAGTCTCGGAGCATTCCTGGACACCGTCATCCTTGCTTTGAAGTAATGATGCTTTTTACCATTGACTTCAACCAGCTGGGAGTGAAGCCCTGCTCTGATTTGCGTTTAATCAAGGGCATTTTTCTCCTTTCCTTTTTCAGCTTTGCTTTGCAGCTTGTTTTCCTTTTTTTTTTTTTTTTTTTTTTTTTTTTTTTTTTGTGGGTATTAAAAATATGCAGTAAAAAGAATCTGTTAGTGTTCAGCACTCTAAAAATCAGGGGTCTGTTGTTCCCTGGAAGCAATTTCTGAACTTTCTCTGCCTGACAGTGCCAGTAGATTTTGCAGAGCCAATAATCACAAAATGTCAGTGTTGCTAAATGGGGACAATAAATTTTCAAACAGTTCCATAACATGACTTTACCAGACATTAAAAAGGTCAGGCATGAACTGTAAATAAATTCCCATCTTGCATCTATATGCCTCTTTAGGGAGAGAGTAAATTATTTTTGAGATAAGCAGTCAAGCAGTTACTCTGTTTTATAACAGCCCTATATTTTGCTAGTTAGGTAGTTGGGCTCTCCTGCAAAGATAAGGAGGCCCTGTTAAAGTGTGAAAATTCCTCTGCTGTAGACAGGAGCATGAAGAAAATAAAATTTGGAAGCAATCTTGGATCAAGTGTAGTTTATGTAGTTAGGCATCCACATTCTGGAGCTCACTGGGACAACATGAGGAGGTAGCAAAAGACAGGACTAAGCAAAGCGATGAAGAACAAACCCTTTCTCCCCTTTCTCACTGCTGCCGTGGTGATACTGGCTTTCAGTGGAACCCTCCACACCCTCTCAGCACATGCAAACAGATCACTTAGGAGATCCCAGTGACGTCCAGAGGCACCACATATTCAATAGCTGTTTTGGAAACTGGGTAGGATTTCCCCCATGCAGAAGTGATTTAAGCAGCTCTGCACTTTGTCCTCTCAGAGCAAGGACCAGGGACAGCACACTTCAGAGCCCAGGTACTGGTTCGAGTGGCACTTGTCATTAAAACCCTTGTTCAAACCTTTGTATATTGGAGCTGTGGGGCTGTAATTCTGTGTAGTGCAATCTTTGCTCTTCTACCTGGGAGGCCCAGGAAAGGTAGAGGTCTTCCTGCACTTCAGCAAAACCACTGCTAAATTAAAGCCTCTGTCTGAGTTAGGGTACAGGGAAAAGGGATAATGTCATATTTTACACCTAAGTATAATTCTCACTTCCCATTAGATTTAAATGACCTTCATGGGGAAAAAGGCTCAGTGGAGAAGTCTTGGAGGAACAAGATGGTCCTGCCACCACCAGGTCTTCTCCTGGTGATCAGCACTGCGTGGTGAAGAAGTGATTTTCAGGAGGATAAAATATTAAGAGAACAGAATGGAAGCTTAGATGAGGAAAGAAAGGAAAAACATAGTCATGGAAAGACTTGGAAAAGCAAGAAGACAGAAGATAGGAAAAGATGGGCTGATTTAAAAATTGAAGGATGGGATGGAGCAGCTTGTGGAGACGTTGGTAAAGGTACCGCTCCTCCCCGGAGAGGCAGGGCCGTGTTCGCCAGCTATCCCTGCCTCTGTGTGTGGCAGTGGAGCACCTGGAAAGGTTTGAGTCGGGGTCCTTGCTGTCCCTGCCCTTGGGGCTGCCATGGTAGCTGTGTCACATGTGGAGCCTCTGGTGCTTACTATCACAATTGAATTCCTGTTGTCTTTTAGTCACTGGGGTGAGCCCGGCTGCCTGTTTTCACAGAGTTCACAGGAATTCGATATCTTTGAGGCCTCTCCCATTAGAGACAGCTGAAACAACTAATAGCTTCAAAAGATGCTGGAGTGCATGCAGGGGAAAAAGGCAAACTTGCAGCATGGTTGCTTGAGACTTGTGTCCTCAGGGAGCCAGGCTAAAAATAGAAAATAAAGCTGTTTTGACAGAAAGCCCCCCAGCTTGCTCGCTAGATAACAATGCCTGGAAACACATGAAGCTTTACATTAGGAAGGTTTGGAGGGAGCTGCAAGCAGGTTCTCAGTCACTACAGATTTGGAGAGCTGCAGGGATCTGCATGGGGCTGAGAGAGATGCATCAGCTGGGGGTCTTCTGTGTGTTGCTGTCAGGGGGCTGATGTTCTCACAGGTAAAGCCCTGCAGCTCTGCAAGCACACCAGCCACCACTGCCCTCACCTGCAGGCAGGCTGCGGGCTGGGCGATGCTGCCTGCAGCACAGCCAGCATCTTTGCTGGGCTGCACCAGGAGTGTGTGCAAGGGAGGGAGGGAGCTGGGATTACCAGCACACGTGGGAGGATGAGTTTGTCATTGCAAAGGCTTAGCTGGGATTGTTCAGGCTACCGAGGTGACCTGCTCTCAGGGTCTTGTGGAGCAGCAAGGAGAAGCTGGAGAAGGGTAATTATTTTTCATGTATTACACAGTCTCTCTATGCCCCACAAGCTCTCCTGCTGAGGCTTCCTGAAGATGTATGCTGCAGTTGTAACAAATCAATTTTTTTCTGCATTCTTCCATACGCAGTAAAAAATATTATTTATATCATCCTACCAGAGAAAACCGTGACTTTCTGTGGACATGCTGCAAGTGTCCATTAAAACACACAGCGCTGATCCATTGACCCAGTTTCCATTGTGCAGAGCATTTCATCACCCTGCAGTTTGACAAATGCTCCAAGGCTGGCTTCTCAAAAGAAAGAATTCCTTCGAGATGAAAAACAATTGAGATGAAGGCTGAAAACTTAAGAGGCAGCTTGTCTTTGATGTAAATATATTAGCTCTGGTGGATTAGAAAGTTGAGATACAGGAAAGAAAAAAATCCTGGACTGCTGTAGGAGCTGATTTTGCCCAGAAGACCTGGATGGGGATGCAGGAGGGAGAGCAGCAGGGATGGTGCCAGCTGGTTTGTGCCTGGTTCAGCCATATGAGCTGCTGCCACCATGCCTGGGGAGCAGCCCAGCAAGCTCACCTGCCCACCTGCCCTGCTGGGCCAGGCACTGCAGTGGGGAAGTCTCTCAAAGGCAGGCTTTGAACCACTGGTTTCACAAACTAGCAATAATTTTGATTACTGATTTTCCTGATCCTGGCCAAAGCGTCTCTGACACATCCCAGAGACCCAGCCCTTTCTGGAAACCCATCTTAGGAACATTATGTGGGGCCCTATTAACTCAGCCCTTCTTCCAGGTGCATCTGTATGTGAGCACCAGCCCTGCTGTTCGCTGGGGGCTGAGCCTGGCTCGTGTCCTGCCCAAGTGCTGTAGCTGGAAAATCACTGCGCATAAAGAGTTCTCCCAAAGACAGCCACCTCCCTTTATATGGGAGATTTATTTCTGGAAAATGTTTCAAAGTATGATTATATTGCAGCTGACATAAATTGCCCACACAGACTAACTGGACAGTTGGATGATCAATTAATGCTGGCTGCTTTCCATCCTATTTTTTCAGAGGTACCAGGTAATGGATGGCTCATACGCTCTATGCATTATATAAAAATTTTACTTTATATCTAGGAAAATATGTCTTGTCTGTGAAGCAGAGAATTACTGGTTGTGTGGCTCAGAGATGGCTCTAAACCATTTCAGTCAAGTGTAATAAATTAGGATACGGTGAAAGAGTTTATTTTCTTCACCATTGCTGTTATTTGATACAGCTACTGCAAAGCTCTGTGTGGAATCCTATTGCCTGTACAAATATTGCAACATAAATTTTAGAGTAAGACACAAAGAAATTATGTAAGATCATAAACAATAGATGTACTGTTGTAGGAAGGCTGCATGGGATGTTGACTTACTTCAGGCCAAAGAAAGAGAAGTTCTTAGCTACTTTTGCTCAGATAACCAAAATTTTATTTTTTTATTTTTCATTTTTTTAAAGCTATTACTATCAAGCAAATACCCTGAAGAGGGATCTTTTTCTAAAGGAGAGGACTGAAAACACCGCCCAAATCCTGACCATATTTGAAGTCAATGTCGAAATTCTGCTGAGTTAAAGAACAGCATGATTTTTCCCCAGATGTTTCTGTTCTTTACAGAAGCATATGGCTACACTTCTGAAGGCAGTTGAATTCCTGTTGCTTAAGAGGTTGCCACCCATTGGGATGCTTAGTTTGCTTGAACTGTGATTTTTTGGATGTATTTGATTACGTTACTGTAACAGGAGAGTCTTTTAGAGCAACAGCTTGTCAAGAAAAGTTGAGTTCCCTGAGTTTCTACTGTTCACTTTTCCTTTTATTAAAACCTTTCCTGTGTGAAAGCAGCAATTAAAAAAAAAAAAAAAAAAAGCTTTTCTTTTTAATTAATGGATCAAATTGTCCATGCTTCCCTCTCAGTCTTCTTTGTTACAATACATAACCTTTATTTTTACAAGCAGTGGATCAACAAGCCATGGCCATTTCTTATTCTAAAACACCTTAACCACTCCCAAAGCTACACGATTTCATCGCTCTGTGTACCAACACCGTATAATAGAGGGGGCTGTTATACTCATAAACGAATTGCATTATCCACGGGGGATGTTAAAAAGGTAATGAAAAGTTAATGTGGTATTTGCTTCTTTTTTATGTACTCATTAAAATGATTTATAACTGTGATGTTTATCTAAAAACACAATTAGAATATTAGATTAAGTGTTTACTTTTGATGTGGTACGTGTAATTTTGTAGGAAGGCAGAACACAATTTCAGCCCAGCGCATAGGGAATTAAGAGAACAACTCGAGTTGTTTCTCAGTTAATTACTGTTTTAATTTGCTTCACCCCCTCTATGAAAATGTCTCTTAATTAGAAGGGATAGGTGCGGTGCTGCACTGGTACAAAATCGAGTCGGTGCTGTTGCTGAAGGAAATAAAACCTACCAAGTGCTTCGGGTGTGGGCTGGGGGTTAGAAACCAGGTCAAGGGACCTCGGGGCTGTGCCCCGGGGGGCTGCTGGTGGCCGATGTGCACCGCGCTGCTGGGCGTAGATGGGGCTCGAGGCAGGGAGGTGTTGGTCCCGTAGATGTCATGCCACATGGCTGGTAGTGGGCTAGCACCCAGCGAGCCCTACGGGGTGTTTTCAGATGTAGAATACCATCTGTTTTCCAAGCCAGGTGGTGTATTTCCAACTTTGGCACCCCGCATGCCTGGTTTGGCAGGTCGGTGAATCCCAGGTGGGACTGGTCAGCGGCACATAAGGTAGCGGGCTGTGGATCCAAGGGGACGTTGTGGCACTGCAGGGCTGTGAGACAGTCCGTGCTGCAGGCAGGTGTGGGGTGAGAAAGGCGCCTTATATATCAGACTGGCCTCCTCCGCCTCACCCTCGAGGCCTGGCACAGGCCGGGAGCTGTGGGCAAACTGGGCCCTAAGTGAGCAGCACGGATGGATCTTCATTTGGAGACCTGGCTTTGCACCGGGGGGAATGGTGTGGGGGAAGGTGTCCCACAGGGGTGCCCCCTGCTTTGTGGGCCAGACACGGCCAAGGCTCACGAATCAGCAGCACCCTCTGTGGGTTTGTCCTTTGGAGACACCTGCCGAGGCGGCGATGCCCCCAGAGCTTGGGCTGGGGGTCCTGCACCTCCCCTGGCCTCTGCTGCCCGAGGAGCAGGCCGGGGGCTGCCAGCCCCTGCCCCGCAGCCGAGCCCCCCGCGACCCCCGGGCTTCCCGCTGCGCCGGGCGACCCCTAGTGCCCGCTGCCAGCGCTGGAGAGACAGCGAGCAATAAAGCACGTCCAAACAGCAGAGAATATATATATATGTGTGTGTGTATGTCTTTATTTATTTACTTTATTTATTTTTTGCCAGTCCCTCTGAAGGAGCCTTTCATTTACTCTCCACAGGAGGCCGTGCCCTTTGATGGCAGGATGCCTCCAGCAGTCAGGGGAAGGCCCCATTCACCCCCTTCACTCTGTCCTTCCCCCCTGGCCGTGTCTTTCCCCCTCTCCCTGTGTCTTTCCCCACACTCTGCTCTCTGCCTGCAGCCCCCTGGGGTCGTGTCAGGGTCCTTGCCCTCAGCCCTCGATTGGGTTCTCACGTGCAGAGGGGACCCAGCGCCTCTCCCTGGGTTACTTTAGGGAAAGCTGGAGATGAGGTTTGGGGCTGGAAGCTGCTCTCCAGTGGGCTCCTCAAGGCTGTATTTCATATCTGTTGAAGCCTGAGAGGTGTGGAGCAGATTAGGAGATGCTGAGGCAGTGGCACCCCAAAACTGAGGCAGTGGCATCCCAAAACGGCATCTCTATGTCCTCCCTGCTGGCACAGACCTCTGACAGAGGATAAGCCAGGGTTGTTCTTTCCAGCTGCTTACAGAAAGTGTCACACAGGGTAGCATTTTACCTAAATCCGGGATAATTCAGTGTTACCTGCTCCCAGAGGGGGGGAGGGAAGAGAAAATGCCATGCAGGTCCTTAGAAAAGCTAAAGCTGAATTCACAGAGCTAAAAATAACAGACTATTACATGCAGTGTGAGGATTTCTTTTAAACAAATGTATTACAAGCATGGCCTGAAATAGGTGTGTTCCAATATCAGGTTTTGAGGTAGCCTTTTGCACAGTTACATATATAAATATGCATGCATGTATGTGCACACACACACACACACACACAAATATCCCTCTGAAGTCTTCTCACAGACATTCTTAGCCCACAAATGCCAGTGCTGTCTTCAGTCCCGATGGCTCCTGCTCAACCCTTGGAAGGTGGTTGCACATGGGACCAAACCACACCAAAACCTTCATCGATATGACCAGAGATAGCTCCACGCAGGCAGCAGCAGTACTCCGGGTGTTTTGGGGGCCTTTCATCGAATGTGTGCCTCTCTCTATGTGTGCAGAAATGACCAAAATCTGTGGCTTTTTCTTGTTTTCCTAGGAAAAGCCAAGTCAGATGTGAAGAGAGCATGTAATTTCCAGCACAGCTTCCACCCACACAGCCCAGGAATTGGTGCCTGCCTTTGCTTGGTGTGGGAAGCTGTGCAACGAACGGGATCTTTGATGAGTGGGCTGGAATTCCCATGTACCGCAAGAGAAATAATAAAAATAGCTGACTGTCCTGACTAACACTCCCAAAGCCATTAATCCAGCACCAGTGCTGGTAAAGAGCCTATTGTACGTACGACAATGGGAGCAGCTGGGCTTGCACCCCTCTGTAAAAGCATCGTGCAGCAGACAGTTCCTGTCCCTTGCAATAACAAGCTGGGCACAAGGGTGAAGAGACACAGCCAAGTGAGGGGCATCACAGGGCAGTGACAACGGCAGTACTATTTTCCTGTTGTTTTTCTTATTCTGGGAAGGTGGAGGTTAGATGAGGAGATGTGCAATATAGAAAGGAAACTGATGGAGATAACAAAAAGCAAGTTGGAGGGCTGGGGATGAAGTAAAGCTGAAATAAAGAGGTGCTGAGGGAAGGATGGAGCAAATAGCCAGCTAATGTGGCACAAAAAATCCAGTTAGAGCTGAAGCAAATTGTGTGTGTGCCCATTTTGGCTGCTGCTCCTTCCAGCAGCCCTGCTCTGTGTTGTGGTGGGGCAGGGGCCCCGGTGGCTGCTTGCTGTGGGTACAGGTTTGCCTTTCCTATAGCAAACACCGTGCTACCTGAGGTGAGCTGATGCAGGGAGGAGACACAAAGCCGCTTGGTACCCAAGTGAACAGAATAGCAGCTACATCCATATCTGATTAAGTGACCTGCATTGCCTTTGAAGCTTGTGCACTATAAAGCTGGTAGCCACTCCCCTGAAAGGAAAATTTCTGATGGGGAAAATCAGGGCATGTCCCAGTGCCAGGAAACATGCCCCAGCTGTTGCATTTTAGCTCAGAGGTGATAGAGGGCAGAGGGGTTTCTTCAAGCTGTGTTACTTGACTTTCATCTGCTGGTTTCTGAATGACTATTTGAGGACTGTCAGGGGCACCATTCGTGTTTGGAAATGTAGTAAAGTTACAAAACCACTTCTTACTTCTTGCTGGGAGTTTAGCCTTGGCAGAGATTCTTGCAAGCTTTTAGTTGCCTGCTTCCATTTAGCTTCTAACTTGAGATACAGTAAGGTCAAAGATATTCTCAGCAGCTTTTCCAAAGCTGACAGTAGCACAAAGATAGTGCCGATGTGCCTAAACATGGACATAAGCAGTGAGCCTTCTCTAGGGTGGATGCAGCCTTTGCAACAGCTCACAACGCACACCCATGTTATAGGGATGCCCAGCAGCACCACTAGCAGTTGTGTCAGCATTTTCTTTATAAACTTCTTATTTTTGTTGCTTGACTGCCAAAGTGTCAAATGCTTGTCCTGTCACATTTAAGCTGAATAGAAAGATGTGAAGAACTGTGTTTTTCTGTTCCTACTAACAAAACAGAAGCATTGGTTGTGTTCCAAGTTAGCAAGTCAGATGCTGAAGTGCATGTCACTGGAGGTATTTTGGAGTGTCTGACCTTGGATTCAACCTCTTTTTCCATACATTTGTAGTCTTGCTGTGCTTATTGTACAGTCCTCAGTCACTCCTTACTTCTCTGGGACAAATGTCCCTTCCCAGGTAAGTTGTAACATGGGAAAGCCTTGCAAGCTGGTTCATTGCTACTGTGCAGTGTTCAAAATAAACTACAACATAGTTAAAGGTACTCTCAGCTGTAGGCAGGAACCTAAACATTTCCTCTCCTGGAAATGAGTTTGGGGGTGAGCAGATCCAGGGGCATGAGCTGGGTGATGCTGACAATGCAGACCAGCCAGCAGTGCTGGCCAGAGTTGCACTGATTCCAAAGTTTTGATGCTTTTATGTCTGGGGACTGATCCTTCATTGCACTAATGTAGTTTCATGCCTCTTTAGTCGTGTGAAGATGCACCCATGAAGGCAGAACCTGCTGCCCTTCCTCCTGCTCTTCACTGATGGCCTTCTCCCAGATATCCCAGCCATACAATAGTCTGAAATAAGTCATCCCCCGGCTCCCAGCAGGGCAGACACTGCAGCTGTTTTTCCCTTACTGCTGAGTTGAATGGGCTAGGCCAGGGTGCAGGGACAGAAAACATGTTTGGTGATCCCCAGGATGAGGATCCTGCCCCATCCCACCCTACAGCATTCCCTGACTGGGTATCAGGCCTTGGGCTCCATCTCCTCTTGGCATCAAACTCTTGCCTGCGTCTCACTCAGCAGAGTAAATGCCACAGCCCAGCGGGGCATCCTCCTTCATGGACTTCATGGAGCTTGGGAGCGACAGTCCAGTCTCCGTTTCCCGTCCCATTCGACCAGGAGTGGTTTTTGTTTCTGCCGAGTGTTGTTACTGTGCAACATAACAGCAGGCAGCTGGGTGTGATGTTGGGTGGAAAGGAGTTTGTTGCAACAGCTTTAACCGTGATAAAAAACATATGCTTAATGTTATTTTTAGACTGGTGTACATTGAGAGGTCATAAAGCTTTAATCTAAATACAGCCTTGTATAAACACACAGCTCTCAGGCACCTTCATGCTGAGATCAGTATGTCTCCCCACGTTCAAGCTCGCTTACACAGTGGAAAAATCAGAGTTAAATACAGAAATGAAGAAGCCCTTTCTCAACGTAACACCTTTTTTGAAGGAAAATCGTCACAGTGACAGATGGGTCTCACGGGCAGGGAGCTGTGCTGCTGGGGTTAGGTACGGCTGCGACTCCCGCTGAGCCTCGCAGCTGGCCTCATCCATCCAGGGGCCGCTGCTCCTATTCCACTTCTGAGAAATCCCCTCTAATTGTATCTCTCTGCCTTGTCCTTCACAAGGAAGATGATGGGTAGCTGGTGTCCCTGCCCAGAGGCTTCGCATCTATCTCCCCATTTCACGTGTGGCTATGTGCATGCGTGTGCAAGCACGCACACATGCACACGAACCCTTCCACATGTGAAGGATCTTGTGAAGGAATTGCCCCTAGCAGTTGCCCTCCTCCGAGTTAAGCAGCACCCCGGTGCTTTTTTGGCACCCAGCAATCTGCTTGACCTTTCCCGAAGCTTCGGGCCCAGGCTCAGGTTTCGTCGGTCTCAGCGAAGCTCCTGACCAGCACTTCACACTTGGGTTCACAGATGCGGTGCTGGCAGGTGTGTGAGGACACAGAGCCGGCCTGGACAGGGGTTTGGCCCGAGAGGTGGCCCCAGCAGCCTCCTCCTCGTCCCTCTGCCCTTTCGCAGGGATGAAGCCTCCAAGAGTGACCCTGGAGGAATGGAGGTGTCGCCTTGGGTTATTTTAAAAAAGAGACTGTTGTTACTCATTAGCCTTTAAGCAGTGATATTGTTAATGCCCAAACTGCCATGAAGGGAGACACTTTCTGGTTTGGAGCCGTGCTGATTTCTAGCTGACTTCCCTGCAAATCCACTTATTTTCCTGGGCCACTCTGCCCTCCTCTGTGAGTACAAAAAGCAGCTGCTCCTATCGTTGCATGCCTTTTGTCACTGACGGAGGAAAATTTTCCAGTAATCCTGTTGGAGGCAGCAAACAACAAAGAAATTGCTAAAATGCAGTTACGCTGTATCCCAGAGGAAAGCATGAGCATGTCAGTCACCACAAAGCTGCTTGTACGGTGCATGCAAAGGCTCAAGGGCATCCCTCAAGGTCTGTGGCAACAGGAAGGTGAAGTGGCACGGAGCAGTGCAAAGGCTTTAAATCATGAGGTATCAGTCCATGCTGCATGTACTGCCCCCAGCACACCTCCTGAAAAATGGCTTTTGTCACCCTCCTTGCTGTAACTGCCTCAGTGAGGCTTTGGGGACTTTCCTTCAATGCAATCATCTGTGTTACTTCTGAAGGAGCTGGGCTTTTGGTAGTATCCCATGCTGTTGGCATAGGCCTGGGGGCGAGCATTTCAACTTCTCACTCACCATGAAAGCAAAAAGAGCAAAAGAATTCTCTCAAGGGCTGGATGAAGGCCCCATCACCAGGGTGGCCCTTATCACACAGCCACACCATGAAACCCCAGAGCTGCTGGTGATGACACCATCTCATCTTCCCTCTGAGCACTGCCAGGACACTTCAGGTGATGCACAGAGATAATTTTCACTGGAGACCAAGAGACCAAATTCAGCCCTTCTTACATCACTTTGACCTGGAGGTGATCCACTGGGTTTAAATTTAGAGGAGGAGCATTCCTCTAATCCCATTGAAGTCTCTTTCTGTGCAAACAGCCACAGGATAAGAAGTGACCGAAGGCAGGATGTGAGCCATTGCTGATCTCCTTCCTTTTCCTGGCTGCTAGGAGGGAAATCTGTCTGTCTCTATTTCCTTCTCTTCCCTTGGTTGTGGTTGCTCACTGGGGATGGGTTTTGACAGCTGTCTGTTTGCTGCCAACTCCTCTTGTCCTGGAGAGCTGAGCACCCAGTGCTGCTGGCACCAGCAGACGCAGGGCTAAGTGAAAAGGAGCTGCAGTCAGGTTTCCTTTAAGGCGCTCTCTATATAATACTTTATTTCAGACCCATCTTTAAGTACACTAATCCAAACAGACTCCATCCCAGGGGAACTGGTCCTGGATGTGGTGTCCTTAATTCAACAGCCGTACTTGAGTCACCAAAGCTTGATGAAGATGTCCTGAGCAGCCCAGTCTCAGCTGTCCTCTCTCTGAAAAGGGACTGGGACTTGACAGCCTCTGTGGGGTCACCTCCAGTCTGAATTTTCCTGTGTGGATGTGATCGGCCCTGATTGGGTCAGTCCAGATAGAACCAGCAAACCTGCACAGACATTGTGCTAGGATTTGCAAACATCAGTAGAAGGCTCAGGAGGCGACCTCAAAATTGCATCAGGAAATTATAATTAATGAAGTACTGGCAAAGTCTAAGATATTTGATTAAACATTGGAATGGGCTGCCCACCCAGGGTAGGGGTTAAGTCCCCATCCCTGGAGGTATTTAAGAGACCTTGATGGGACCTGGTGGATCAGGTTGGTAGTTGGGCTTGATGATCTTGAAGGTCTTTTTCAACATAAATGGTCCTACAATTCTCTGATTCAATATGAAACGTTCTCTGCAGACATAAGGGTCTGCCACAGGCCTTTGTGACCGGGATTGCTTCAGGTCTAATGCTAGAGCCCCAGAATCCTTCTCTGACTGCCATTTCTTCACTCTTCTGTTTTTTCTAACACCATTTTCCAGGAAGGATTATAATTTCCCATAACAGCACAGGTTTCTTCTGTTCTTAGTCCCTTTTAATTAGACAAACTTAATTTCAAGTTCAGCAACATCAGCTGATTGTACAGCATAGATCCTGATGGTCCTGGCCCAGCAGGTACCAGTTTGGTTCCCCTATGACTAAATGCTGTTTCGTATCAGTCTATGCAGAGATAGCAGGGCAACACGCTGAGAGAATTGTCCTGGCTCAACACTCTGGCAAGCAGAGCCAGGAATAAGGACAAATCTGCTGATTCAGGGTGCTACAAACATAGCTGATCTCATTGCAGTGAAAATAGGTCACTAATCACACATGGCTGGAATCCAAAAACAAGCCAGGAAAATTGAATATCTGCTGGCTGAAAACGCTGTTTTACTAGAACGCGCAGAAAGAAAGCAGTCTGCTTTAATTTGTTTAAAACAACCACCGGATTATGTGACCAGGAGACGAAGACAGTGAACTCCCTCCCGTGTTATTTTTTAAGCAAGCAGCTCATTTATTGTTCCAGCCCATCCCTCACTTCCGTTCTCACATTTTAAAATAACTTGTAGTTCACACTTCTCTTTTTACCTCAGTTGCAGCAAGCAGGTCTGATTTCTGAAGAAAAAAATAGCATTAGCTTATATGTTAATGACACTGATTTCTTTTATAGGTGTCTATCGAATTGAAGGACTGAGCTTGCATAGTCAGAATTAGATCTTTCTAAATAAAAATAACATCAAGTTTTTTTTTTTTTTTTTTTCAGATCATTCTGATTTTTTATTTATTTTTTAAGCCCATTGCCCATCCTGATGTCCTGAGTAATTAAATGGGAAGCAGCACTTAGACTGTAGCAGGGCTGTGAGTCACTGGTGTGGAGTAAGTGTACCCTGACGTTACACGATGTGTATGTTGGGAGGGAAAGGCCAATCAATGTAAATGATTCCCTTTTTCCATTGGATAAATGCTTTCTCTCTCTGTTGGCAACTGGGGAGAATATGGAAGCTTTAGCGAAATAAGTTAGGATCTGCTCGGGTTTTAGATTTGTTTCTGTCTAACTGAGATCAGCTCAGGCAAAATTTCTCTGCTGAGCATCATCATCTAGTAAATAGAAATGTTTTTCACCTTCCCTTGTGGACCAAGTGGAGACATGCCCAAGTGGAAAGGCTTATAGAAATGCAAATAATTGTAGTTAGCATGGTCTGAGGAGTTGGTCAGAAATGATTACTTGTGCACTTGAACAGAAGGTGCAAAAGAGGCTGCTTAAAAATAATTGCATATGCAAGTTTGTAGAAAATTATTTAGTATATGTGCTCTTGAATACTCTTATCTGTGTTAAAAGAGTTCAGACTCTCCTGAGCTATGTTAAAAAGCAATTACTCAATAGCTAGGAATGCAAGAGTTGAGACTAGCTCTCAGCAGCCCTTGAATTGCCCCTGCATTATGCTATAGGCATTGGCTGCAGGATGATATCTTGTTTTCCCGCAGGTTCTTGTGCATGTGGCCGTCCCTCCTTCCCCATTGCCCTCATCCCTGCTGCCTGCCCCGTCTCCCAGGTTCTGCAGCCACATGAGCACCAATCTCACCGGGGTGTTTGCCACACTTTGCCCCACCATGCTGCCTGACAAAATGGTTCTCAGCAGCCTCTGCCAGGGAAAAGAGGGAGAAGAGAAAAACTTCTCGTCCTGCCAGCAGCCCAGGGATGGGCGGCTGAAGTTTTGCTCTCATTCCTCTCCCACTCTGCCGGCAGCGATCTCTTGTTGTGAGGAACAGGAAAGGCTTTGTGCAGCACATATGGCCACATGAGATTATGAGACGTGGTCCCTTTGACCCGAGGGAATTTGTAGCAAGTGATGTGGTAAGGCCAGCCCTGGCCATGCTGTCTCCATCGGGAAAGCCACAAAATTACTGTTGTGCACCAAGGACTTTTCTTTGCAGCGCTCGTACTGTGGCTAAAGCATGCACAGACCATATCATTGCCAGACAGCGCTCGCTTTTATTTATAAAGGTTTTGTGACTCTGGGAGTCTCTCTGTTGGTAGAGGGTCCCTCCAGTCCCTCAAGGCTGATATCACTGAGCCAGCCAGCAGAGGTCAAAGACATTTTTTGACGGATGTTGTGTTCCTGGCTGGCTCTTACTGGAACCTCATGCTAAGTGAGAACAACTGATGCCTTACACGCTACACAACTGTAAATGTAACTTTATGAGAAATATTCATCAAGCATGTATTACAAGCAGATATTGAACTCATTGATTTAATAACAAGCTGAAGATGGAAATCATAAAATAATTCACAGTGAAACAAAGGAGTAAAGAATTCACATGGAGAACTAAAATCAGATCTGAGACTGGTTTCAAATGCCCATTCCATTGGGTTATATTATGGAAGCAGATCCTTAGCTGGCACAAATCAAACCCGTACCCTGCCCCTCTGTAGTGTGCTAGCACAGGTAGCCCTGTGGAGATGGAGAACTTGACATGAACATGTCTTAAACATATAGAAACCCTTCAGGAACTATGCAAAATGGATTTTTTTTTTTTTTTTTTTTTTTTTTATTATGTGCTTCTACCCTTCTTCATCCATTTTTTGCCTGTTGGTCTTTAGGGAGTCAGCAGTTGCCAGGAAAGTGTACAGTTTGATGCTGATAGCCCCAAACTTTGCAGAACTGACAGCATGTTTCAGGGTTCCTGTTGCTAAGATGGAGTTACATGTTTCACTGGAAAAGGTTTTGGTCCCCTCTGCATGATTTGCACCGGGTTATGTTCAGGCTAAAACGGTGAGGGCATTGTTTTAAGGAGAACCCAGTGGGTGCTCCTTACCCGGGTTCTCCTCTCCTGAAGTTTCCATCTCTAAGGATGCAAACCACAGGGCTTGTTCTACGCCTGCATGGCAGAACCTCCTTGTGGACAAGCCTAGCCTCCCACCAGTCCTGGACATCCCCACTGACTGTGGTCCCATGGTCCCCCCTCCCAGGGGTGAATGTGCTGCAGCAACTGAAGGACCTTTGGCAAAGGGAAGTGCACTCAGGAGGGTCTGCAGAGAGGTGGCCCTGGGTGAACGACTGTGCCTTTGCTATGCATATACATAACATTATCTTCATTTGCTTAGGCAAGATTGAAGACAGGGCAGAGAAGGGAAGAACACCAGATATGTTGGCTCCTGGTGTAATGAAGTTGCCTGTGGGAAATCTCTCTTCCCTGAGCACCTGAAGAAAGTTAAAGGCAGCTGGGGAGAGCAAGCCCCAAGCAAAGTAACCCTACTGGGTATCCTGCGGGGTGTATTAAACAAACTTCAGATGACATCCTGCAAACAAATCTCCACTGCTGGCTGTCAAGACCTTTTCATGGACTCACATAACACAGTTTCCGTGGAGTTTACCTTTTCTGCCCTCTTTTAACCCCAAACAAAGTTATTGCACAAGAATATGAATCAGTTCCAACGTACCTTGCATGCAGCATTGTCATCCAGATGCTGGCAGCTCCCACTAAATGTTCTTTTTTTGGCTGGTATGCTCATGTTTCTGCACTCACACACATCCAAAAGCATTTCCCATTCCAGCTTAAACCCAGAAATCCAAGGAAATTGTGAGATAAGCTCGTAACCCATAACAGTTGTCTTATCTCATACACTGGTGAAAGTGATCTGTCCTTTTATGATCCTTTGATCGAAGACTTTTTTTAGGAGAGAAATGTGCATTTCATGCTTTCACAGCATCTCAGCTGAGTTCTTAATGTCACCATAAGACAGAGAAACTTGTTTTGTTATCCTAAAAAAAAAAAATGTTCTGCCTGATGCTGTATCAGCATGTAGTTCTGTAATTCGTATTCTCCAGGGACTTTGAAATGCTTAATAAATCCTGTTTTAACTCCGCTGTCATGCCTGTGAGGTAAGCAGATGTTATTATTCACATGTTAGAATGGGGAAAGGCCATTCCTGTTCAAAATCATAAGTGATGACTAAGTATGCAGGGAACGGGGCTGGGCTCCTCCTCTGCTCGCAGGGTTAGTGGGAGTTCAGATACGTAGTTTGGTAAATTGGCAGTGGAAACATTGCTCTTTATCTTGTGGTAGATATTTGGAGGACTTCAAGAAGTACTGGGGAGGATGGAGTCTGGTACTGGAGTGCATCTAAGGGAGTTTTCTACATTTTCTTTGGTAGCCTTGATCAAGGTAGTTTTCTGTCTAAAAAGCGTCAGTAAAGCATAAGCGTGTCTTAAAACATGAGTAATACATTCAGGTTGAATGGACCCCAATTCAACATATCCTGAAACTATTTCCTCCGATGTAACAGGATGTCAGCTTAACTGGCAAGGGTAAATTCATCATCAGTCACCAGAGCAGTGGTGCTGGGATACATATTTATGCAAAGAGAGGAAAACACCTAGCTTATTATTCCTTTTTTTTATGTATATTCTCTCAGCGTTCAGACAGACAGTGGTCTGTGGTACGGTCTTCTGCGTCAGACTGACAAAAATGCCCTTCAGCTGTGAGCCTGCAGTTTTGCATAGACCATCACTGCTTCTGGAAGGGACAAAGGATGTGACCAAACTTATCAGCTTGCTTTGTCTACACACAGATGCTGCTTTCCATTACAGGAGAACTGACCTAAGATACTGTCTGGAAAAGTTATCTGAATGACTAAACTCTGAGCAAGAGCTGAAAATGCAGGGGTTTTACTGAAAAGCTGGCCCTTGGACTCATTTGGATATGGTCATCGGTCGTTGTTGCTTTGGGCATTCAACGAAAATCAGTTTTAAAGGTATATATATATATATTTCAAATTAAAAAAAAATGGGGGAAAAAAAGCAAGCAAACCCATGATACAGGTGCTTTGAGCATTGCTCCTATTTGAAGCTCTGCCTTTTGTGGGTATTTATTCACATTAATATCACCAGGAATACGAGGATGTCTTTGCTGCTGACAATCTCTAGCCTGTGTGCAATGACTGACATGTCTGAAGGCAAGCAGGCAGGTTTTTCTCCTATTCCCCCCCCCTTAGAAGCTGATATTACTAGAAAGAAATGCCAAAGCAGCTGAGGCTGCCGTGGTGACTGGCACACCTGGGGACACGGTGTGACACCTCCTGGAGCCATGGGGCAGTGGTGTGAGTGCAGCGCCTGGGGCTCTGCCACTCTGTCTGCAGGGCAATTGTCTGGCCGGCCATGAACAGCGATGCCCAAGCTGCTCCTCTTTTAACTGAGGCTGCCGTGCTTTGATAACTGCTCATTAAAGTTTATTTTTGCAAAGGGAGTTATGATTGTGGTTGGTCTAGGGGCAGGAGGGCAGATGTGGAGGGACTTGAAATGACACGGGAGATGGATGGTGCTGGCAGTCACTGAGGGAGTATCAGCTGCAGAGCACTAAGCAATTTCTGCCTCTGCACGTTTCATGCTCCCCTGCCTTTGCTGTGTTCTGGGCTCTGCAGCTTTTCGGCCTTCATTGACCAAGCAATCTGGCTTTGTACGTTCCTGGGGGCACCACGAGTCCTGGAGTCCTTCCCCGCTGCGTTGCCGGAGGCAGAGCTGGATCTGGGAGCCCTTGTTGGCAGTGGGAACCAAGTGCAGAGGTTTTGCCCTAAGCCTAAGAGAGGCAGGTCTGAGAAAGAAAGAATAGTGATGTCCCTGGGCACCTCTTACAGGTGGCTGAGGCCAGAGAGGGCCCAGTCCTACAAGCATGGGAAATAACAGGAATAATTCAAATAGGAAAAAGAGCTGATTTTTTTCTGAACTTTTCAAGCTGCACTCTTCACAGTCTTTGGTAAACCATACCATTGTAATGAAAGAACAATAAGCAACACTAGGATCTTCGGAATGGTCCTTCCATGGAGGTGGTGGCTGTTTCAGCAGTGGCTGTTGAAATGGTGCTCAGATGGGTTGCTTCAGCTGGCCATTGGCAACAGCAGAGCATTTTCATGGTGAATTTACAAGGAGGCATGTATTACATTTATTAATTATTATTTTTATTATGGAGAGAACTTCATTTCTTCAGGCCATATTGTCATCATTATTACTGGATCTGATGTATATTCTTGTCTCTTTATTTCCTGCTCTGGAACTTCAGTTCAAGAGAGAGTTCGTGACTACAAATAATTAACAACGTAAAGTACCCCATTGCCTAGGAGAAGCGCGGCATCTCCTACTGTTTTAGGTTGGCCAGTTTCCCAAGTCTCCCCAGGTGCTGCGAGGAGGCACAGGCACCTTATGACATGTGCCGGTAGTGAGGAAATGGTAGTGAGGAAATGGGAGCGTCCATCCTCCTCGCGGGGACCGAACTGCAAAAGCCACCTCTGAAGCCTTTGCTTAGGAACTGTCTGAAATGAATGCCAGGATGTATCTGCACTTCAGCAGGAGAGATGGCCTGTGTGTCCTGATACAGCCTTCACAGAAGCCTTGGCTAACAGGGCCCCGAGGGTTAAAATCCGTTGCCAATGCTTGATAAAGAAGGAAAGAGGAGGCCTCTGGAGAGGTCCTCTGCATCTGGAGAGCTTTGCTAGCAAAACTGCTTTTGCAGCAACGCTCCTGATCAATACAAATACGCTGATGATCACATTTGCCAAGTGCAGGGGAAGCAACTTTAGGGATTATGGTGCTCAGCACTTGTATGGAAGAAGAAGGAGAGGTTTTAGCTCAGGGGATGGAGAGGGAGGGCCACCTCTTGGCTTGGACATTGCTTTGACATGCCCCTGTCCATGAAGCCCACCCCAAAGCTGAAGGCCAGATGCCCAGCAGGTCAGGAGTGTGCACATGGGTGTAATGAGGGGAAGAGCTGCCTTGTGAAAGCCTCTGGGTGGGCATACAAGTTTTGTAAATGTCTGCTTTCTGCCTGCTTTAGTGTGACTGAGGCACGCAGAGGAAATTACTGAGAAAATATCAGGTTACTGCGGGACAAGAAAACTGTGCTTAAACAATAAGGCAAAACTGATCAACTGTGGCCCAAAATGTCATGGTGAATGCGCAGCAAAGGCAGAGGAATCGGAGCAACAGTATGGATTTGATAAATCCCTTATTTGCTTTGTAATTTTGCTTTAAATGTAAGTAGGCAGGTTGAAATACCACCAGCTTTTCTTCTTCTTTTTTAAAGACTTTCTTACTGTTTATGATCTACAAATAGATGTGACAGCAGGTTTTAAAATTATCATTTCACAGTAAAAACTTGATCTGGGCACTTGCCTACTTGCTGAAACATCTGCAGGTAGCTATTTTTTTTTATTATTATTTTTTTTTTTTTCTGTCTGCAGCCACTAGAGTACAAGCTGATAAACTGGATAGGCTGTATTCTGGCACCCTAAATTTGCATGGCACTTCTGTCTGCCACCTGAATTTTCCCAGGCTTGGTTTGTGACAGACAGCAAGCACTAAGTTCCCTTTAAAGACAGAATAACATCCCTTCAACTAATTTTTCATTTTGGGATGCAAGCTGGAAGAAACATCCACTCCCCCGCCAGCCAGACCACCTCTGCCTTTCCTCTCACCTCTCCTCCTTACTGAGCAGCGGTCTGGGGGCAGGATGGGAAATGCCACAGAAATACCAGATTTTTAAATTCTCTTTCATACCAGGACTCACAGGAAAAATGCATGCCATGTAACAGCATCCCTTTGGTGACCTTGTCACATGCAGCCTTCCTCAAGTTTCAGCATTCATTGCATGACTGTGCATCAGTTTTGGCCAGAAATCTATTAACATGCAAGTTATGTTATTGTAGTTCATTTCCTTCAGGGTTCATTTGATAATCTTTTCCCACTTACTCATGTCATCATTTTATTTATTTTATTTTATTTTATTTTATTTTATTTTATTTTATTTTATTT
>NC_048893.1:36629355-36676835 GCF_011077185.1 Oxyura jamaicensis
TTTATTTTATTTTATTTTATTTTATTTTATTTTATTTTATTTTATTTTATTATTATTATTATTTTTTCTCCAGGTACTAGAAAACAAAGGCAAATTCCGTGAAGAGGAGATAATTTGGGGATGATTTGTCACTGCCATACTTCAAATGTGTTGTCACCCTGTCCCTTTAACTTGGATGTCCTTTTTACTCACTCAGTAATCTAAGGAAATACACTGAGGAAAAACAAAACAAAACTGTTCTTAAGAAAAATCATGTTTTTTACATTATGCCTCCATCCACCTGTAAATTTTTTTCTTAAATAACTGCAATTTAAATATATTCTTTCAGCATGGAAAATAGGAATCCTCTGCATGCAAGAGGACAGAAGTTGAAATAAAAGCAATAAAAGAGAAATGCATTCATATATATATATGTCTGTATATCTGTGTATCTGTATATCTGTATATATGTATATATGTATATATGCAAAGAGGTTACTGCCTGGCCATCTTTAGAGCTGTTTCCCAAGATTTTCAGGTTTAAAAGAAAATTCAAAACCATAATAAAACAAATAATTCTGGAGTTTCTGGTAACACTAAATTTGGCATTATTTGTTCTTCTGGATTGGACAACGTCATCTGAAATGTAACTTTTTCCTTATAGCTTTGATTTTTCTGTTTTGTATTCCCGCTTTCAAAGTATTTGAAAATGTCAGATTCCATTTCAAAATGTTCCAGGCTGGTATGTTTCCACAGTGATCTTAGAGCAACGCTTCATTTCTATTTGCTTTTCAGAAGAAATTTATTCAGAATCGGCGACTTCAGATATTGTGGTTATGACTAAGTGATATTTTCAGATAAGAAAACAGTGTCAGAAAGTACTCGACCATTTTTTTCCCACTTCTTTGAGCAACCCAGCTGTGACTGC
Organism: Oxyura jamaicensis; assembly: GCF_011077185.1. NCBI lineage: Eukaryota > Metazoa > Chordata > Aves > Anseriformes > Anatidae > Oxyura > Oxyura jamaicensis. The sequence goes on from NC_048893.1 coordinate 36,630,263, forward strand.
AGGAGCTGACATGGGCAAGCCTTGCAGGTAGGTGCTGCCCTGTTCCGGGCTCTTAGCATTCATGGCTTTCCAGGCTCCCAGCTGGTTTACAGCATCGCGAGGAGGGCACAGAAAGTCAAGGCCGTCAGTGTCATTAAAAGCAACTTGAAAGTCACGGTATCACTGATCCACCTATCTTAACTGCTACCCGGTGATTTAGAGCTTGCTTTCTTATCAGAGGCCAGGAGACACCTGGGTTGTTCTCCGGCAAGCAGGGAGAAGAGAGAAATTCAGCACAGCTCCCCAATTTCCATAATGTGAGGAAACTTCATTATTTGAACTTTGGAGATAAATTTATCTTTAAAAGGAAAAAAAAAAAAAAAAGACAGAATTGATCTGGATGTCTAAATTTATTTATTTATTTATTTATTTTTCTTCCTATATTGACCAAATAATCAAACAGATGGATGAAGGTTCAAGGCCGTGTTGGTGAGGCAATAAGTGAAATTTGGCCAGAATCACTTCCCAGGAAAAAAAGAAAAAAAGTCCTGTCAGGTTTATTTTAGTGGTCAGTCACTCTTGCAGAGTGAGTATAAAGTGTGAGAAGTGAGCACAGCAGGCGAGGCTTAGCCTGAATACCTGCAGCTCTCAGTAAGTGGAGCGAGGCTGGAAAGCTGCCAGGGGAGCATGTTGTCTGGCAGCCGTACAAAGGGAAACCAGGGCTGGTACAGACAGCCCTATTTCCAGGGCAAAACTATTGCTAATATATCATTAAGTGACGACAATCCATGATGCTGTTGTGAACTGATTGCTGGAAAGTGCTCTGGAAAAGGAGCTCCTCAGTGCAAAACTTCTTTGGAATTCAAGTCATTTCACCAAAACCAGCTACATCTGCATGTGAGTTACAGGTCGAAGCCAGAGATCAGCCCATTTCCCATAGCAGGGCACATACCCAGGGCAAAACCAGGGTTGCTGCAATTGTGTGAACTACTAGAGCTCTGCCAGATGGAGAAAGATTGTAGATTATTTCAGACTGAACAGTGCTTCCTTCATTCAGTTTTTCTCAAGGAAAGAAGAAAAGACACCACAAATGCACAACATTATGTCAATTTGGTTTCTGGGAGGAGAACAGCATACTTTCCTGGAAATTTTCACATTGCTATTTACCATCCTGGATGTCTAATACTGCCTTTTTTCTTTCTTTCTTTCTTTTATTTTTTTTTCATGTGCGCAGGATGGTAACAACAAAAATTAGATATTGTATTATTATTATTATTTATTGCTTACTAGTGTACCTTTAGCAGCTCAAGTTGTCATATACAAGCCAATATTCTTATTTCATGTTAAAGTAGTGTAGCTCCACCACCATGAAGGGAGCACAGCCAGACCTCACTGTGGGGAGATCTGGCTCAGCACATCACAGAGCAGGGAAGGTGACATCCCCATGTAGTGTGTGATGCCAGGAGCCCACATTTTCAAACTGAGCCCTCTCTAGGGCTTGGGCCAAAGTGGTGCAGAGCTCTCTGACCCTGATCTGGTGGATTAGCATTTTCTGGATTAAATCTCTAACACATAGTGTCTGATATCCTCTGCTGAACAAAAATAAAATAAAATTAATAGATGAAAAGACTACAGACACTGTGCTTGGGAAATACATGTGCCCTAAAATTTCACCACGGATGATATCAAGCTTTCTGCTGCTGGGTGATTTTGTTTATGAGATAACTTGAGGAAAGAAGTAAAAGAAGAAATCAATGCAATTCCAGAGCTAATGACTAATGCGCACACACAGTTCTGGGGCTTTATAAGAACTCTGCCTTTTTTAGTCTAACATCTATCAGGAGGCAAAAGGCAAAGTACTGAATCAGTAGAAAACAGCCATAATGTGAGGAAAACCTGTTTTCTGAGCACTAGCAGGTCTGCAAATGATAAAAAAATCTCTTTGCTTTTGTCTTATATCTCTGCTGAGATATTAGCAATATTAGCAATAGTCCCCTTTTTCCTTTGTGCCAGGTCATCCAGTTTCATGTTTCCTCTTCTTCTGGCAGATGCACTTAGCTGAAGACTTCAGAATTTTTCATACACAAATTTATTTTTTTCCTTTTATTCTTTTAGATACTCTCGCTGTGTGTTACAACCTTCTTCCAAGAACCCTTGTTTTATAGCAATCTGTCCTGAACAGCACTCCACCATCAGCTGAGGCACATAAGCAATAAGTAAATTGATACTTCGTCTATCCTCCTTTCTAAACTTGGCAGCTTATGCTTTCAACATCATCATCCAAGCCTGCTGCTATTAAAAAGACCCCACAGTGAACCCTACAGTGCTTCACTAATATTTTCCTTCTAATCTGGAAAGGCTAATCTTGTTTCTTGTGCTGGGTCGAAGACAGCTTCTGTTCTCAAATGTCAAGAAGCCAGCTTAACACACCTTCAGCTTTGAACTGCTGGACTGGAAATGAATCCCTGCACTTATGATTTTATGGGTATAGAAAGCCCTTACAAATCATTGTCTGTTTTTTGATCAGATGTATCACCATGATTTTGAAGTAGTTCGCCCTATGTATAACTTCCCCTGCTATCCTAAGCTCAGTATTTACCAAATGGTCACAAAATGTTTGCTCCACTATGCATGATTATTCATTTTTTATACTGGGAAATAACTACATGAGCAATGTGGGCTTTGCACTACAGTAGACACAAACACCTTTCTATAATTTTCTTTCTTTAAGAATTAACACTATGGGCTAGTGATCTCAAAAAAGTCATATAGATGTGGGCACTGAGTCCCTGATGTCTTTTTCAAAGTCCTAGTCAAGTTGTGGTCCATATGGCCCTTACATTCTGTCAGTATGTCAGATCTTCTGACAGAGATCTGCTTTGCTCAAATCCACATGAAAAGGGAACGAAAAGTAGGTGTCCGCCCTAGGTAGCCTGTGGTTAATTCTAGGGTAAATCTGGTTCCAGATTTTGTGAGACACCTCTGACATGTTTTTAATGAAAAACTGCTCCTTTTTCATTCAGACCAGCACTTTGAAAACATGCATTTTTCTAGCCATTTCTCACTGCACATGAATTATAGGATATATTTGATAAGTAGCATGCTTTGGCAATGCAGGGGAAATAACTTGATGCTTTAGACACCTTAGCAATGGCATGAGCAGAATTTACTAATCCTTTCTTTTTCAAATATTCCATTTATTCCAAAATCCCACATTCAGCTCAATTTCAGTTCACAGCTCTCCTGTCTATTAATCTCTTTCATCAGAATGGGATTTTGCCCATATGCTGGTGTGTATTTCAGAAACTGTGACACTTGGATACAGACAAATGAAAGAGGATGCATTTGTAAGGGCAGGTGGGGTGCTTTCTGTCATGTGAGTGACTGACCAGCCCCATCAGCTGTGGTGAAAAGGAAGATGATGCAAACCAGAGAAATGTGAACACGGGTTTTGAACATGAAGAGTCTCCTCTCCAGACCTCTTCCTGTTGGCCCTTGAGCTCAGCTGGAGTTCAGGATACGGTTCTCCATGTCTGGCCCATGTCCTCTCAGCCCCTGCGTCCTTCTCAGCACTTCCAGGCCTGAGCTGCAGGAGACCAGTTGGTCTCTGCTGTCTGAGTTTATAGGCCATCTCCTACTTCTTTGTAGGCCATCTTTGAAATATTGTCAGGGCTGCAACCAAGCCTCTGCATCCTCAGGCAGTCCCTTCATGGCCAGGACTGCACCTGATGTCCCCATGGTGGGAAGAGCAACTGCTATTTCTGGTGTTTTCAAGTTTTCCAGCACCTAATCTGTTATAATTCCCACCATGCTACTATGTGTTCATCAGGTCCCAGTTTCCTGGACCACAGTGCTCTCACTCCTTTGGTTTCCCTCATGGTGACCTGGCTCAATGGCAACTCCTGTGAGCAAAGTCCCCACCTTGGGACTAAAAAGGGGCCACTAAGAGAGGAAGGATGGGGACATGTCTAACATTTATCGCAAAGCACTGTTTCCTGTGCTGGCTTTCAGAATAACAGATCTTGTCCTACAATTTCAATTCCCCTCCCCACCCCCCCCACTACATGTTTTTGGAGGTTTGATCACTGTCTCTCATAGTTGTCTCCTAGGTAGCCCACATATTTTACTCCAGTCTGCACTTCCCATCACATTGCACAGGCCCACCCAGAGAGCTTTACAGGCCCTGGCCACTCTTGAAGTACCACCACCTCTGGACAGAGTGGAAAACAAAATCAGCAAAGAGCACACAAAGGGAAGCAGCAACTGAGGCTTATATTTAGAGCAGAGAAGTCAGAGGGTTTGCACAACACAGCAGGATGCACCAAAATCTGGTATCCTAAGACGCAGCCAAAACAAACATACACATGCTATAATGGAAGGCAACAGCTTAACCATGCCTGAGGGAGACCTACATGTGGGTTTGATTTACAAAGTAAGGTGGACAAGCTTGTGCTAGACTTCTCCTTTTCCTGAAAACAGAGAGGTGGTCTCAGGATCTCCAATGCCAAGACTTTTGTGTAGTCACCCTAAACAAAAATCCCAGTAGTTAAACATCTTGTGATACTTGTGTAGTCTTGGGTTTCGCTGATGTTGCCTGAAGGCCATCCCTGAGCACTTCAGGCCTGTTGCAGGAGCACAGGGCTTCGCCAGGGACTGTCCCTGCCCTCTCGATGAGCACCACAGGGGGTTTCCCCACCAGGCCAGCCGGCTGTCACTGGCACAAACCAGCACATGTCCTGGGACAGCCACCCAGCTCCCGCGAGGTGTCTGGGCTCTCTCTGCTGAAGCCGTGCTCATTATCCTGCCTGCGTTACGCGACACAGCATTACGCACCGAGTACTGATTACACTTGAGGGATGATTACAGGAGCCACCTCAGATACCCACCTACCCACGGGTATATCTGCCTGCTGCTGATGTGTACACCTGTGGTGCATTTACAACACTGCAATGAGCTGGTCATGGCGTGTGGGAGCCTCCCAAGGCTGCTGTCAGCAAGCAAAGGCCAAGCAGAGCCTTGTCTTCTCCCATGGGGACATCTCCTCTGCTTTATTCATCTAAGTGTCCTCGTGGCTGTGTCTGAAATACTCAGGTTCCCAGCCCTTTGATAGGTTAAAGTATTGCCGTGAGTGGAGTCCCACCAAAGAGGCAGATGCTTACAGTGATGTGGAACCAGAAAGAGTGGTACTGGCTGCATCACACCACGGGGCTTCCCCCACCCTCCTCTCTGCTTGCCCCACCAGGAAAGCTAGCAGGCTGCCAGGCTGCCTGAGAAAGCTCTTGCTTTGCTTAGCTCTTCCCTTCGGAGCAGAATTTCTCAGCACTCTCCCCGCCACCCCCAACCCATAAAAGGGAAGGCCATAAATGCAAAAAGGTTTATTTTGCAAGCATTTCATTATTCTCAGGCATTTGATTGAAGCAACGTTAAAAAATATATCCCCAGTGCCTGGATTTCTTTGCTCTCTGTTGTCAACAACGTATTTTTAAAAGAAACATTCCAGGGGTTTTTCTTTGGTGTGATCGCCCTGTTTTAGAGTTACTTAAGTAGGAAAATATTTCCCTTGGACCTGATCCAAGCCCACAGAAGTCAGGCAGAGTCTCTCTATTGACTTTAAATGCACTACGGGCTAGGCTGCTGTAAACCACTAAAGCGAGTACGTTGGCGAAGACAAAGGCACAGTGGGGTTTAGTGAGACAAAAACGGCAGGACCTGTGATGGCGATTGAGGCTGATGTTGGTTACATTAGCGGCGTGGAAGGAAAGCTTCCCGGACTGTGGGTATTTATGCAGTTAATGGAGGGATGGATGGCCTGGCAACGATCTTCTTAAGGCTCTAGGCGCCAGGCACATAGGTTTTCCTGTAGGTGTGGGAGAGGGGATGAAGTGGAAGCAGTGCTGGTAGTGGTGGAGGGGATATAAGATGTTTCCCCTCACTGGTAGCTTTGGTCTCCCTCTCCCCACCTTCACTCCACCAAATATTTCCACAGAAAACCACCGCTGTGGTTGCATGACTGTGCTGCATGTCCCGTTGCCTTCAACCCTTCTCCATGCAAACCCACACACAGGTGCACCACGAGGCAGGGGGGATTCAGCCCCCCGGCTCTTACGGACACAATTTGGAGCCTCATATTGTCTGATCACTGGTGTTAATTGGAGAAGCAACCCTGGCACTGTACACTCAAGCACTTTTAATGCAAAGGATGGCTTGTAAAACATAGCTAACATTCAACAAGCATTTTGGTGGTTGCGTTTTCTCATAATGCTCTGTCACGCTGGAAGTAATAGAAAAACCAGACAGTTACTCTGAAGCAAGAACTCTGACAAATGCTGCTGATTAAGACTGGCTTTGATCTGGTGCTGGAAACCCATCATAGTTAAGATCTCTCCTTAAAAAAAGGGCTTATTTCATGCTTACATAAAAATGCCACATAAAAATAAATAAATTGAATCTAGCCCCTGGAATCACATTCAGCATATCTGCTTTGGAGTATACGTTTACCTCCTGAGACTTCATACAGTAATTAGATGAATGTGCTTAATTAATCACATTTCCTGTGCTGAAGAGGTTTGATGGAAAACATTTGCTTCCCTCGCTTTATTAAAGCATTATTGAGTGTTGTGCTTGTCGTGTGTTCATCACCAGCCTTTTTGCCAATTAATCCTGACAAAATGAAGTTTATCAACAGCAAAGTAAGGCAGCGCTCACATAGTTGCTTTGCTGTGGCTCTGCATACATGCCTTCATGCCTCTAGGTAATTACTGGGTAATTGAGAGCAGAGTCTGTTTAACCTAAAATGAGATGTGCTAAATATAAACTATTTGCAGTGTCTGATTGATACAGTTTTAATAGCCTCGGTATCATCTAGTGCTACGGACATGCAATAAATAAAGCTAATCATGCATTACATGTGTTTACTATCAATTTTAAAGTCAAAATACGATTTGCCAGCATGGTTATTATACTTACGAAGAAATCATTGCTTATTTAGTATCTTTTCCAACACACCATGCTTGAATGAAAGCATAGGCATCCCATACCAGAGGCCTGAAGATAGGATCTTAAACCTTTTCATAGGCACTGAGCACCTGACTAGACTGCAGCTCCTGAGGCTCAGGAGAGGACATGGTAGAGACCTTCCCACTGCAGAGCAGAGCTGGGAAGAAAGGAGATAGGAGTGCCTTGAAATGACATCGCTGCTGGTGACTTGAGCCTCCTCTAGGAATGGGAGAGCTGAAGTCTGCCCCCTTCCTCTCTCTTTTCTTTCTCTAAGGCCACCAGAAGCAGCTGGGACATTCCAACTCCTGCAGAACAGTGGCCGAGCAGGATGGGGGCTGCCCTCTGCCAGAGCTGGGAGCTGAGCAACTCACCAGGACTACGCACCAGCTCCCTGGGCAGAGCTAAGGCCAGCGAGGAGCTGCTAATGGTGAGACACCAAGAATAAACCAGCTCCCATTGACTGCTTCTTAACTAGTCTGTCACTGCCAGGATGCTGAGGCCATCTCTCTGAAGGTTGCTCCCTTCCGACCATCTAAAACATCAGGTCTGCACACAGACAAGTATTAATGCATGCAAAGTGTTTTTTTTCCTGTTCTACCAACTGTCCACTCCTGAGAAGCTTCTTATGGTAGAAGTAAGCTAGCTGTTGTCAGCACTTCTGCCTACATAGTGATTAGGAATGGAAATGCTGATTTCCAAACAAAAATAAAATGCTTACTTACAGGTAGGCAATCAGCTTTTGCTCCTCTGCCTTGCTGCAAAAAAATTGTGTTACAATTCGGGCATTTTTGTTGCTGACACCTTCACAAAGTGACAGTACTGTGCATAGCCAGATATCCTTCATTTATAAGTTTGCTTTTCCAGCAGTTACATAGAGCTACCACAGTGATAATTTATAGCCATGAGAACATTTATCTCCCTCTTTATTTATTTATTTAGGTCAAAAACTAAACCTGGAATATATTTGGCAACCGCTTGACATTTTTGATAGAATGCTTCTGTGTGCACAATGCTGCTTCTTCCAAAAGCCGAGGGTGCTGTTGGAAGGCAACCCAGACCAAGTTTGTAGCCAGCTCCAGCGATGACTCCCTTATACGTGCCCTGCTTTCTTTTCCTCCCCACCATTTACAGCCTTATTCCCCAGCTTTGAAAACCTTTTCATAAAGGGGAGACATAGTCCAAAGAGTGGTTGAGTCTCTGCAAAAATGGAGAAAGAACTGAAGAGGGAAGACTGCGCAGCCTTGCCATTGAGCATTCCCATCCCTCCTGTTGATTGCTGGTGGTAGGGCTAAAAACCTGCTAAGTCAGTTTAGATAATCATATAGCTGGGCATGCACTGAACCTTGCAGAAGGCAATAAACAAACAAACAAACCAACAAGCAAACAGAAAAACACCCTGGATAAGTTTCAGATAAGCCTCCTTTAGGATTTGGGTTTGGAGGGCTATCTGTTGGTACAGTGCTTGTGGCAAGTACTGCTAAGCCAAATGAAAACTCACCTGTTCTAGTCTCATTAGCTACTGAACTCCTGAAAGTATCCTAAAACACCCCCAAAATACCTTGAATAGACAAATTGTGCAAGAAATTGTAAGAACTGGCTACTAATGAGAATGGAAATGTCATGAATGTCTGAGGTAAGACCTCAGCCCAGAGCCTTACAGCTAGGGAGCTTTCTGGCTACAACCTGCACCTCTGGGTGATACAAGTAATAGGGGAACAAAGTACAAGCCGTACCACCCCTTTCAGCTCAGTTAGCTATTGTTTGAAAAATAAAAAGGGTAAATAAAATCAGAAACCTCACAATTTTATTTATTTATTTTCTAAAATCCCCTGGCTTCTTCATTAAGTGGCCATGCTAGATGTCAGGCTGGGAGGGCCTGCCATTTGGTACAGAAGAGGCACAGAGAAGGGGTCGGTTTGGTCTCTGTCCAAGTGAAGAACAGAGGTGATCCCAAGTGAAGATTCACTCAAGAAACAGTAATAACTTTACCTCCATGTGAAAAACTCTAACTCCCCTAGGGACAAGAGAAGCAAAAGCAGTAGCAAACAGCAAGAGAGGAGGGGAGGTTCACAGGAAGTAAGTGTGGAAAATACCAGTGCAAAGGTTAGGATGAGAAAACCCTGTGATCATCTGGGATGTTATTAGGAGATGAGATAAAGAGGAACTCGCCCACTCCTTCAGCCCCCCTTGGAAGAAAGCACTGGATCATATGCCTGAAGCTATTCAGGTACCTACATGCTTGCTGTACCAAAGGTGTAGGTGTCCCTGAACATTACAGAGTTCCTAACTGCGCTCAGATTCTTGGCACAATTCCCCCATCTGATACCGGCACGGTTGTGCATGCACTTGTTCCCTCCATATCTGAAAAAAATTCCTTTGCAGAAGTCCCAAGAGGTGCCAGGAGCCTGAGATGCTGCCTCCCACTCTGTCAGCACCCTGTGGAGCTGTGGGACCAGGTCTGTCCCTGCGGCCACCAGACCCTGTCCCCTCCGTGCAGAGCTGCCAGCAAGGGTGCCAATTAGTGCCAACTGGAGCTTATTGAGTGCTGAGGTAGGCTTGCTGTTGTGCAATTGCTGGGAAATGAAAACAGCCTGTTCCTGCAGTGGTTTCTCTCTCTCTCTCTCTCTCTCTCTCTTTTTTTTTTTTTTTTTTTTTTTTTTTTTTAATGTATAGTTCAGTGATGACAATTAAATCTTTCTTGGCACTGCATTTCATTTGAAAGCTCTTTCCCTATATGACTGCTCTGCATCCCTGTGTGAACTTCTTGATATTTCATTAGACAAATAGGCTTCATTTGCAGAAATGATGCCCTGCTGGGAAAAATCAAATGCTTGAATTACAGGTATTCTGCAGGGGGGAATCCGTCCTCAGAAAGTGAGATCAGGGTTGAGTCCTGCCTGCAGCTGCTGGACTGGAGCGGTTACACTGCAAGAAGGATTTATTTTTAAATGTATATTAAAAGAAAAGGCTTTTGGGTCTATCTGGGGAATTAATCATTTTTCAAGAAGTGCCTAAGCCATAGAAATCCTGGGAAGACCAGAGCAGTGAGCAGCAGCGACTGGAGTAAGCACAAGTTCATCTGTGAGCACCTCCCCAGGTTCATGCCCCAGCCTTCCTGCCTTCATTTAAACCTCATGAGTGAGAGGGCTGAGGGGATTTGGGGCTCACAAAAACCCAGGCAGGGACTTCATGGCATCTCCTGCTCTGTGTACAGTGGACAAAACCTCCTCTCCAGGGCACTGCAGGCTTTTTGTGTTTGACCCAAGCTGAGCCAGGCAAACCAATAACAGGAGAGCTTAGAGGACTGCTACCAAACCTCATCCCGCTTCCTACCTTCCTTTCCTCTCCTGGTTTTGTGTTATCAGGACTCAAATTATCTTTCCACCTGGGGTGGGGTCCACCTAGCCAAAGTCAGACATCTCCAGTGGGCTCTGTCTCTCAGGTACTTAACCTAAACTGTCTCTTCAGTTAGAGGAGGCATGCAGACACATGTGAGACTCACGTTATCCCAAAATAGGACTAATACAGTCAGATGAATTGTGCCCTAAATGTTCCTGGAACTGCTGGTTCAGACACCGTTTGCCATGATTAAGCTTGGGTGAGAGGAAGAACTGTAGTCTTCTGATATTAAGCCCCATCAAGTCCATAATCCCCCTTTTCCAATAGTAATGAAACATATTCCCATTAATGCTTACTACAGAGAAATCTAGCCCATCAGACCAAAGAGGCTAGCTGTGCTGACATGCAGAGGGGTTGAGGAGCATGAATATTCAGACCTGCAGCCCGCTGTGCTCACTGGCCCTTTTGCAAACACAAAACCCATCAGGTCAATCCTGTCCCAGTTAGCCGAGACTGCAAACCGTTTCCAGAGGTTGGGTGCTTGATGAGCAGCCTGTTCACAGCATCTTTGCTTATTTTTATTTTTATTATTTTATTTTATTTTATTGCTCCTTCCATGCACCAACATGCTGCTCTTTGTAAGGTCCTGCTACCTCTCCAGTCCTGAGCCAGTGGAGAGCTCTGCCTGGCCACCAAGCCACTGTCGCAGCCATGTCACAGTGGCTGCTGTGGCTCTTATCCTGTGCTGGACCCTGAGCTGGGGCCATCTGTGTCCAGGTGCCTGCATGTGTACCGGGGGCACGTGGCAGGCTCCAGCTCTGCTCCATGATAACGAAGCCCCAGGGCATGCAGCCAGCACTCAGCCCAGGCACAGCCTACAGGCACAGCCTCTCCTGGCAGTGCTGCCTGGTTAATTATGATTTCAGCCTGGTTTCCTAGAGAAATCCATCTTCTGTGTGGACCCTGGCTGTGTGGCTTTTCACCAGTGTGCCTCAGTTCCAACCCACAGTAAATTTTTAACCTTACCAGTGTTTTAAACTGAATCTGAGAGAGGGCAGAGGGATGCTCCAGATTGCAGCCTGTTACTATCTCTGTCCTTCTGGCACCCATCCGTCAGCTCCCTTTTCTACAGACCCAGGCACAAAGATCTCCAGGACTGAATTTTCCAACCATTCATCATTTTGTGAAAGCAGAGCAGCCAAAGCTCACCCCTATCATATACCACAAGGGCAGCATCCCCACCGTAACCCCCGCAGTGATGCCAAAAAAACAAAATGCTGTTCCATCAGATTGTGGTTACATCCCCCTGTAAGTGTATGATGTTGTGTGCGACATCTGTGCATCAGTATTTTAGGTGTACAAGGATGAGAAGTTAACATATTCACTAGGCCCTGTTAGCATATTGCATGTATAATTTATAAGCTCTTAAGATCAGGCTGATTTCTGGTGTGTTTTTAGTTTGTTTGTTTTGTGCTTTTTTTTTTTTTTTTTTTTTAAACCACCAACACTTTGTGATTTATTTTAATTAGCCTTTCCTTTGCATAATATAACAAAACCCCTTCGTTCAATTTTAATCTTTTCCAAATTCCCTTGTCGCTGGCTGAACCAGATGATATCAGAACACTTTAATAATTTTCTAAATCCTTAAAGTCAATAAATAAGTCAAACTTGAAAACACACCTCCACACCAAGCAGTTCCCTTGGAAGAAGGCCACAACAGGCTCCTCACAGATCTGATACCCAAACTGGGTGTCTTTCAATTGCACTTGCAAATTAAGGTGAAAGCTCAAGCAAGCAGCTGTGCAGACAGGGAAAGTGGTGATAATGGAATGGGAATTAAGGAGAACACTTGTTTCTTAATAATGTATAGACTAATAAACTGTCATTGCTCTCTATCCCAATTAAATGGCTTTATTTAGGTTTGTTTGAAAGAGTGTCTTCACAGCTGACTTGATTTTGATGCTAGCATTTGCCCCGTCCCTGTCTATGAGGGTGGTGGCAGTTCTTGGGCAACGGATGCACGAGGTCTCGCGGTGGGCATGTGGCAGCCCCCTGCAGGACTGTCCTGCAGGCGAACTAACAGAAGGAAAAGCCATCCTGCAAGCTATGAATATAAAGAAAAAGCTCCAGCACCATAACATCTGCCTGGGCATGTGATGGAAATGGCCGAGGACAAAATGAGCTAATTAGATGATGTGTAAATGGACCAATACTTCATCTGCTCTTGTGTCTTGCCTGTTTGTTTATTAATTGTGTTCTTGCTCTTTCTTGCTGCATCCGTGAGCCAAGCAGCTTATTTTAGGATAAAATAAGCCTTTAAAGGGGGCTCAGGGAAGGAGCTGGGGACCAGATGGCTGTTTGGAGGATGTCACCCAGGGCCCAGGGGGAGGGCAGGGCTCTGTCCTCCTGCACGAAGGCAAAGCGGTCAGCAAGAGCACATCAGGAATCACCTTGCAAATAAGCAAGTCCCATTAGGAGGCTAAAACTTTCATCACGGAGAGCTTCAATTACTTAGATCAAGCAGGATAAATATTTTCTTATGATCCAGTCAGAAGAAGCCACTTCTAGCTGTTGGGCTGGGCTGCTTCAGCGCACTGTTTGTTGAACTGTCAATCGTTATCTAAACTTAATCCTAAGAAATAAGCCATGTATTATGAATAAAGCTGGAATTAGCAGAGCATATGGGACCTAATAAACACAATATTCACAGGATTAGATATGGAATATTAAGGTCTGATCCTGCTAGCCTTTCCCATATCAGCTACCTCGCTAATATTTCTTTTGTTAATGTGCAAGGGCCTGTTTTAGAGAAAGATAATAGCTGTGGGGATAAATTACAGGTAAAGCAGCATGGAAATGATCAAGTCTTTAAAAGATGGCCAGTGACTTTAAATGTCTGGATCGGGGTGTTTTTTCCTAACTTCCCATTAAAAAAAAAAAAGTACAAATTTAAGACATCCTGAATTATAACTGGAAAAATTTACCTCTATCAAAGAGGGAACAAACCTTGAAGTCTGCAGTAGAGGACACAGACTGCAATACCACTTCATCTTCTACAAATATCTCAACCACAACATTTGCACAAAGGTGGCAGTGCTGAAGGAGAAAAAGAAAATTAAACATTTAGCTTAAATAATATTTAAATTAACACAACATTAAATAACACGAAACCCAGAGTATGGCAGCACTGAGCTCCGGCGTTACTGGTATTTAGATACCTGTGATAATGTGAAAAGCCCTGAGATATTTGGAGCCAAGACTGAAGGTTGAACATCTCAGGAATTGAAATGGGTGTATCTTGGTCAGGAAATAGGTGCATGTAAGTTGCTAACACCGTCGGTGAGGTGAGGCGGGAGACATAAACATTGTTCTGTTGGTCCTGACCTTCTATAGCAAATGAAGTAAAAAGCATTTATTCCAGCACCAGCCCACCCATACAGGTGGGTGAGAAGTTCAAAGCGTATTTGTGCTTACCTCGCCTGCCTCTCTGCTTCACACGTGTGCTCCGTTGTGCATGTCAGGGCAGAAACACCAAGATTAGGCCTCTGCCACTGAACTGGTGATAAAGACCATTAACTCGATCTGTCATTGCTGGATACCCACTCCCAGCTGATCCGATTGATTTCCCGTGGATTAGCAGGATGCGTCAGATGCTGGAATAAATAACCCAGTAACCTCTCACCGGGAATGGCGGGGAGGGGACGCGTTACGTGCAGCCCTCCGCACCTCACTCGTGTCCCTCTTAAAACACCGAGCCATGGCAGGCGCATATTGGTCCCATCCACGATAACAGCTGCTGTCCAGACACACCGATCCATTGTCTGCATCGCTGATGGCCAGCTAAGAACAATAATCCTGCTTGCTGCACTGGGAAAATAACAGCATTCGGGTCAGACCTTTGCTCTCAGGACCCCATGGTGTTTCAGATGTCTTTAACAGACGATAGCTCTGGCTTAATGCAGGAAGACATCAGGATCTCTGAGCAGCACGAACTCCCCAGAGCTACCCTCAGAGCACCTGCTACAGGGTACCACCAGGATTTTACCTCATATAGCCGGGCATCCTCATGCTTTGGTAGCTGGAGTGACAAGGAAAGTGAGCATCAGCCAGAGCAGTGTAAAGCTGCCTTAACCCTGCAAATAGCTTGACCTGACAGTATGCTTCCAGGCCCCTAAGAGATGAGATCAGTTTATTTATACATCAGCAGCCTCTTCAGCTGCAGCAGGAGGCGTGTGTCTGTACCTGCCATCTCTCCCTGGCAGCAGCCAGCTCGCAGCGCTGCCTCTCTCCTCCCCTCTGCTCTGGAGAGAGCACGTCTGGGCTCACAAGCAAGCACACAGCCCTGCGTAAGAGCAGCTAATTACTGCTGAGGACGAGCCATGGCCACGTGGGAGTGCTGGGTTTGCTCTTGCTGCTCGTGTGCCTTCCCCATGCACCAGCCCAGCCTGCACCACCCACTGCCCCAGGTGCTGCTCTGGAGGCCGTGGGGGACCTGTGGTGACCCCGAGGGGCAGAAGGAGCGTGCCAGGCACTCGGGTATGCTGGGGACTCCCAGGGTATGCTGATATCCCCAGGGATACTAAATACAGGAGACAACCGCGGCGCCTTGCCAGCCTCGGTCTCCAGTTGTATTTTTCTTGCGTGGTTGTTGTAAACCTGAAAGTGCATGGGCGAGCCAGAAAGCCTGTATAATGCCACAAAACAAGCTCCCAAGATGGGAGTAACCCATGATGCGCAAGTTCAGCCACATAAAAGCCTTCTTAGTGCAGTAACTACAGCACAAGTACTTTCCTGAGGATGCTGTGGTCCCAACAATACCACCACGGGGCGCAGTCCAACGCCTGCACTCACAGATGCCTTGCTGTGAGTGCCAGCAGCCTTTTGGTTCGCAAAAGAAAAACAGTTGTGCAAGTGCCCTGTGTCACTTTGCTTGTCCAGCATGGCAGGGAGGAGTTGCCCAGACACTTGTCACCCTGCAGGACTCCTCATGTTATGCTGTGTTGGTACAGGGAGAAGATGGGACCTGCTGGAGGGGTTCTGGAGCCCATGGCAAAGCTTCTGTTAGCTTCCACGGACTTGAGCCACTTTAATCAGAGCCCTGCTTGCCTTCAGCTGTAATGCTAACCACATAGCTCTCCCCATCACTAAGATTTATCATGCAATTTTTCACTGAGGCCTTTGTGATTTAAAGCCCGAGTATTCGGCCAATGTTCTGTTTGACACTGAAGTGACATATCTTCTTGTTATTAACTCCACACACAGGGCTACTCCATGCCTGATAGTGCAGTGCTGGACAGTATTCAGCAAGCCCCAGGCCTAAGCAGGAGCTGCCTTTGAGCAGCTTTGCTGCAGCTCAGTGTATCGGAGTGATTCAGGTAGAAGCACCAACTATTCATCTTTCACAGACCACACATAAAGCCAGACGTATAGAAAGGGGAAATGCTAATAAGCCCCAGAAGCTCTGCTCCCGAAGAGAAACCCACTTCCTAACTGCAGTGAGCTATTGATGGATGGTTTGGGTTCATCTCCAGAGGGTGCTCCAGGAGAATACTGATCTCTGGGGCTTTCAATAAGAAATGCAGTACAGCTGGGCCAATTTTCTTGTAAAGGTACGGGAGAGTACCAGGACTGCAGCACATGAAGGACAGCAGAATAGCTTCTGCAGAGTTCACTGAGCATAAAATAAAGCAGCTACAATTACTCTTAAGAAGAAAGAGAAAATCTTTTCCATGCATTTTTAATGCAATTCATCGTGGGAAAGATACACTGAAAGATCAAGATTATTCATGATACTTTCATTTGCCATACCCATTGCCAAAAAATGGATCCACTTAAGAATCTGCCTATCAGATCATGTTCCTAGGTGTGAAGATAACAGGACGTATTTTCCTGGTTACCTTTCCTTTATAAGTCTGATCAATGAAATGCTACAGATTCTGAAAGGTATTTAATATGGTTTTGCCCACAGATGTAGCAGCAGATCTTTGGCAGGAGAACCACTGACAGATTTAATTAGAGCTCCAATTCAGGGAAACAAATGGAATCATCTACCACAAAGTGCTGTTTGCACCCAGAGGCATTACTGCAGTACTTGTGCTCAGGACTGAATAGCTTACTGATGCTGAAAAATGCCCATGGCAAATTATTCTCATCCATTCTCGTTTGTTACCTTGTCGATAAATTGCATGGACTGGTGATATTGGAGCCTACTCCCAGATTCCCGTGTCCGGTTTAAATGCACGACTGCACTCTCTCCTCACCTGCGCAATCCATCCTGTGTCCCCTGCCATGATGGATTCTGGTTCTTCTCAGGCAACTACTGAAGTAAAAAAAAAAAAAAAAAAAAAAAAAAAAAAAAAAAAAGCCAAGTAATTACTTCCTCTCAGAGTGACTTTAACTGAAAAATTAAAACTTTCTTCAGAGCTACTGAGCTACTGTCTGGGCACATACTGTCTAGGCATATGTGGCCTGTCCCTGTCTCCTCAAAAACCCTCTTATCTTCTGCAATAAGTGCACCAGCATGGTTTGTTCTCACAAGCCATACCATTTTGAGTACTTTTTAAAAAAATTCCTTTCCGGCAAGTTTAATTTACAGCTTTGGACTGGCTGCATTGTAGCATGTGGCTAACAGGGTCTGTCAGTCAGATGCAGGGGCACTGGTGGATTATTAATTTTGAATATTGTGGATCTCAGCATCAAGTCACCAACACATAGGGTCAAATGTAGATTCAAATCTCCAGAACTCATTTTGGTCAGCTGTGGCAAAAGAGTGGGGACTGCCTGGCTTATCACACTGACACATTAAGCCCTTGCTTCCAAATGTTTCAGTGGAAGTTGTGCCCAGACAAGAAATGAATTCATGGTGCATGTTGCAAGTACAGAGTGGTTCCAGTTCTGGCTGTCCTCCCCAACTAGCTGCTGGGCAGCCCTGGTAAGACCTAAAGAAATGCCATGAGCCAGATTCCCCTGAGTGCAGTTCTGGCTCTATGGCTGACACTGGAGTTTCAACTTCATAAATGCCGAGACTCTCCAAGAACGAGGTCCTACAAATCTATATATACACTGCACAGCCTAGGCTGGTGTAAACACTGTTTTAATGGTTTGAGTTCTCATCTAAGAAACAGTAAAAAAATGTTACAGTGGAAACTACCACTGTTGATTATCTTCCTAGTAATATATGAATGCATGGACATGTTATTATATACTGTATACATATAGTACATGTGTAATATAACGTACTACATATACTATGTATAATCCACTTTTTCAGAACTAACAGCGTGCACAATTGTGTACAAAGTGCATCTCATAGCTGTTAGGTTCAGTTTTGTTTGACATTATAGGCATGTGGCATGATTGTCAGGGCTCCCTTTATAGTCATTGAAGAGAAATAGACTTTTCTGGGCTCCCTTTCATTTTGCCCTAAAGAAGACCACAAAAGTAGGCCAAGCAAACTGCACCCTAGAAAGTGCCCCTCTCTTCTTGGACTGTAAAGGGAACCCAGGGTGACTGCAGTAAAGAGGTCAAAGTCTGAGTTACAGGATTAAAAATAGAGGAGCTAAATTCCACCCATGTGGTTCAGATAAGGGAGGCAAAGTGAAGCAAGTCAGAAGACATTTGATGAGTGCAGTCTGGTCAGTTATTTTCTAAAATTGCTGTGATTTCACAGTGCTGTCTGTTAGTAACAGGATGACTAGGGTCCTAAATATGGGGGAAAAAAAAAAAAAAAAAAAAAAAAAGAGCTTTAATTAGCTATTGACACAGCAGAGCTTAGATCTGTGGAGATCAGAGCCCCTTTGTGCCAGACACTGCACTATAATACGATGGGAGACAACACTGTCCTGGCAAGTGTATAGGCTCAAGAACAGGAGATGGGAAGAAATATAGAGAGAGGTCACTCACTCATTAATTTTGCATGAGAAGTTGGTGCAAAATTGCACTAGTTGGTGCAATAAAATTAGGTGGAGGTTGGAAAGAAATATGTATTATTTTTTTCTGACTGCCCCATCCTACATCTGGCAATTCAGAGAAAGGATTTGTCCTCTAGTAAGTGAACTTCTCGAGGTTTCCTGGGGCAGGAGCAGTACAAGTCTCTGTAACTGTGCCATGAGACTGCACTGGAGGCAATGTGGCCACTTGTGGCAGAAAGGCATGGGAATGACCTGAGCAGGAGATGTGGCAGGAGAAAAGCCTGGTGAGCGGCATGGAAGAAAACCCCCAGGGCAGTGAGGGGCAGGGTTCTGGGACTGAGCTCATGCTGTGAGGATGGTGCAGGCACAACAGTGGAGTGTAAATAGCCCTGAGGTTGGCTGAAAACAAGTAGGCTCCATGAACCTGATGCAGATGCCTCTGGGAGCCTGAAGGGATTTACAGGTGTGATGTGGTCAGACCAATTTGAAGTAGAAGCAATTTTGGTAGCAGCGCTTTGGGCTGGAGAAGAGCAAAGGAAAGAAGCTGGAGAAGTAGGAGGATTAAAATGTGGCCCTCAGCAGGGAGAGGTGCTTGAAGGTGGACAGCAGGTTGAACATGAATTAGCCACGTGCCGTTGTCACTAAGAAAGCTAATGTTATCCTGGGCTACATTAGGCAGACTATCACCACAGGTGATCCTTCTCCTCTACGCGGCACTGGTGAGGCCGCACCTGCAGTGTTGGTCCAGTTCTGGGCCACCCCAGTACAGGAGAGACATGGGCATACCGGTGAAACTCCAACACAAGGCCACCAAGATGGGGGCCAGGAGCACCTCCCCCTGTGAGGAGGCTGAGAGCTGGGCCTGTTCAGCCTGGAGAAGAGGAGGCTCAGGGGGGATGTTAAAAATACTTATAAGAGTCTATGAATACTTGAAGGGAGTGTGCAAAGACAGAGCTGGGTTCATTTCAGTGGTGCCCAGTGCCAGGACAAGAGGCAAAGGGCACAAACAGGAACACAGGAGGTTTTGTCTGAGTATCAGGTAACACTGCTTCCCTGTGTGGGTGACATCTCTGGAAGAGGCTGCCCAGAGAGGTTGTGGAGATCTTCAGAAGCCCCCTGGACGTGGTCCTGGGCAGCCTGCTCTGGGTGGCCGTTCCTGAGCAGGGACCATATAGGCTCCAGAGGGCCCTGCCAGCCTCAGCCATCCTGTGGTTCTGTGCTGGGCTGTGGTGCCACGTGGCTGCAGGCTCTGTCCTGCTCGGAGCTGTGGCATGTCCCTGGCACCCCTGACATACCTGCTGCCACCAGGATGGACCAGCACCCAGCCTTGATGCCCTGGGACTGCCCTCCCGGCGAGGCTGCTGGGTGCAGTCTACACTTGAGCAACTGCTTAGAAATACAAATAAATAGAGCAATGTTGGTGGGGCAAGCTCCAGGACACTGTCACGGTAAGAGCCCTGTCTAGAAAAAGTGCACTGGCAGACCCTTATGTAGCTATGGAAATTCAGTGGTGGTATCACATCCTGAGTGAACGCTGTAATTGCTAACATTGCAATAACAGAGGGACATTAACAGTGTTTTCTTAGCAGGACCATGTATTTACATGGCTGAAAGTGAAATGAAATAAATGGGATCTGTTGTAAATATGTAATTATTTTTTAGTCTTATTTCAGTGAGGAAAAAAAGGTGAAAACCTAGAATTCAACCCAAGTTGTAATTTCTTATTTCCAATTTTGCCATTCAGTTGCAGAACAACCAAAAAAAAAAGTCTAATTTGCATTAGACAACCCTAAATTCCACCCTCCGTATGTTGCAGAGAAAGTATAGCTTAGGAGCAGCTTGTCTGATCACTCTTCGGTCCTCATCAAATGCTGGCTGCTTGGATTAGGGTCTCCTGATATGTGGGAGGTGACTAATTGTCCTTCATTTATTTTGCAAGGATGCTTTTATTGTTATGTGGAGTTGCCATCTGTCCACCTTGGAGAAGAGTCCCAGAAGATTTTAAACCTCAGTGATATAGCTTCAGGTGTCTCTCTAAAGGGCAAAGATTGGCCTACTTTCATCTCTGTGCTATGCAGAGGCTTCTCCATCAGACAAGTCTGAGTGAAAGACTCACCCTGAATGGCTTGATCACACTTCACCTCCTCTTGTGAAGGGGCTGTGTGAAAGAGGGAATCAGTCAGTCAGATGGCCAAATTTAGAATTTCTGACAAATTTAGTTTTAGGTCAGCTGCTTGCTGCTTCTTTTTTTTTCTTTAGTTTCTTATTCCTCCCCCCCCCCCCCTTTTTTTTTTTTTTAGATGACTGACTGATAATCACACACAACTTTTTCTTTTGAAATGAGAATTTGACACTTCTTTTTGAAGATGTCTAAGTGAGGCATTCAGACTTGCTGGAAATCTTTTTTTTTTTTTTTTCCTGCAGTCAAGAGCAAACGGGAAGCAAATCCATGAACAATATCAATTCCAACAGAAAAAGCATTTAAGCATTTTCCAGTCAGCATTGCACCTACATATGCACACACAGAGTCAAGTGAATCCCCGAAGCTGTTACTCTATATGAGACACATTTTCCTTCTGTCACTTCTGCATGAATGATTGCGTGTGGGATTTTTTTCTTTTGTACTCAGGGATAATAATTAGAAATAGCCTTCATTTGCATGCTTTGTGACCTTTGCAGTCAGGACTGCAGTGAGCAGGGATGTGGTTTAGAGTAACTGCTGCACACACCCTGTGTTTGTGATTTACAGGCATTCTCGCAGAGTGAAACCTGCAGGGCTGGTTAGCTCAGCCTGCCTGGCTCTCTCTGGCCGCTGTAACCAGCACCAGCACCACCTAGCCAAGCAGAATAAATTCCAAATTAATTAATTAATTAAATAAATAAATAAATAAATTGTGCCCAACAGCTCTCCCTGGCAGAGGTGAGCAGGGTGACCAGTGCCAGCAGCACAGATGGACCCGCGGTGGCCCTGCAGGGACACAGCCAGACCCCAACTTCTCACCCTGGCCAGTGCCCTCTGGAGCATCCCAGCAGGGCTGCACGGCTACAGCTGCACACGGCCTGACCCATGAAGACACAATCAGCACATACCAGACTGAAAAGATCTGGGGCGCAGAAAAGGTTGACTGCATTTGCTGATAAAGCTTCTACTGGGGCAAACTGGGAAGAAGTGGGACCACAGGCAAAATCCTGGCTGACTTAAATTCATCAGTTCAACCACAACCTTTAAAAATGGCGTTTGGATGAAGTTGTCTGACTTCATCCGAACTGCCTGCTGCAGAATGAAAGGTCTGGAAGCACCTCTGTGCTGCTACAACATGAACCCAGGGCAGCACAGCCCCATCATGCCAGCCCATCACAGCCACCCCTGGGCACCAGCAGCACCCACCTGCTGCCTCATGCAGTAGCAACAGAGCTGCATCAAGCTCTGCCTTGGGACCACCGTGGGGACCATGAACCTGCTCTGCCACCCTCCTGTCTGTCCCAGCACTCACAGGCAGCTGCAGCAGGGGCAGATCATATGCACGGGGTGCCTGGGGGAGGCAGCTGGGAGAAGACAGCTGAACTCTCTTCCAGCCTTGTGCCCCGAGACCTTCCTTCTCTGTGCTCCAGTTTACTCATCTGGATGTACGAATATTTAGCTCCCTCTGAGGGCTACTCGCAGGAGGATTTTGTATTTGCACAGCGTTGAGGAAAGTGTTACAAATGCTTTTAAATGAGCAGCTGGAATGGCATCCACTTGAGGTCTGCTTATTTTCTCTCTAGGTCTTTGGGAGAGTTATATGGCAATTTAATATTACTCATGACACCTGGCAGTGTTAAACACATTCACATTTTATTCAGGGTCGATCACAGAGTTTGCAGGGGCCCAAGGAAGAGCATTGCTCCAGGCTGCCAGGAGTGAGAGAGTTCAGCCAGATCCTGGGTCAGAGCCAAAGAGAAAGCTCAAGCTCATGAAACGCCAAATCGATGCAGAGCTTTGAGCTCTTTCCAGAGCATGAGCCTTAATGCAATCACTAATTTTGCTTTCATTTCCAACTGTCCTGCCCACTGTCATACAGATCACTTGGAGGAACAGCATCTGAGAAGTGGCATCCTAAATAAACTCAACAGCACGTCTTCAACCTTAACAGCATTGTGGGTAGTGTACTATTCCTCGTGCTTTAGCAACACTCTTATTATAAAGACATTTACTTGGTTCCCTGGAGAGAACATGATCAAGTTTTACTCTGAGATACTCAGTAAATGTGACAGTGCTAAATGGAAGGGTTTTCAGGCAAGAATAAAGCCAGCTTTAAGCATGGCAGAAGGAGAGAGAGCAAATTTATTACTACAGCTGATCACATATGCTGTCTCAGAGGAGATGATATGAAAGACACGGAACATCATTTGCACTAATTAGAAGAACAGTGTCACCCCAGTGTATAAATATTTTAGATTTCAACACATGTACTGTAGAGGTCATCAGCAGCAGGCCTGAAGAGAGGAGCGTACCGCGAACAGAAGCAGCTGTTTGCACTCTGGTATTCCCTATGGGTAACATACACGACACTGACAGATCGAGCACCCTTCAGGGAAACCTTTTGCAAACAATTTGAAAGACAGAAGGTGAGAAGAAGGGAATGATCTCTGCAGCAGTGAATGAGTTTGTGGGGAAAGCTCGCTGTTACCTAGGAGCATGTAAGGGTCAGAAGGGGTTGCTGAGGCTGTCCTATAGCAGGAACACTTCAAGCAATGGAAAATGAACGTGCTCCTTGGCATCTCCCACCTCTCTGCAAGTCATTATTCCTGCCCATTGCTGCCTGTTTCAGGTTTTCCCCTTGGTGCAGCCTGTTCCGTATTTTCAATTTCCCTTCTATAAAGCACTTCTATCCAGCTTGCTTAGCACCACTTCTCACCTAAATGCCAGTCACTAACCCCGCTTTTTGAATGATCTGTTTGGTAATTGATAGGGCTATACCTGTAAAAAGAGCTTCTCCCTGCCTAAGACAGAGATGGCTAATTCAGGACAATTGTCATCTGCTTAATGGAAATTTCAATAGGCTCTGCAGGAACCTTTGCTGGTCCCTGGGGATTACAGTTGCAACTATTATTTTCTGCTGGAAGACCAATCTGCAAAGACTAATTTTAAATGGATTACTCTTGTTTTACAATCTGATTTCCAGTTGAAACTAATACGAAAGAACTTGCACGGCTCTCAGCTGGAATTTCCTGTGAGATGCTCGGCTTTGTCAGCTCTAGAGACAGTTTCCAGCTAATCCTGTAGAGTGGATTTGATTTTACAGAGATTTGCTGAGCAAAATAGAGGGTAGATGCAAAAGGTCAAGTTTTGCCACACACATTTCCCTGTTACGCTGGTCCCCCAGAGGAGAGCATCATCCCCTGCCTGAGCTCCTGCCTCCAGCTGAGCCTGTAGCTCCATAGAAAACAATACACTAAACCTGGGGGGAGAGGAAAGTTGTTCATAATAGGAGGGAAACTTCGGTACCAGACTAAGCAAATTGCTCACTCAGTCTCTACAGCTGCCTTGGCCGTAGCCTTTACAAGGCAGGTTGCTCATTAGCAGCGTCGGCTCAACAAAACTTCCTAAGGACGCTGATGTTGAAGGTGCATGGTGAGAACATTGAGCTGCCCTGTCCCGGCAGCAGTACTTGTGCAGCAGGCAGGGAGAGTTTTCTAAAGCAATGTTTGCTGAATGTGCATAGAGGCTACCGGTGCATCCAGAGAGCTCGGTGTTTATCTGCTAGTGAGCTGCGTCCCCCAGGCATTACACTGTGCTGAATTCCTCTTCCTTCAGCCTTATTCATTACAGCACAGGCACCAGAGATCAGCCCTAACCACAGTGAGTCGTGGCTATTCTTATCTTTTTAAGAATGTGGAGATCAGGTTATTCCTTTTCTCCTTGCTGCAACTGATAGAAAATCATCTGTTCTCTAAACTAAAAGGAACAACAAAACAAAATCAGCTTTTCTCTGTGTCCCTTTTACCTCCTACAAACTGAGGAAAAATATAACTACTGATACCTCTCCTTATAGGCATAGGCTTGCTGTGCAAATGGGGTGGCTCAAGCATATGCCACTCACCTCTGCTGACAGCAACTTGAGAAACAGCAGTAACCTGACCTCTTCTCATCACGTGAAATTAGGTTGTTTGGGCTGGATAAGATCAGAATTTTTTCAAATCTACCTCAGTTGTTACTGTTTTGTGTTCTTTGAGATGGTCACAAATGGTCTGATTGTTCATTTTTCCAGACTGGTGACTTGCTGTCTCTACTGAGTAGGCAGCAGGCTTGGCTCCTTTCAGTGTCATGGAAGTTCACTGCTCAGCCACAGTTCTTTCATAATGAAAGAAAACAGCTTTAGTATCATCTCAGCCACATCCTTCAGCATGCTGGGTGGATTTTGCCAGGTGCAACCAATCTGCACATACCTAGATTACTCAATTACTTTCTAACCTCTCATTTTCCTTTTCCAATGGGAGTTTTTGTACTTTGTCACCAGTATTAATTGAATCAGTCACTTTAACAAGTGATCTCTTATTTTTTCTTGCATTTTACCCTCCTCAGAATACTGCCAAAGCATCAACACTATTCCAGCAGTCTAACATGTAGCTCTCTAATCTGCGCAGTGTCCCAGATTTCAGTAGTTTGTTGAAATATAATGATACATCAATTATTTGAACTAGGAACCTTGGACATCTGTCTTGAAGCTAAACTTAACACCTGAGGCTCCCTGCCTTCCTGCATGCCTTCAAGAGTGCAAGGAGTGCGGGATGGCTGGCCAGTGGGTTCACAAGAGGCCACGCTGGCAGCTTCTATCTGAAGCAGCCTGCCAGGGTCCAACAATGAAGCACATCTAAGATGTGCTAAGATGTGCTTTCTATATTTAAACCCTGAAGAAATCCAAATGTACATCGTTTTCTTTGTCAGTGACAATCCATGTGCAGTGTTTCTGCTGACCTTCCCCATGGCAAGGGCCTCCTGCAGGGGACACACGGTGCTGTTCTGTCCGCAGTACAAGGAGTTCATCTCCTGGCCATGGACTGTCTTTGAACCTCGAGTCCTTCATGCCATAAAGATTCCTGGAAAGACTGTTTTATTAGAGTTCTGTAACTTCCCTTCATGAACATATATAATTCACTTGCTGCAACTGATGGAAAATACCTGGTACCTTCAGATTATTAATACTTGAAAACAGAAGCATCCAGAATATCATCCAGATATCACCACTGTCTGGCTTCAATATTGTGTTCTTTATTATCCGCAGTAGTGCTTTATCTGACTTACTTGCACTGTATGGGCAAAAGCCTCGACCTTAGCCAGGATCCCCTGCTTCAGATTGCATACAAAATAAACAAACAAACACAAAAACCAACCACGATAACAACAACAACAAAAAACTGAACAGGTATCATTTTCCCTGTCCTGGGGCTTTTAAAAAAAATTGTGAAGAAGAAGGGTATGTGGCAAAGGTGGAGCAGACAGAGAAATTGCAAAGGATAACTGTAGATATTACTATAGGCACAAGGTGTGGCTCCTAGTTATCTGAAAAACTTTAAAAGCATTGGTGAAAAGGTGATCTGAGCTATTGATGATTTCTGTTAGTGGATTCTCCTTTAATTATTTACAGCAATGAACTGGATATAAATTGAGATGCTAGTATCCATCTGGGTTGGGCTCTTGGTGTGATAGCTGTAACAAAGCTGCAGGGATTTTTGCGGGGCAGCCAGACAAAAGGGCCCTCATGACTGGCAGCTGATTTGGAACAGAGATGGCAGGTGCAGAAGGAAAACAGCTGAGGAACGTGAGCAGGTAAGGAGAAAGGAGCAGAACAGTGGAGTATCTCAGTGGTATGATCAAGGTGCACCATTTGGTGCATGGGCTAGTTTGGAAGTCAGATATGCAGTTGCTTATTATCCTGAGCTCCCTGGTTCTTGTGTTTTAAGAGGGCAGAACTGCATCCCAGTTACCAAGCTGCAGCAAAATGCACCCCTGTTGCCAAAAGGGAGTGTCTGTTCTGATGAGAGGGTTGCTTTGGAGGCAACAGGAATAAGTCAATTTATTCCTTGTGGCTTTTTTTGAAGGTATGGGAAATCATCAGTTATGAGGGGGTTGTATCTGCATGTTCTAGGTTAAGAGAGCTGATTTGGTTTTGAATAGATTTGCATTTCTTCTTCTGGCTTTGGTAGCTAAAGAGTTGTGGTATGGGCTCCTAATAAGTAATCTTGGGCAAGTTCTAGTCTGCCTTGGGATTTTGGCCAGTGAAAAGTGATAGTGATCATGATATCAATTGTTTCTTCACAAGGGATTTTGCACGGAAACCTTGATGCTTGTGAATTAAGATCCAGTGGAGACAAATCTCAAGATTGTGCAGCCAAGGGAAAAACGCAAGCTGTTTCCCCAGTGCAGTCATGCCGTTAGAGATCAGCATTCTAACATTAAGTCATTTCTTGTTTCTGAAATAGTAGATACTTTTTGGGCAGCATTCCTGCAATCCAGGGAAAGGAAGAGGTTGTTGCCAGTACTCAGGCTGAATTAAAATGGGATTGGCACAAAAGTTAGGTTGAAATGACCTATGCAGATAACTCGATTTGGCAGAGACTAAGGCGCTGTTTATAGTCGCGTTAAGAAGCGTGAGAATGCAGGGGTGGAGCTCCTCCGTGGGTTTGTGGAGATGTGGGGGAGAGAAAGAAAGAAACGCAAGAGAAGGAGACTTGCCTCTTGCCAGCCTCAGGCAAGGAGTCAAGCTTGTGAGCGAGCAGCCTAAAGGAGGACAGAGCTGCCGAGAAACACCCAGCCTCCTGCACAAAGAAATGCTCATCTGTGTTCCCCCTTCTTTCCCACAGCACAGCAACGCCTGTGAAAAATTACAGCACATTGGCCAAGGCACAACAATTTTAAAGCTGCATTTAACACACTTGTAGCTGGGTTCTTTTTCCACTGCATAGTGAGTGTTCTGAAAAGCCTGGGACCCCAGAAGCATCGGCATTATTTTAGCTTGAAGTTGGTATTTTTAAAGAATAACTTATTAAAATGTATCTTGCCTGCACCAGTAGGGTTTGGAGCCTCCCTGGGCTGCCCACAGGTATGAAAAGCCAAACCTTGACTCAATATAAGAACTGAAAGAGAGAGATGACGTGGAAGGCATTTGGAAAAAAAACTGCTTCAGCCAAGTCTGTACAATGCAAACACACATACTCACATGCAAAAGTGTAATTTTCCTCCAATAAAGATTCAACACAGGCAGATTAAACCAGAGTGTCCTGCCAACATCTCAAGAAAGCATGCTAGCATGTCCTGTGGAAGCAAACGAGAGAGAACGGGGACTGCAGTGGTTTCCACGTGCGAGTGTGTACGTGCACATGAGCAGAGGGCATTAGAACACATGCATGTAAATACAGATATGCACATCTATACATGATGGCAAGATCAAGGAGCTTTAACATACTGGAAAGAAGAGAGAGGGAAATCCCTAGCAGGGATCGTACTGAGGGATGACGGGGTTGGCAAGATGTGCAAGGAAGATGATATTAACATACATGGTTTGTATGAGTCAGACAAAGATAATAGAGGTATTACAGTACAGAAAAGCTGAGGCCAATGAACTCCTGCTAGTGAAGATTACAGTTCAGCTGCCCACCTTTCCCTCCTCCCTGATTTATTTTTGTTAGAAGAACCAGGCAAATCCCATGGGGAGGAGTGGGGTAACGGGAAGCATTGTCGTTTTCTCTCCAGAGCCACAGTGCAGCAGTGACATGGATGGCTGTGGTAAAAAAGGAGGAGGGCAAAAATGTAGAGAGGAACAGATGTGATGAGGGAAGAGGAGTGAAGAAGGTGTGAGAAAAGCAGAGGGAATGTGGAAAGTCAATGTAAGAGAGAGAGGAGGACACTTACAGCAGTGAAGTCAGAGATTTCTGTGACCGGAGAACACAGTGTTTGAAAGATGGAAGGCAGAACCCCCAGAAACTGGAGTGGGAGTGGTACCTAAGGCAGTTAGCTGAGTACATGCATCTGCCTGGGATGAACTGGCAAGTCAAAGACCATAAACATGTTGTTAACAGGTAGCGGGGATGTCTTGATGGATGCTGAAGCCTCTGAGGCCAGAGATTGTGATAGAAGTGACACCAGAGAAAGAAACAGAGGAACTGGTATGATCCCAAAGAGTCAATATTTTTGTGATTTATAGAATATTAAAAATAGAGTAATTTTTAAATGCTGAGGAAAAAAAAATAAAATCTGAAGTCTCAATCCAGAAGTAACATATCAAGGGGCTAAAATTCAAATCACTAGCTGATATCTCGAGGTCAGGTCAAACTGGTAATTCCAGGCACTCAGGGATGCAAAAAACAATGGCTCACATGAATGTTATGCTTTATTTTGGTTACACCTGTACATTTAAAACATTTTTTTTTTTTTTTTTACCTTTAAAACTATGTTATTATGCTTTATACTTGTTCATTTAAAACAACTATGCATGGAGTCATTCAAAACATACTGCAGGTCTAGGATCTTAAACAAACATGCAACCCTAGAATAAGTAGATCTAGTGAATATTCAGAGTCTGCCTTGCTTCTCAGATGGCTACCAAGGAAAAGCGTCTGTAAAATCAGTGGAATTACACCAGTGTAAAATAGGTGTGAGTGAAAGGAGAGTCAGTTCTTGACGTCAGCAGAGGAGGGTTGTAAACAGGGTGTCAACACATTTCCTCCTGATGCTGATCCGAAGTCCTTGTTAACACAGTGTGATGACACTTGAATTGTCATGAAGCCGTGTTACTCATTTTCGGCAGAGGACAGATCCATCAAGATTGAAGACAGGATGAAAGTAGAACTGTATCTGCTTATAATCATGCATGACCAGCTGCTCTGAAGCAGTAACTGCTCTGTGCTTGGAGGCTGTGTATAGAGGTGATGAATGCGCATAGCTGCCCACAACGGGAGCACGTTTATATATTGAGCACAGGCTAAGCAGCCTGGAGAACAGTCTTTTACAAAATTTAGATTATAACAGGGAAATGGCTGATACCTTTACGCTTATGTATACAGAACTGTTAAAAGTATTTATAAGATATTTCAAAAAGACAATAGGCATGTAAGTGTAAATGAAACAAAATGCCCCAGATAACATGCCTCAGAAAACCTACCTCAAATTTTACATGTGATGTGCCTAGCCTGAAAAACACAGATGAGAGAGAAAAACAATCTTCAGAAACTTCATGCACAAAAATAGAAAGTCAAAGTTTTAACAAACCACTGCAGGGCTAATGAACAAAGTGGCAGCTTTAATGAAAAAAAGTATATATATATATATATCCAGCTAAATATACACCATGTTATCAAACTCCCAAGCTAGCCTACTGAAAATCTTTCATTGATTTTAAAACTGTACAGTTTTATCAGGGCTGCATGCTAAGAACTGTTTTGTCCTAGAAAAAGGGTTGCTAAACTTGTTCTAATCTTGGAGATTTAATCCTGTGAGTAACTTTTCAGCTGGGAGACATTTCATTATGTCATCGAAATAGTGCTGGAAGCCGTGCCATGTTCTCGTGTCACAAGCAACCTCCAAGCCAAGAGGAGAGCTATATTTGGAAATGTTTTTGATTTGCAGACAATCTATTTTGTGTCAGCCATGAAGCACAAGAAGGAAGATACCCCTGTCCTAAACAAAATGAAACCAACCTTTTACTTCAGACTGCTCTTTGAAATTCCCTGGTTCATTACACTTGCTGAGCTGACTCTAGACAGTGGAAATAGTATAGGCTGGTCACTCCAAGGGAAGTTTTGTCTTTGTAGCTTATTGAATCTCTGGAGATATGACTGCAAAAAAACAGCCTTATGCACTTGAGAGGTATTCTAGAGGAGCTTATGTCTCTTCCTTGATAAGGGAAGAAAAACAGAAGCTTAATTTATAATGTGAACTGAACTCTAAGATGGCTAATGTTAGCAGACAGCACTACTGCTCCTGATGACTAAAACTCCAGCTTCCCTGCTTCTGTGTCAGGAAGATACAGGATACCCTTCACACAGAATTTTATGGTGTTGTTCAACAACCCCAAAAAAATAAAAATAAAATTATTTTCTGCAAAAGAATTACTAGATGATATCCACCGCAGCCTGTAACTGTGGCCAGTCCTGGAAAGTGGCTGCATAAAGTCACGAGGATGAATTTTTAAATGCTTACACCCAACTATTCATAATGAGTGGTGCCAAACATTTTTGCATCATAAACTGACTTTACTTACTATCCAAGCAGGTTCTTTCCAACAACAAACCTAGTACCAAGTTCCAGCCAGTCATGCTGGTGCTTGGAGCTGTGCCCCTTAGTGCTCTCCTCTTTGTCAGGCTTTGGCAACAGAAGATCCAAGGAAAAGCAGTCCCAGTCGGAACTTCTGAGAAGGAACTCTTCTTTCAGATTTGATAGCCATAACTTGAAGCTCAACCATCATTTCTGTATCTGTACCTGTGATAGGTTCTTCAGACAGTTTTTATTCTTTGCCTGGTTTATAGTTACTGAACACATTTAATAATGCACAGAATGGACATGATTTCCTTGGTAGTCATTACTATCATTAGTGTGCCTTCGAGATCTTCCCTGTTTTGAAGTGCAATATTCTGATGACTATCCTATGCGTCTGTAATTTTAGGGCCACACTGTATCCACTCCTTCCATGGTTTATTTGCAAGTGTGCTGGGCCAAAGCCCCTAGGAGTAACCTAATGCTAAGCGGAACTTCTGATCTTCCTACCCAACCCCAAGAGACAAAATGTCAGAAGTGCTGAACATATATTTATTTACCCGAATACCAGCCATGAGAGCCCAACACTATGTGCACTAGAGGGGAAATTGCTACATGCCATAAAATAAAGTAACAGCAGTTGTGCATCTTTTGTGTGTGTGTGGATAGCAAGGATGGCTGCCTTGGTGTGACCCCAGCTTGAGCTTCCTATCTGGAGACATTCACATCAGAAAGTCGGCGTATGCACTGTCATAAAACAAGGCTTTTCAAGCTGTGCACCTCAAGACTGAGGTTCCCAGCTATGTTTTGGTCTGCACCCCAGAAGCACATCCTCAGAGACTTTCTGTGCCTATCTGCCAGAATGCTTCTGGAGCCCCCACGAGGGCTGGACAGCCATGCCCTTTCCCTGCCAAGTTTGGCCAGGCTCAAACAGAAACACTCAGACCCTTTGAGAACAAGCAGGAGACTCACTTGGGAGACCTGTAGATCTTCCTCGCATGTTGCAAGATCCCCTTTTGGCCTGCTAGTGAGCATCACTCTCTGTTCCTGCTGTCACCTGTGCCCCAAGGTGAGACAAGATCTGGCAGGGAGCCTCACAGCTGGTGGGGCCTTTCAGCACCTGGGGTCTGCTGATGCCTGGCCCCTTGATGCAGATGAAGAGAAAAAGCCTGAGCAATCTGGACACTGTGCTGTATTCTATTATTTCCCTGTTACTTCAGGATAACGCACCTGAATAGCCAATAGCACATTATTAATTCGTAACTACCTGCTGCGAAACACATTTGTAATTTTGGGATTAGGCACACCAGTTTCTCTTCTTCACGTATCTTATTTCTATTCGTGTTTCCTTAGTTTTCCTGTGGGTACTTGCAAGTCTAACTCTCATTCATATTAACCTCTTTCCTGGCTGTGAACAGCGGTCTGAATAAGGTCATAAATAATGAATATAGCCTCTGCTAGGACCTTCCTCGCTGCCACACTTCTGTGAAGTCCCATGAAGTGGCCTCAGTGTACCTCGTCTGGTCCCATGCATGTCCACAAACATTGGCAAACAACGTTGGTGTGTTAATCAATCTAGTTTTCACCTGTGGAGCACATGGCTTTGAACTTCCACTTTCATTCTGCATTAAAAAAATGCTTCTGGAAACATGGAAGAGGAAATATTTGCTCTTTTTGTTGCTGTTGTCCTTTTTGACTATTTTTAGCTTATATAAGCCTATAGATTTTCTGTGCA
This sequence comes from Oxyura jamaicensis, assembly GCF_011077185.1. Classification (NCBI taxonomy): domain Eukaryota; kingdom Metazoa; phylum Chordata; class Aves; order Anseriformes; family Anatidae; genus Oxyura; species Oxyura jamaicensis. The sequence continues at coordinate 36,662,454 of NC_048893.1, forward strand.
TCCTTGTACTAACATTTACCTAAAACTAGCTCAGTGTTATACAGATTTCTCCAAAACCAATGGAAAACAAACAAACAAAAACAAATAAAAAACTCACCACCACCAACACAAAAATGTAGTATCTAGATAAGTGCATTTTGACTTATGTTATGGTGGGCCCTGTGCTGTTTGGAAAGATTTGCTTTACTCTCTTTGCCTGGAATTTTTTGAATGCACGTCATCCAATTATGTATAGTTACACCACGTATGTTGCATATTTCTATGCCTTTACTCTCAGTAGCTTTGTAGTGTGGCTGTTACATAGTAAATTTCGTAGACTAGATATTAAAATGATATTTTATTTTGTATAAACATGGATTTCGTTTCACTGGCCAGGTAAAGAGTGATGTAAAGAAAAGTACATCTAAATTAGCCTGGGCAATGTGAAACTTACATACTTTTCACTGCTCAGCCCTGAACATCAGCCAAGTGAATTTATTCACTTTTTTTATTTACTGTTGTGTTGCCAGAAGTCTTTTGGAGTCATCAAGAAAAACATAAATCAATTCCATACTAGTAAGTTATGTTTACCTGGGTATAACTCACTTCATCCAAAAGAATCCAAAGGCACCTTGAAAGATCCAGTTCCATTAGCACAGTCACATGAATAGTCTCACCAAGCCTGGTTTTGCTCCACCTTTTATTTTCTGTACCTGTTTTGGTCTCTGAGAGAGGCTGCAAAGTGCTTCTCCTCTCCACTGGCAGTATTTTAATGCATTGCCTAAAACCTCTGGTGCTGGTGTCATTAGCAGCTAGACTACCCCTGACAAAGTAAAATGTAATGGGATCAGACCTGACAAATGTAAAGCACAGAATGCAATTAGTTGGCTCCATGTTGCAGGGGAAACATGGTAAATATGCAGAATATTATTACCACTTTGACCATAACTTTATCTGAAGAAAATAATCTTCTCCAGATAAATCATGCTACATGTAAAGGGAAGGTAAATTAGCTCTGATATCAGGATGTAATTAGCTACAATATCATGCATTTATTTTGAAATCAAGGGAAGGGTTACAAAAATAAATGAGGTTATGCTCAGAAATAAATGGTTCTGGGAGGCAAGATTTGTGTCTCTATTGTTAATTTCTGAATTATATATTTGTTTTCTGCTATGGATGATGAAATATAAGCCAGCTGTAAGGTAAATTTAATGAGGTTTTTGGGTTGGTGATTTTGCTTTTTTTCTGCATATATATTCTGCACATATATTCTGCAATATTGTATTAATTAATCTTGAAATATGTACTATTTTAATGAATTGTAAAACTTGCTTTCTACCCACTGACCACACGTAAACGATATTTGAGATGTATATGTGGGGAGACCAGGCCTTTGGTCTGGTCTGGGGAGAGTTGCAATTTGGTAGTAGAGGGCACTCAAAACAGGTCCAAAATGCTTCAGACAAGAACTAATTTCTGGATGTTGAAGTGAGAAAAATTCAGACTAGAAATAAAATCAAAATGTTGTAGCAGTGGGGATGGTCATTGAAGTACAACACACAGGGCTGACGATAAATTCTCCCCTACTGGAAAAGCAAATTATTACTTTTTTTTTAAAGATATGCTCCATTTCAGTCACTGGCATGGGATCTAAAGAAAGATTTTGTTTTACTGAATCCTAAGGCCTGTAATACATGGGATTGCAGATGGGGAGGTCACCGTAAAGCCATCTGGACTTAAAATCTAGGAACCTGCATGTTAAAGCAGCTTTGAAAACAGGGTGCAGATAGGTACTTGTCCAAAGTAGATGCTGAGAGTTCTGGGATAATTTACATTTTGACCCATTTCTGAGATGTAGAACTTCTGCTGTAGAATATGCTCACGACCCACTTTTGCAGTCGTCTCCTTTTCTGACAATAGCTGCATTTTCTCCTATCCTTTTCTCTCACTTGCAGTTGAGATGCTGTTGTACAAGGTGAACTTTGAAGAGGCAGACTAGATTTGGAAGCTGCTCCTCAGCTGTCTAACAAGAAAAATGCCTGTGGGCTGAAAATAGAATGGGTAATCTAGATCCAGCTGATAGATTGGTTACGCTGAGGATATCACAGCTGATCTTCAAATACAGAACAAGGACGGGACTGTGATAAAAGAGCATTGTTTAGGAGAGCTAGCAAGGTGAACGAAGTGGTAACGGAGGAGATCAGAGGCAGTAGGTAGTGCAGCCTTGACTAATTCTTGTCTACAGCTACATCTGTCTCTCCTTTAACATCTTGTTATATGTGTACATTTTGAGACTTTTTGACAGATTGACTAGAAAGATGAAACCTACAGGAAGACAAAAACCTTACCAAAGAGAGCTGTCAACTTTGTTTGTTGCTTGTGTGCTATGGGAGGTTCCTGGAGATCCAAGTAGTTAATTCTCTTCACCTCAAAACTGAGAATGAGCCTCACGGGCCCATTCTTACAGCCTGTAGTGTTTATATCAAGCCATTCTTGTGCAGTCGAGGTCATCATTTCTTTTTGAAGTTGTTTGTGCCTGCCAGATTCTTTGATGCTGCATATGAAAAGGGTACTCCATATGTTCTGAAAAAGTCTGCAGGAACCAACAGATTCCTTGCTATTACTAAACAGAATAAGAAACCTTAACAGTAGTGTGCTGCTAATTTACCCACAGCCCCCTGTTCCTAGGGCTCTGCTCCACAAACATGTCCCTCTACGTCAGTCCTCAGCACCCCATCTACACTGTGCACTGACTTGGCACTGGCAGGCTGTGGCAGACGCCAAATTCCCTAGTTTCCCTCTCAATCTCATCACGTCCTCCTCTTCACCACATCCTTTCCCTGCTCCTGGCTTCCAGCACTGTTTATAACAGCATCAAAGACTGCAAAGCCTCAAAAATGAAAAGATGGGGCAATCACAGCCTGAGGGGGCAAAGTCACAGACAGCTGAGGGCAGGAGGAAAGGTTAGGGCTTGTCATGAATGTGCAAAGATGCTGTCTCCACAGCACTGCAGAGGATGGAGCCCCACTGAGGCTTGCAGAGCTCATGTTATTCTTGCCCAGGGCACTGCAGAAATTAGTGTCAGTCTCAAAGGAAACATGCAACCCTTAAAGATACAGATACAATGCAAGCACAGTCTACATGAGCTATGAACCAAAGAACCAATGGACATCACATCACCGATTTGAAACAGAACTTAAAGATGCAGGTATTAGAAGGTAACTTTGTTGATCTTGTGTAACATCACTGGCAACAGCACAACAAAGTCAAATTCCTAATGAGAGCTGGATGAAGACCACATTTGTTTGAAGATCTACCAGGATTGTGCTGATATTGAGCATTCCCACTTGGGGTGTGGAGGATTCTGTGTTTTCCATAATGCCTGGTACTTATGAGTCAGTCTTACACCAGGTCCTTCTTCTGCTATTTGCAAAGCAGTGTCAGGATGTTCCGTCTACCTCCCCAGGATCTGTATCAAAATGGAAATTACCCCCAAAATCTCTTTGGGGTAATAAAATGGCAGTCCTGACATTTTACGAGCCATATGGGAAAGAAGGGCTTAAGCATAGTGCTTCTGTTGCTTTCTCTCAACCAAAGATGACAGTAGTCTGGTTGTTTTACAAGTTTCTACATAAAAGTTTGCTTATATCTGGATGGAAAAACAAAACAAAACAAAACAAACAAACAAACAAAAACAACACAAACCAACACCACCACCAAGAAACAACTCTTGTATGACATGTCTGGACTAAGCTGACAAGCATACTGCATGGGTGATTTGTATTTACAGCAAGGCCCAGAGGTGTCTGAAGCAATCTACTTTCAGAAGTAGAAGTTGTCATATTCTAAATCTACTTTTAATGAAAACTGGACCTCAGCGTTACTCTGTCATTAAAATACATGATAATCAGAAGACAGGGCAATGTGTGAGAACAAGCATGTGATGTTCAGAGTTTAGTGAGGTACCTGTTCTTACTGTAGGGAGCTTTATGGTTGTAGATAAATTAATAAGGCAATTTTGTTTTAATCAGTGAGTTGTATGAACGGTGTTTATGCAACTGATAGACATCCCTACTGCATTGGTTGTAGATGGCTGGGGTTTTGTGAATCCATGTGCTGCTCGTGGCAGAGGTGCTGCACTGGGTGCTGTTTTATAAGTTGATGTGTTCCTCGCAGCTGCAGTGTGTCCCTAGGGCACGTTGTCTGCCTGAGCCCCTGTACTGGTTCTTTATTATTTTTCAACTACTGTCATTTCAAAGACTTCACATCACAGTGCTTGGGGAAGATGGGAAATGAAAAGGCCTCCTTGTGGGAGATTGGCTTGCTTGAGGTCAACATTTTTTTTTCTTTCTCAAGGAAATGTTTCTTCTCAACTGGAGGTGTGTTCAAAGATGGTCATGTTTCATGGCTGTGATATTCTGCTGATCTTCCAGTCAACCTCTCATGTAGATTTGGGAGGATTTTGCTCCATGGGAGCAAAGAAAATGTTAAAATTTTCACGAGGATAATTCAAAATAAATAGAGGAAGTTTCTTTATCTCTTCATGCTTGTCTGCAAAGAAAACTTCTAAGAATTTACATCTCCATCTGTAAAGGGCATGAAGCAGTCAGGTGTCATGCCTCTTTGCCCCCGGGTTTACTGATCGTCTGCCAACACAATGATGGCCGCTATCAATGGGCTTCTCAAACAAGTTCCTCTCCACTGCTTTCAGCTCTCTAGAAGTGAGCATGGGGGATCTGTTACATACAGTTGATGCTGTTACAGCTCACCTAATGCTATGATATATGAATATTTACTCAAAAGCCTTATCTTCTCAAGGAATCAACATGTTTTGATCATTTATCTTTCCATTTACAAAATAAATACATACACATATGAAGCAATGATTTTCCTCTATGTGTATTTCTTCTTGTACTCATACCTTCGGCTTGAAAAGAAAAATCCCTTTTGAACTGAATGCCTTGCAAATACTCTAGAGAATAGACAAATAGATTTTATATCCCTCCAGGATTTGGGAGAAGCTGTGGAGAAGTGTGGATTTTCCTCTCAAAGTCCTGGAAGCAGCAACTACAACTTTGGCTAAAGGCCAAAAGAGGAAAATGATAAATATATATAGGGAGAGAAGAACAATAAATCAGCTATCCTTGGAAGGAGTGTGGTCTATTCTTCATCAGCTCTTGTGCCTCTGGCCCTCTAGTTTGCTTCCTGTAGTTCTGGCAGTTTGCCAACAGAGACATTTTCTTTCTCTCTCTCTCAAAAAAAATAAAAATAAAAAAAAGAGGTAGTAGCACATATTTATACTGAATTACTTCACTAAAAAGCCCGAGCAATAAAATACATTTGCTATGGAAAACAAACAAACAAACAAACAAACAAACAAAAAAACAACTACCTTTTGCTGCTCTGTTATGTTTAGTGGCACTTCCTAGTTTACTGAATTTGTCTCAGTTAGACCTGAGCTGTGACTTCACATCACACGTGCCCTGCGTAACCTCTGAGAAACAGACCATTTAGCACATACGCTTGAAACTCCATTTTAGCTACAGCAACCAGTCTGTCAACCCATTAAAACTTCCAGAAGAAGACATACATTTACTTTCAGTATCCACAGCATCTTTTTGCTGCCCAGATGAATCTTTATGTATCTAGTGTTAAGGAATTGGTTCCTTCAGCCGTGCCATTTCAAGGTGCCACCACATTCAGAAGCTTGGAATTTTTGTCAGGTTGCAATAACACAATTCCCAGGAGTGGAGACCATCATGCTACATGGGTTATTGCACAGTGACAAGGAGCCACTGGGCAACTGAAGGTGAGCAAGGTGAAAATCTTATACAGAAAGCTAATTGCGATGATGTTGCAACCACAAACACCTGGCATGATTGATTTTATAGTCCTCCATGACAATAAAAAGCATAGCTGAGGAGGACCTCAGTGTATGAGAGGAATTTATTGCTGCAATTGAAGTCTGGATAAATGTATGGATTGGGGGGGAAGGGAGGACCTAGAAATAAATGGAAAATGGGGTAAAAATCAAATACGGATTTCACAAAATATGGCTGTCTTGAAACTAATGAAATTTCAAGAAGTCTGTTCATTAAAAAAACAACTTTATTATTATTATTATTATTTAATTTACCTGTCAGAGCCCCAGTTCTCTCACCCCCCTGCTGCCACTAGCCCGTTCCCCTAGGCTTCCTTCTTCTGCAGCTGCTCTACTGGGGTAAGTGCCCGTAAGTGCCCCAGACACAAATTCTGCAGCTGCAGGGGTAGGACTAGACCAGAGCCCACAGCAAAGAAAATTCGGGAACGGTGAGCTATTTCCATTCAGACAAGTCCTGGGCACACTCAAGGCCACCAAACATGCCCAGTCATCCTCTCATGCTTCCAGCTCTCATTTCTCCCAACTTATGTCTCACAGCTTGATGGGAGATGGACAGCCCCAGCCAGGAGGTGTGGACAACCAGGGCTGGGTCCATCTGCAGCCTCCCCGTTGACTGAAAAACAACCCTAGGAGAGCAAACAGGCAAAAAGAAGTAGTAGGCCAAGTGTTGACTTAAAACGGGAGAGCGTAAGTGGAAACAGCACTGAATGAAGAGACAGAAAAAGACAAAGGTCTCACTACCAGGAAGCAAATGCCAGAAAATATATAAATAATAATAAGAGAGATTATGTTTTTGCTTCTTAACTTCATCCTCTTTACTCTATGTTGCTCTCCATAACTTTTTTTAATGTATTTCCTACTGTATTCTGACTTCCTTTCCTGTCTCCTACGTATTTATTGCCTGTTTTTCAGTGTGTTTTCTGTTTACAGAAACAGATCATTAGGCTTTACAAACTGAAGTTGACCTCTTATGTGAAAGTGCTCATTCTGTTTCTAAACCAAGACAAAGCCTGCACGTTGCCTGACTGGAGAGACAGAACATGACTGTGCTCTATGTGACATTCAAAAAAATATTTTAAAGATTTCCCCTCTCTAACCTCGCAGTAATAGTCTTTTCTTCTTTACTTCTTTAATTTCAGTTCTGTAACTGTCCCAGTGAGTTATGAATCTTCTCTGCATATGCCATAGCTTGTAGTATGTTGCACACCTTCGGGGGCTGAAGGATGGAGAGGCACCGAGCTTTCCCAAATGAGTTCTTTTGCCATTAGCTCACTGTACAGAAGGGGACTCTACGATGACAGTGACTTTTTTTTTTTTTTTATATTATTATTATTATTTTTTTTCTTGAAATAATAAGCAGATGACATCTCCAGGAGATGCTCTTTAGCTAGCCAGCTTGTGCAGGTTGGAGAGTGAAATATCAAGGCTATCCAGTTACCTGTGGTTTGTGTCTGTCTGCTTTGACACCACTTCACAGCACAGTTTTCCAAGTGCTGGAATGAATGCTGGCACCTATCTTTCTGCTGTATGTGATTTCCTTTTATAAGCTAGGCACTTAGAAGTAGCCCCAAATGCTTTATGTTACCCATTCTGTACCTAACTAAATCACAGTTTATAAGGATTTACCTGGAGTTAGCAAGTTCTACCTTTCTGCAAATTAAAATGAGAGATAAGAAAATAATTTGTTCCATGAAATAAATCCTGAATCCTAATCACAGGTGGAACTAACTGTATGAGAGTGCTCCTTTTGAAATCACCAGGTTTAATTTCACTAGGAAAGCAGCACACATACTGAAGGGACCTCTTGGGACCTTTTTCTCTATTTGTAGAGCACCTGTAGGAATTCTCCTTTGTTTACTCAGTTTTCCAAATTATAAAATGACTTTATGTTACACTTTTCTGAATTGACAGTGAAGTGTTTGTGTGTTAATGTGCCCGTTTATTCCTTTGGAAGGAGATTACAAATGAGGACAGTAAGCTAAAGCTTCCAGTTCCTTCTCATGTCATGTATTTGCTGTTTTTCTTCCCTCCCTTTTCACGTACGAATACACACACAACCACCAAACATTCAGGCAGCAATCTAAATGAGAGGCTGAGCGGCTTAGGGCATTTCCACACCAAAGGACCAGCAGTAAGGTACTGCAGGGGGTGTTACGGAGTTCACTCTTAACTTTCCCTCCCTAATATAAATACAATGGTCTTTCCCACAGTAAGTCAACGTGGGACTTACACTCTGTGAACTGGGGAGCTGAAGAACTCTCCACAGCTTTCTGATACCTTCAGTCCCCAGTTTGAGGAGAGCCGGTTTAACTCAGTACATCAGGTTCAGGTTGGTTCTTTCCTTGTTGCCCTAACAAACCCTGATTATATTTTAATGAGAAAGTTATTTCCCAGCATCTAGCCTTAAATTTGCTTTTCAGCAGGTGGCTCGTGGTTTAACTCCAAAGTCACCATGTAAATCCTGACAGTAGATTATGCTAGTTAATAATATAACACTCAGGCCCTGGGACTTCAACTTAATGATTCATTTTCCTTTTATTATTAATAAATTCTGCCCAGTGAAAGCCTGGGTGAGGAAAAGAACTTGGCTGGATTTTTATATATATATATTTTTGATTCTGAGTCCTTCTGACACATTATCTTTTAATTATGTCTCACTTTTGTGCTTTGGTAGAGTGGTGATTTTAATGATATTAATGAGCTTTATCACGAGTGAGTGAGGCATATAAGTTCCCAGTTGCAGTGCTCCCTGTGAGATACTGGGCTCCCTGACCCGAGACAGCCGACACCTCTCAGCACCTGGTGGAATTATAATCTCAGCTCCCATAAAACGCTGCTGTGGAGAGTGAGTGGCTCCCATAAACCCTTTAATGTTAATTCTCTTTCGGTTTTACATGTAGAATTGGATGAGCAAAGGTTACTGGAGTTTCGACAGCTGGGACTAACCCCGTGTGTGAACAGCTGGGCTTGAAACTGAGTAGCCCACACAATGAGCACATGCAAGATTACACTGGGTTTCTGTATTGATCTTCGAGGTGGTTAGAAGAGGAAACTGAATTCGAAGAATGACACGGTGTTTAACAACCTTGTGGTTTCTCTCTAAAATGGTTCGGTAGAAATCCTAATTACCAACTGCACGCTAATCTTGCAGTAACAGTGATTTTACAGGACTTTTTCAGGAAAGTCCAACACTCAAGTGAGAAGAGAGCCATCAGTTTTAAATGATGTCTTTGGTCTCCTCACATCTCCCTTGTTTGCATAGCTGGGGGAATGGAGGGGCTTTAGAGATGAGGTGGGAAGGGACAACACCAGAAGGGCCAACGGCACACATATTTCCTTCTTTTCTTGTTCCCGAGGTTCCTTTTTTCTGAGTGCATGCTGAAGGGTGTGCCACCGACTGGAAAGAATCAGCCACCATTAGGCTTTTCCCTGAGATTAGTTTTATATTAATGCCACTCCGCTGACTCCATCACGATTGCTTCGGTTGTACACGAGAGGAAAACAGGAACCTTTCTCCTCCCATTTCGCATGATGGGAGTTTACACAAAGGAATAAGTCTAATGTTCTAATGAATATTAATGCTAAAAGAACCCAGAAATGATACAGAAAAATATATAATATAGACACTTAGAAACACTGGCATGGTCTGGTGAAAAGGGAAAACATTTTCCTTGATGTGTGATTTACCAGCACTAAAATACAAATATGTTGTGAGATAATCTCCTGCAAAATAGCTGTAATAGCAGGAGAATAAAAAATAACTTGTATTCTTGCAGACTGATGCATAGGAGCTCAGAGTCTCTTCACTGACCAATAAAACACCCTTTGTTGTCTTAATACTGTAATAGATGCGGTGATTTATGTGTTCTTAAACGGCAGAAAGTGCAAATCCCTCAACACAGAATAAAGTTTAGCCACCATAGGACATGCTTTGGAATAAAGGCCAACAAAAATCTAAGCCTGGCAAGCCAGTTTAGCTTCATCTATGCTCGTGTCAGTATGAACACACAGTAGCAAACTGCTTTGTGGCTGAGTGTGGCACCACACTCTTGCTCTGAATGCATATCCTCCTTTTTTATAATTTTATTGAAATACAATTTTATCCTAAGATATTGGTAATGCTCTGCTGGGAATTTTTTTCCCTACAGAGGTTAGAGAGAGGGAGGAGTTGCAAGCCTTACATGTGTACCACACAGTGAAGTGCATGTCTTTTGCTTTCGACGTTGTAGGCCAATTTTGCCTTTTTTTTTTTTTTTCCCACTTCCTCCATCCTCATCATATCTTTGAGTAGCCTTGGATTTGCTTTACGTACGGGTCATTTATCTAAAGCCAAAATCGTTGGCTGTGCCAGGTGCGAACAGTCAGAGCATAGCAAGGCGCTGAGCACCCGCTGCGCCCGTCACTGTGGGAGCCCCCAGAGCCATCATCTCAGCTTTGAACATGCGTGGCGTCTCAGGAATTCCCTGGTGGCTGACCACAGAAGCGTTTGCTAATGCCACAGTGGCAGAGATGCCGTGTGACTGACTGGCCATACTCTCCCGCCCTAAAACTACATACCGAAGTCCCATATAATTAACTAGCATCCACCTTGGGGAGGTAAAAAGATTGACATGGGGAATTTCACAGTGATGCTTACGAGGTGCAATGCACTCACGGGGCAATTAGATATGAGCTGTGTCCCAAGGCAGCCTGGCAAAACCAACCGAGGTGGTCCCTCACAATTTGCTTGGAATTGCTATCTGTCTTGGTCAGAAGGCAGAGCCCTGATCAAGGCAGAGCCCTGATGAATGGCTCATGAAACACGGCATGCTCTGTACCTCTCCTCACTGTACTAGCGTATTATCTTCAATAATGCATTTTAATGTACTATGTGGGCAGGAATACTTTTAGACAAAGTTTTACAGATAAGATGTTTTATTCTAGACTATTCTGGTTCTTTTTTTTTTTAACTCTACCTTAATTCTCTCATTCAATGTTTGTGATTTAACCACTTTATTTTTACCAATAGTTGCTAAGCTTTGTTCTAGAACGCTTTGTACAGTTCATCACAGGAGGATGATACCTTTAATAGCCCAGCCTAAGCCTCATCAAGACAGACACTTTCTTGGCTTTCCCTTGCAGCAAGTAGCTTTCTGATCCCACCTGCATCCCCAACTGCTGACCTGTTCCCCCTGTTCCTTAGGTGGCCACTGTGGTGAAGAACAAGTCCTGCCTGTGTCCCACTGAGCTGGCACTTACAAGTCTGCAGGACTTTTTGGGTGCCCATCTGGAAAAAGGGTCTTCAGATTATTTATTTTAAAAACAAGTGATTTGATGACACTGCTTTACAAGCCCCTTGCAAATGGTCTGACACTCGTGAACACACTGTACATTTATTTGCAAGAAAGTTATTTGCAAATAGCTTTTGTCATTAAGAGTCAGTTCACACTCTTGGGTAATAAAAGCTGAGGGGGCAGGAAAATGGATCAAGAAAACCCTAACTCACTTTGCCCTCTGATTTCTGAGCACTGTACACTTTCTGCCAGGTGTCTAATACATATTTCTGTCCTGGGAGCTGAAGTCTGTTGATTTCATCTATGTGTAGCAATGGTCTGGAAAGTGCTGATATATATGTTCAGTTGGCCAGTGTCAGAAGGAAGAAAGTTTTGTGACCACTCAGCGAGACATAGTTCAGATTCCTGAGCATAACACTTGGCACAAAAAAAAAGCAATCTTTGCTTTTGAGTATTTAGCCCTTTTTTTTTTTTTTTTTTTTTTTTTTTTTCCTTTGTAGATCTGTGACTATGATTTTGCAGAAGGCTGTTAAAGGCATCAGTATTTGCAGCCAAGGTATTTTACAACTATATTAGCATGTTCCTCGTCTTTGTCAACCTAAATCCTGCATGAAAGAGGCTTTTAAATTGAAGTTTCTTGTATTGCATTCAGAGGGAATCAAGATGAGCTTGCCCTCATCCTGAGCTTCACTTCAGACTCCATCAGGTAGAACTATCCTTGATAGCAGCTGCCAGGATGGATTGCAGATGGGAAAAGAGTGAGAGAAAGTGAGGCATGTAGACAGGCCCAAGGTTCAAAGACTCACGCTGAAAGCTTACGAGGCACACAGCTTTAGAAAGGGCATAGCTGGGCAGGTACCAATGCAATGTGTTCCCACTGACTTAATTAAGAGGCTGTTTGCATGATAGACTCTTTTTTTTTTTTTTTTTTTACCCCAAGACTGCCTGAACAAACAGTGGAAGCAAATTGTGAATGGTGCACCTGACTGGAAAGGAGTTGAAACTGGACAGTTAACAGGCTTTCTCTTGTCTCCGTGTTTAGGTGTAACTAATCCCAGAACATGCACGAAGCCATCTGTGGCTCTGACAGTTAGAGAACTCAGCGTTTAAGATAGTGAAGTAAGAAATCCTGCAAGCCCTAGGAAAAGATTAATTGATATCAACTTCAGCTTTTCGTATCTAGCTTGAATGTGAACAAGCTTCCTTCCCCTTCCCCTCCTTAGGCTAACTAGAAAAGCGTATTTTCCTTGACCGTTCCTTAAATGTTGAAGGTATCTTGCAAAAAATGCAAATATTATGACAATGTTTGTTATTCAAATACTTTTGATGTGCTCACACTGCTTGTGAAAATGACAGGAAAATACGGGGAGTCACCAGAAAGCATTTATGCAACTGGCAGTGAAGGGGAGGGGAATTCGGGGCGTCTGTGTCCATCTGGGGGGATTCTGAGGAAGACAAAGCTTGCTTTCTGCTGCAGTGAAGGGAAAAGATTGGGTGGGTGTGGGCAGGAGAAGGTATGATTGTTTTCTCTGTGACAGGAGGGGCTAGGGAAAGTGTTTATTTCTCTGTACCAGTACAGGAAATGTCTTTGTTTATGCATGTATCTGTGGTACTGGAAGAGGCAAAGTCTTTCTGGCTGCAGGGATGGATTTATTATTATTATTATTATTATTGCTTAGGCATAGGGAAAGGGAAGGTTTATTTTTCTGTCTTTTTCGGTGGAAGGCGATGAAGGGAGGTCTGTCTCCAGACCCACCAGCTGTTTTCCAAAAGGCAAACATGCGCGGTCTGCACAGATTTTGAGTAAGGGTTGCGCGTAGGTAGGAGAGTTCATCTCAACGCTGTCCCAAGCTGAGCAACTGCTCAGACATCTATTTTTGGCACGACTGACGTTCGCGCTGACAAACCAGGCATCCAAAGCATTGTGCTCGGCGGAGCCCGCTGTGCGCTCCGGGAAACGAGGCGGCTGTCCCCTCACGCACACACCCCGCTCCCCTCCTGCGGGCTCGGGGCAACGCCAAAAACCTCTCTTCCCTCCGCCATTTTTCGGCTTCCACCCCGCTGAACATTTCGGGTGCCGTGTCCCCACACCCCGGGTGCCACCCTGGGTGCCGCCTTTGCCCCCCCAGCCGGCGGCGACCCCCCTTTTCGGTGCCCGTCACGACTCCCTGACGGGGGGCAGGCCGCGTCCCAAGATGGCTGTGCCCCGGGGGGGCACCGCCGGCCGGCCGGGCGCTGAGGGACGGACGAGGAGCGGGTGTATGGGATGAGGAGGGGGCCATGGGGGGGTTGTACGGGGTGTGCGCTCCACACGGGGCCGTTGCGCGGCCGTTGTGGGGCCGGGCGGCGCTGCCCCCCTCGGCGCCCCGGCGGGTGGCGGCACGGAGGGAGCCGAGGGAGGAGCGGAGCCGAGGGAGGCGGCCGGCGGGGCGGGCATTGCCCCCGCAGCGCGCCGCTCGCCTTCGTTCCGCCGGCCGAGGAGGTGGAGGAAGAGGAGGAGGAGGAGGAGAAGGAGGGCCCCGTCCGGCCGCCTTCTGCTGCCCCCTCCTCCGCGCGAGGGGACCGGGGCGACCGGGGCGGGGGCTGGGGAGGTGATGAGCTTGGGCCGGGGGCTGCTGCGGCGGCGGCGCGGCTGCTGCTGCTGCTGCGGCTGCTGCGGGAGGAGACGGCGGGCCCTCGGAGGGTCTGCCCGGCGGGCCCGGGGCCAGGGGGATGCGGCGGAGGACGCGTCTGGGTCCCGCTGTAGCTGATCGGAGACGAGAGGCAGCCGCCGAGCGGAGAGGCCGAGGAGGAGCGGAGGAGAGGCGCCCTGACATGCATTTTCCTCTCCCTCCTCTCCAGCGGCCATGTTAACCAAGAAACCCTCCGCTAGCGCCGCCGCCGCCGCCGCCTACCCAGCCGGTAAGGAGGGGGCCGCCGCCGGGCGCCCCGCTGCCCGCTCCGCCCCGGGCCGGGCCGGGGCGCGGGGAGGAGGAGGAGGAGGAGGGCGAGGAGGAGGAGGAGGAGGAAGAGGAGGAGGAGGAGGCGGCCGGGCTGCCGCCGCCGCGGGGCCGTTCGTGTCGGAACAATGATCCGGCCCCCGCCCGGCAACGGGGCCCGGGGGGCCGGCGGGGGGCTGCGGGCTGCGGCTGTTGCGCGGGGCGGTGAGTTGTCCGCGGGGAGAAGGGGCGAGGGAAAGCGATAAATAAAACCCGGGGACGGCTCGGGAAAACGACCCGGTGGAGAAGGAAAGGGGTGGGGGGGGGG